>NC_134862.1:62476937-62789437 GCF_049852395.1 Peromyscus maniculatus bairdii
CTGTCTTAACTTCCAACTCATGGTATCACCAAGGACTAGGGAAGCCACCAATCCTATAGGAAACTGGTTCTTAGTTTGGGTTTCCCTATATCATTAATGTTGACTCTAGAATCACTGTTTACTTTTTTCTTTCCCAAATGCTTTGTCACCATAACTGGTACCTCCTCATTCTTTATTGCTTAACTCTACTGCCCTTCAGCCATATGGAAGGCAGAGATAGATGAAATGTTCAAGGTGAGCCTTGTCTTGTCTAAGTCAAACAGGACTACACAGTAAAATCCTGTAATGCTCTACCCTTCTTCCAAAGGTCAGGATTCTCACAGTCACAGTTTAACCTAATAAATTTTGTAATGGCTACTACTGTCCTCCCAACCACTGAGCAGTTTCGTGCACAAGCTTATCTTAGAGAAAGATCCCAGTATTTTAAAATATAAGAACACTTGGCTCTGACCTTGGTTTCTTGAGTCACCTAAGTTCTGGTGTGCTTGCATACCTACGGTAGGCCTGGGGGTTCAGGTCTATAATTCCAGATATATGGGATTCAAGTTCAAGTACTGCTTAGGCTATAGAATGAGTTCAAAGCCAGTCCATAGTCAACTTTTATGGAATCTTGCTTTAAATTGTGTATGAGTGTACACACACACACACACACACACACACACACACACACACACACACACACACACACGCACACGCACACGCACACGCACGCGCGCACGCGCGCACGGCAGGATTAAGTGGTTAGGGTATGTGCCTAGCATGTCAAGGTTCTAGGTTAAATTACCAGTGCTAAGGAAGAGAGCAGTAGGGAAGAGTTTGTGTGTGTGTGTGTGTGTGTGTGTTACTGTCTTAACATTATTGAAACCTTATTTGGCTACAACAACAAAATAATCCTCCAACCCAAACTGTTAATAGAACTCAAACACTGGCTTGCTATTTACCTGAGTCACAACAATATTACATTCTGCTGCTCTGTCATTCTGGATAAAGTCATCCAAAATATACTGTGGAACCTGTGTGGTTTTACCACATCCAGTAGCCCCTCGGATTATCACAACTGAATTTTGACTAATGGCTTCCAGGATTTCAGGTTCAAATTTCTTCACAGGAAGCATCTCTCTTTCTTGCAACACCTGTTAGAAAAGTTAACACTTAGTAAAACTTGATCTAAATCATTTCCATAAGAAAGTACTGCTAACTGGTTTAGTACTTGAAATGTTTCAAAGAATAATAACATTTATATCTCTAATAAAATCAATTCTAAAGAATCTAAAGAATCTGTCTTGTGTTCTTCTTTCCCCTATTTCATTCTTAGGTCTCCATTAACATTCTAAATGTATTTCTCATTCTGTTATTACATTTTTTAGATTTGCTGTAATATGTTCAGATAATCATCTAATACTGAAAACCAACCAAGTAGCACAACTCATATCTAGGTCCTAAATTAACAGCCACCATCATCAAAAGTAACTATGATTATTAATTTGGTGCAAATCCACTATTCAACCTAACTACAATGTTCTGAAACACTAGACAATGAATAGTCAAAATCTTCACCACTTACACTTTGTAAATTATGATCCTGTTCCAGCTGGTATGTTAATTCATTCTTAAGGTCCATACTTATTTGTTCTGTAGAAGCCTATTTAAAAAAAAACAAAAAACAAAAAACATTTAAACAAAATCTATTTTACCCGACCTAAGAAAGTATACCAAGGAGGAAACCCCAAAACTGACCCTGGAAACCACTTACATAAGCCAGGGGCCCTTCATCAATGTTGCTACTAGTCCAAGGATTCCAGTTGGATTGTGGGGGTGACCAAGGTACCACTCCCACTGCGTTCTGCCTCTGAGATGGTTCAAAATGAGCCAACTTTCCAATGTTGAGTATAACTGGCATAGAAGGATCAACAGGCTAATAAAAAAAAAGGCAAAATAAATAAAGGCACGACTAAAGACTTTAAAATAAGGTTAACTACAAAAAGCTGTATATATGCTTACTGGTGGTACAATTTCAAGATCTAGCTCTTGAACCACATTTTGCAGCTGATGCTCCAATTCTGGAGAGAGGAAAACTTTATAAGGCTCCACCTACAAAAAAGGAGTAATACCAATCAATCAATACATGCATTAATAGAATTCAAAACCACTAATTTCACCAAAATTAATATAGAGCTGTTAATAGGGCGATTATAGACATAATAAACAATTCCTTTTTAGTCAGAATTTCTTTAATGTTTCATTCACTGGATCTTACAGAGTACAGCATGTAAACTTCTTGCTTTACTAAGGCTGGGGCTCAGGATATAGATCAGAAGTAAAACATTTGCTGCTATTTAGAAGCCCTAACTTCCATTTCCATTAGAACGCCCCTGATCCCAACTCATTCCTCACTCAAACTATAAACTCAACTCCTTTAGGAAAACACTATGTTACTTACAGTGTTTATGCCTAAATACTTACTCTCTCTCCTTCTTTCTTCTTTGTAAGCCCAGAGTAAGCTTCAATCACTCCAAGGTGATAGAGTTGTCGGACAAGTGACAGGGCACATGACTGCGCTGCTAATTTCTTATTTGATCCATGTTCACGTGCGAAAATCCCTATAAGGATTATCAGACAGAAATGAGCTGCATAAAGAATCACCAGAAACTAGACATTTAAGATCATAGGTCTTTTCATCCTATTCACTAACCAAATGCAATTAATTCTACAATCTAATAACTAATCCTTTTGTTAAAGCCTGGCACTTTATTATCATCATTATTACCACATAATTAAATTAGATTTAAAACTATAACCTCAAAAACTTGAGTAAACAAATAAAATTGGGTATATAGTGGTCACTTAGATCCATTAAGAGATTTCCACCTAATGAATCAAGACTTCACCTATGATCACAAGCGTCTCAGTATTACATGAGCCCAGGACTTGTAAACTTTAGTATGAGAGGCGGACCATGTTTTTATGCAAGACAGAGCTATATTAGAACTCGACCCAAAAAAGCAAAAGCAACCACTGACTGAGACTATAGGCTATGAAAATTTTCCATATGCTAAATTTAAGCAGGTGTTAAGTTGCAGAATTCAGAATTCATTACATACAAAGTATTTCAGGACATGCCTCTAAATCTTCTGATCAAATAAATTGAACAATCTATCGTACAATCTATTCAAGGTAACAGTATGCCAGTAAAACAGGTAGTGATATTCCCTATCTTTCTATCCTAAGACACTAAGTCTTAATAAAGAATACAGGCACCATCTCCGCCTTTCTATCACCTATGATGGATGAGTCTATTTCGTGTTTTCTCAGGGTCAGTGGCTTTCTCATGGTTTCTGTTTTCAGTGAGGGTCTCATTTAGTCATGCCATAGCCTCCAACATTCTATGTAGCATAGGGTAACTTTAAACTGTTTTTGTTGTTGTTTTAAGACAGGGTCTCGTGTAGCCCTGAATGACTACACTGTAGGACAGGCAGGCCTCAAATCCAAAGTGTTGGGTTAAAGAATGGGGTCCCTATACCCTGGACATACTTTCCTGATTGTCCTTCCTCATCTCCCAGTGTTAGGCCTATGCCACCTTACCTAGCTTATGTGGTGCTTAGGATCAACCTCAGACCCAGAAATGTATGCAAACACTATTATCACCTAACCACAAGTCCAGACCTTACACTTCTTTAAATTTTGTTTTCGGGTTTGTTTTGTACAAGACATTTAATTTTGGGCCTTCTGAGTCTAATCTCATTATCACTGAAACCCAGAAGAAAAAGACCATGTTTTGCACAGGACACAGATGGTTACCATCCCAGGAACTTGGTTCGTGGTAGGCAAGCACCTCAGGCAACATCTGTTTTGAGGTGGAGGGGAATGAAGCCATTACCCTGTATAATAAGTAAGCAATCTACCAACTCATTTGTTTATTCCCTAAATCCACAAATTTACCTATTCATTTGACTATACTTAACCTTTGGTATTTTGTTGTTTCAAAAATAAGGTTTCACTCTGTAACCTATACAGAACTTACAGGCTATCCCCCTTCTGCTTAACAATCCACACAGGGAATACAGGTTCCATCATCATGTCTAACTTTGACTACACGTGGCTTCAAATGCAATAGTTACCACCTTTATGCTTTTAATGCTATTACTCGATCAATCCTTGGTTAAATTTCATTTCCCTATTTTAAACGAACTTTTAGGTATCCTTCATGATTTGACCATTAAAATATTACATTAGTTTCTTTTGCATATGTGGTTTGGGTGGATGAACTTCAGTAATATTCTAAAATTCTAATATTGTAGGTACTATGGGACCTGAAACTTGCCATATAGGTTTCTTTGGCATATTTCAAGATGACTATTCCGGTAACTGTTAACTCTGAAAGGCTTCCATTTTTATAGGAAACCTCTATAAAGGAAACCTATATCAGTTAAGGAAACAGACAAACACAATAAGCAGGCTTCTTTTGTGCCTAGCAAAGACCTTTCATAGGTCTGCGACTGGAGTTTCATATCTAGACCAGTTAGTTTACCTCAGGTGGCCATAGCTGTGTGATTTCATGTAGTTATCCACTTCATGCTATACCCTGTGCACCTCCTTCCCTCACCTTTACCTAAACTAATAAACACCTTTCCTCCTAGAATAACTCTTCCTTAACTGTGTATGAGACTAAACGTCTAGCTCTCACTTCAGTGTACAGTGTCTGTAACTCCCACAATCTCAAGTGTTATTTCATCTCTTACTCTTTTCCATTAATGAGTGATCCAATTTTTCAATATAATAGGATAAAAGCATCTTCAAGGAAAATTTTATTATTTCTCTAGAGTGTATGTTCTATCAAAGTAGCCCAAGCCTTTAATGTGAAAATAACTTCTCTGCAAAAACCTTAAGAGTAATTTAAAAGGGACTACTTACTTCTGCCCAGCTGCTTGATATATATGGTCATTTCTGCAATAAAGCTCCTGTAACAACATATACAAACAAGGTTAGGAATTTACCATTATAAGTTACTAACTCCATTATCTCCCTAGTCAGGGAGGTTTCCAACTGTATTCAACAAAAATTACAGCAAAACCCATTCTCAACATTTATTTCTGTCCAATCCTAGAACAAAAAGTATATAAACTGCAAATACGTATGACATTAGTTATAAACAGCTGATGAGCTTTCTTTCATGAAAAGAAAATGTTATGGTTTTAGATTATTATAGATTTACTTATGTTTATTCCAAGGTTAGTCTGAATATGAAAATGCAATCAATGAAAATTTTGTTTAGCTTGGAGCTAAGAAAAACACCAAACTCTTCAAATTATCTATATACCAGTAACAACCTGTTAGGGCAAGTTTATACATGCAATCACTATATACCAGTAGCTCCTGTGGCAGAGTCCTGATTTATATATAGCTGGAAGAGGTCCTTGGTAACAAAAACAAAAATTTAGCCTACTTTTAGAGATTTAAACCAGGGCCTAGAGAACAAAAGTCATTTTTCACATTATAGCTAAAGCTGCTAGAGGGTTCTAAGGAGTGAATTTAGGTTTTTAGCAAACATGCTGGTTCTTCACCACTGCTCGTACATTCAAACTTGACTTTGTGCTGCGAATAAAAGGTTAGGTGAAGCTTAAGGGAAAAAAATGTTAGTCTCCTTCCTAAACTTCTTTGTCAACTGACCTTCAGGCACAAGGGCTTCAAGGGGTCAAAGGCCACTGGCTTTCAGGGGAACAACATCCACCCTTTCATTAATGACACCGATGACAGTATGTTTCTCAGCCAGGCTTAAAGTCAGCACTCAATCTCATTCTCCTCCACCTAGGGGGGAACAGCAACACCAGAAATCAGTTTACAATAGTTTCCCATGTGATTGCTTAGTTCAGCCTAAGCATCAGCACATGTGTATATGAACACAGACCTCTGGTGTTGCTGTCTGTTATGCCTTTCAATAAAGGACATACAGGAGCAATGTGTCCCAGCTCCAACTGTCTGCCTCTTACATTGTCTTGTCCTGAATTCTTTGCTCCTTTACATCAGAAATCAGTAAGATACTGACATCAAGGTAATTTTTTGGCAGCATCTCAATGAGTTTTAGACACAATGAGGTATATAATAATAATAATAATAATAATAACAATAATAATAATGGTATTACCATTATTATTATTGTTGTTGCTGGGAATTTGAACTCTAGGCCTCATGCAAGCTATGCTGCTGTTCCACCTGAGCTCTATCACCAGCCTTTCCAATTATTACAAAAGAAAAACTACCAGGAGCTGCCAAGTCCAATATAGACAAACTTAAAAGAAAATAGTTTTTTTCTTTTTATGGCCTATTTTGTATTTTAATCTGACACCAAATGGAGAAAATAGTTAACGTGACACTGTGTCTATAGCACTGGAGAATTCAGGACTGAACAAAGCAGTAGGAAGCAGGAGGAGCCATGCTCTGGATCATTTTGAGTATCCAGTCAAATTTTTTTTGTTTTGTTTTGTTTTGGGTAATGATTATTTTAGGGTTGCAACTTGCACCCAAGGGAGAACACTTTGATTTAAGAAAAATGTTTTTAATTTATTTTGGATAATTTAATTTGTATCAAGATAGCAAATCGAATCATCAAGATGTTTTCCAGAACCACTTTCCTTTCTCTTCCAATAAAAATATAGTGCCTCCCTGAAGAATCT
Organism: Peromyscus maniculatus bairdii; assembly: GCF_049852395.1. NCBI lineage: Eukaryota > Metazoa > Chordata > Mammalia > Rodentia > Cricetidae > Peromyscus > Peromyscus maniculatus. Next base: position 62,483,609 of record NC_134862.1, read on the forward strand.
AATCTGTATGAGCCTTCCTGGGAGTAATAAGTACTACACCCTGGAATGCTCTTAGGAAGAACATCAAGCAGGCTGAGAAACATACGGTCACATATCTTCCCTTACATTCAGTTTTATAAACTTAACAGGAAAAAAAGCATTCTAATTTAAGCCACACATAAAAAACTTCGCGATCCTTCAACTTCATGGTACTCAAGAAACAGGATTCTTAAAAGAGCTGCCAACATCAAACTGAAGTCAAATTTGGATACAGAGGTAATACAATCTACTTCTAAGACAACAAAGCATATCAGAACCATTTACGTATTAAAGCTATCTCAAATGAAACTACCTTGAACAAAATCACCACCTCTGGCCAATTATGTCAACTAGCAACAAACCACCAGTGGATGCTACCTTTGGCCTCAGCCAAATAAAAAATCTTAGAAGTCCAGCAACAGCGTTCTGCAGGACTTCTTACACAATAGCATTACATCCTCAAGTGAAAAATATGGTAACTACAAGTCCATAATTCTTATATATATTTATCTTTTCACAATTCACTGCTGATACACATAATAAACTGGGTAACATTTGGTTATTAGCCAGACAACCTTAACTTTTTTTTTAACAAGGAAAATAGTGAAACAAGCAAACCTGTTGTGGTCGGGACCCACTTGGGTGTACTTATATTCTCCTTGGATCTTTTCTTTCTGGAAATACTGGTTCAGGCGAGCCTTAGCATTTTCCAATGTCCAGTTTCCATGAAGCCCAGCATTTAAATCCACTTCTTCTGACTCTAGAGTCTGTGGAATCAATTATGATTTAATTTGGCTGCACTACTTATCTGTACTTAAGTCACAATAACAGATAACTTTTTTCCCCCAATACAAAAGCCAGGTTTTGTTTTTGTGGTGATAAGATCCAGGGCCTTTAGCATGGCTAGATAAATACTTTAATCACTCAACTAAAGCCCTTGTTTTGAGATAAGATATCCCTATGTTCTAAGAACTCGAGTCCAGGCTGGCCTTGAACTTGTCATTCTCTTGCCCCTTACTTTCTACTGCTGGGACTACAAGCATGTATCATTACTTCAGGATAGAGCTAGAAGAAACTAGTAAAAACAACTTTTAAACCAGGACCACTGAATTGAAGGCCAGCCTGCGATTCAATAGACTGTCCCAACTATCACTATGCTATCAATTTATGCAGATAATCAACTCTGCTACGAATTATATCCCAAATTCTTTTTTTTTTCAAGACAGGGTTTCTCTGTGTAGCTTTGCGCCTTTCCTAAAACTCACTTGGTAGCCCAGGCTGACCTCGAACTCACAGAGATCCGCCTGCCTCTGCCTCCCGAGTGCTCCCAAATTCTATTTTCAAGGATATGACACAATGTGAGAGCCTTACCGCTTGCACTTCTTGCTCCTCCTTTCTTGAGTAGTAATCCTTCAAATTGGCTCCTCGGTCCCAGGTGGGTCCAGGAGAACCATAGCCAGATGAAGACTCAACTCCAGAATTATTTTCTGCTAAAGAAATAATTGATCTTTTAACTAATCCAGTCGGAAAAAAGGCTGTCCCTAATGAAAACTTGACACATTTTCAGTAATGTGGAAGGGAACCTGAACATAATCAGGACTAACATGAAAATTATTGTAAGTAACGGACAATCCAGTCTGTTTCTTTGTTGGTTGTCTGTCTGTGCATGTGGAAACGAAAAAGTATCATCTCCAAGAAACAGTCTCAAGTTATCTGATGGTTAATGTTAAGTGTCAACTTGACTCAATCTCTGGCAGTATGGTCTGTTAGAGATTGTCTTGGTCAAGTTGAGTAGACAGAACTGCCTGAATACACTGAGCCCTCCATTCCTTGGACTATAGAAAGAGAAAACAGAATTAAGGAACAGCATAAATTCACTGTACTCTGCTTTTTGCAAGGTGACCAGCTTCTTTAAGCTCCTTCCACCTTGAAGTCCGTCAGGATGGACTGTGAACCAGAATAAACCCTTTCTGCCTTGAGCTGCTTTCATCTGGGTATTTTTTGCTCACAGCAACAGTAAAGTACATAAGGCAGCTTGGCCTACTTGCCCAAGAGACCCATCTGTCTCTGCCCATCATGGTCACTAGTGGATTTAGAACATAAATCCTCATGCATGGTTGTCTCTCTGTCCTTGGCACTAATATGCATTTTTAATGCAGACCCATTTTAGCAGTTTTTACATATGGAATAACAAACTAAGAATAAAACTTTCCAGACAGGCACAAGCTTTTATTAGATGCTGAAAATGTTTTGTCCTGTCTTCTACTTACTTGTACACGCACGCGCGCGCGCGCGCGCAAGGAATGGTGGGGGAAAGGTCTGTCTATGTCTCTATGTAGCTGTGGCTGTACTAGAACTTGCTATGCAGACCAGGATACCTTTGAAAGCAGATTCACTTGCCTCTGCCTCTCAAGTGCAGGAATTAAATGTATGTGCCACATCACCATGCCTGGCCCCAATGATTTCTTTCTTTCTTTTTTTTTTTTGGTTTTTAGAGACAGGATTTGTCTGTGTAGCTTTGCGCCTCTCCTGGATCTCGCTCTGTAGACCAGGCTGGCCTCACAGAGATCCACCGGCCTCTGCCTCCCGGGGTGTTGGGATTAAAGGCGTTCGCCACCAGTGCCTGGCAATAATACCTTCTTTAAGGAAAACCTTCTATGGAGATGTTGGGGATAAAGCTCAGTTTAAAAGTTCATCCTCCAAATTGCAATCTGAATAAAAACAAACCCCAAACCTAATAAAGATTAGGACTATTGATGGAATAAGTAGCCCTGAGTTTTGACTCTACCAATAACCAGAGTAGGGTGCTAGAAAGATGGCTGAGCAGTTAAGAGTGTTACTCTTGTAAGACTTACATTTGACACCCAGTACCCACATGGAGGCTCACTTTAATTTGTTGGGGAAGAGTGCCCTCTTGTCACCTCCACAGGTACTGCTAGCACATTGTGCAGACATACACATGCAGGCCAACACATGAAATCTTAAATGACAGGTTACTGTAGTTACTATAGAACATTTTGTTCAATTTTTACTCCACAAAACAATGGGGTAGGTCATTATAATTTGTGTAAAAATAAACCACTATCTCTGAGAAAACCGGTCAAAATCCTATTCTACTCTTAGTATTCCAAATGAAATTTTCACCTGTATGTTCAACTGAGCACAACTAAAATCCACAAAGCAAACAATTGTGTTACAGGTAGGAATAAGCAAATAAAAGGTAGATGAGTATCAAACTCAGTTGCAGAATAATATATGCAAATTCCTAGAGCCTGACTCCATGGCCATATAAACACCAAACGCAATTCATAAAATTCTATGTTCTATTCTATACTAAATTGTTTTTTTTAACCAATTGATTAAAGGTGCATGCCTTTAATCCTCTCAATGATCTCGAGTTCAAAGTCAGCCTGGTGTACACAATGTTCCATGCCAGCTAGAGCTACATAGTGTAACCTATCTTTGAAGAAAAAAAAATTGTTTGGAGGGCTGGAGATGTCTCAGGGATTAAGAGTGCTACTTTTGCAGAAAATCCAGGTTCAGTTCTCAGCTTGTGACAAAAAGGTGGCTTACAACTACCTTTATCTATAGTTTCAAAGGACCCAAGGTCTTTTCTGGCCTCTAGGGGCACTAGGCATACAAGTGCACAAACATACTTGCAGTCATAAAACTTCTAAACATAAAAACTTTAAAAACCAACCAACCAAGCAACCAAACAACGAACCAAGCCTAAAACAGTGTTTGCTTGAGTCGTCTTACCTAGCTGACATGCTTATTGATTTTTCTAGACACCTGACAAGGTGAGATGACCAAGCATAATGGTGTTATTCTCAGTCAAGTGCAGACCACTCAAGTCTCTTACCTGCTGCTTTGAGAGCCAGATGTGGGGGAAGTGGTCCTCCCATGGGTGCTGGTGCACCTTCTCCAGTACTTGCTGTGCTATCAGATGTGTCCGTAAGTATGGGTGGGGGTGGTACAATCTACAAGAGGAAATGTCAAAGCTGTCAGTGCCCATTTGTCTCCAGGACTACTGAAAAGATGCCCATATAGTAAACATCTTCCCCAACAATTTTTTCCTGTATCTTTGGTTTGAGACAGTTTCATGTAAATTAGGATGATACTGGCTCAGATTGGGAAACAAGAGCCATTTCAAATGTATATATCACACTGCCTATTACGTTGCAGATATCCTTGTGCCACATGTAGTTAGAAATTCTGTGTATTTTTTCAACATCTATGACACTGGTAGACTAAACTGCCAATTTGCTAAGTATGATAAAATTTCAAACTAGAGCTTCTTTCATTCCCTTGTGCAGAGAAAACAGAACCAGGTCCTTGAGCATCCTAGCTTTAATGTGGTGTTGTATCCTAAGTAAGTCCTCACTAAGAGTTCCTGAATTGTACTCCGTTAAAAAATTGCCTGGTCTACAGAGTGAGCTCCAGGAAAGGTGCAAAGCGTAGATCCTACAAATTTTATTTTCCATAATAGATGACTTGGTATTGTCTTGAACCTCAACCTATCTAAAATTATCAACTGGCTTTCAGTTTTTTCTCTGGCTCAGCTCAAAATTGCAGAAATCCTCATGATGTTTTTTGTATTGTTTATAATGGCATGAAGCCATTACACCCAGAAATAATTTTTTTTCAAGACAGAGTTTTTCTGTCTAGTTTTCATCAGAAATAACTTTTTAAAACCTGTACTGGATATGGAATCTATCTAGGGGTCTTGCACATGTTAGACATTCTACCACTGTGCTCTTTATCTCTACCAACTAGGGTCTAGCCAGGGAAGTCTTGAAATTCTGAAAAATCAACCATGGTTTATATATAAGTCTGAATTGTTTTCAACTTTTAAAAATTTATTTTTAACTAGGTGTATGTGTGTGCAAGTAAGTGTGGATGCCCTTACAAGGCCAGAGGTATCCAATTCATTGGAGCTGGTTATAGGAGGTTGTAACTCACCACATTGGATACTGGAACCAAAACTGGCTAAACCATTCCTCAAAAGTGTTTCGTTTTTGCTATACTAGATGAGAGACCACTATTTTATGAAGTTATTTTTATTTCTGCTGATTTTGCAATTTCTTTTTTTTTAAGATTTTGAGACAGTGTTTCTCTGTGCAGCTCTGGCTGTCCTGGAAGTCATACTGTAGACCAGGTTTGTCCCAGCTCAGAGAACAAAAGGACATCTTAGGAGTACCAGTGAGGGCCCAGTATTGATAGTGTAGCAGAAACCAGAGGCCTCAAACCAGACCAATAACTCATTTGCAATGAACACTTGCAAATAAAGATGTGCTGGCTAAAGGGTATACTGTGTGACTGTCACACTACAGCTTCCACAATGAGATTTTTTTCTCTTATCTTTTAATTTTACTTTTTTTTTTTAAATCTTGGGGGGAGGGTGTAAGGGCGGTGAGCAGAAGCAAAGGGACAGGGAGATGACTGGGATTTGAGATGCATGATGTGCAACTTACAAAGAATCAGAAAGTTAAAGAAAGCAAGTAGCTGGGAATAGTGATATATGTGCTTAACTCCAGCAGTGGGGAGGAAGAGGCAACTTTTTGCAGGATATATTGAGACACTATCTTTGAGGGAGAAAAAGTAAGTAATTTTCTGGTGCCAAGTATAGTAAATAAAGCATTCCTTCAATCCCAGCAACTTAGTACAGCAAAGGCTAGTTAAGACTGTCTCAAAAATAACAGTGCTGGGTATGATAGCACACACCTTTATTTCCAGCACTCAGAAAGCAAGAGACAAGTGGATTTCTGAGTTCTAGGGCAGCCTCGTTTACATGAGTTCCGTGATAACGAGAGCTATAAGCTACATAGTGAGACCTTGTCTAAAAAATAAACAAAAGCTTTCTCATATAATGACAGAAGTATTTAATATTAAAATGAAAAAAAAAAAGACTCCATTACAGGTAAGGCCCATGATATTAGGATTACTCATTCATGGTAATTTTTCTACCTGAGCTTACTAAGTGCTGGAATGAGACATCCATTAATAAAGTCAAACATTCAAATTTCTAAATGTGTATTCATACAGTTATTGCATATTATACCTTTTTTCAGTGACAGTCTTACTATATATACTATGCAAGTTAATTGGGAGCTTAAACATCAATAAGATTACAGATATGTCCCAATACCCCTGGATGAATTTGTTATTTTTAAGACAGGATGTTATAAAATAACCAAATGGCCTGAAGCTTGCCATGTAGCCCAGATCTTGCCTCCAGTCTTTCACCACACACTTTCACCATCAGGTTCAACTAATGTTTCCATGTTTTAACTGAGAAATAAAGCTTTCTTAACAGTCTTAGAAACTGGGACACACACCTTTAATCCAGCACTTTGGGGGGAGGGTGTCAGACAGTTTATTTAGTTGTGTGTCTGTTCTGGATTTTACTCTGTAGACCAGGATGGCCTGGAACTCAAGATCCCTGGAACTGGGATTAAAGGTGTGAGCCACCGCTGCCTGGCTCAAACCCAGCACTTTAGAGATAGTGGCAGATAGATCTTTGTGGGTTCAAGGCCAGCCTGGTCAGAGGCCAGAAAGAACTACGTACTAAGACCTTGTCTCAAATGTCAAAAAACAAACCAGAACACCTAAAATACACAATATTAAGAGGCCAATGAAATGATTTGGGAGACACTTACTAGCAAGTCTAATGATGTTTCATCCCTGGACCCCACGTAGGAGGAAAAGTGACTCAACAGGTTTGTCTTGGGACCTTGTAGACACACACACACAACCCCCACACACACATACACACACACTATTGTATGGCGGGATGTTGTACTCTTACAATTAAAATAACCATGGTATCAAAACAAAAAGGGGGCTGCTGTGTGTGGCAGAACAATTCTGTAACTCCAGCACCCCAGATTCTGTAACTTCTTTTATTAGCTTGCTATACAAGTTCCAGGACGGCCAGATAAACACTAAGAACAAGGATATTCCACCACTTGACTTCTCTCTACTATTAAGTATCAAAAGAATTTCTTAAACCCAACATAGTCTAGGTATCTCCATACTTCACTTAAAGCATTGTTATTTGGGGGAACCAGGTACAATGTTCTTTAGGGTTCTCTAGGGAAAGGGAAAAGCCTTTTCCCATCTCTTTCAATACAAACTTAACTATCCTGCCCCCCAAATCTCACTACCTGAGATTAGCAATACTATGGGGTAAGAAATGAGAGGTAGTTAGGTGCAGTGGCACACTCCTTTAATCCCATCACTTGGTGGGGAGTGCAGGTGGATCTGTATGAGTTGAAGGCCAGCCTGGTCTACACAGCTGAGTTATAGGACAGCCAGGGCTATAGATATCCTGTATGGAAAAAAACTAAAAAGGGAAGATGGAATGGGGGGTGGCAATAAGGTTGACACCTAGATAAACAAACGCTCAGTGGTGCTGAAAATACCCAGTTTTTGAGACAGACACTAATTTCCTGTACCCATTCTACTAAGCATCCTAGCTTAGTAACACAATACACTGTAAGTACTGGCTGTTTATACTCTTCTGGGGCATGTTTGACTGTGTTTCTAACAGTGCTTATTGCTTGCCTGGATAAATGTCAAAATTCACAATTCAAGGTATGGTTTTTACTGAGTGTGAATCAGTTCTGCATCATTTCAGAACTTGTGTTCTGCATCTTTTCAGAACTTGTGTTCAAGTTTCTAAAACTTTTTTGTATAATCACTATATTCTTTCATATGATGCCCCTGCACACAGTATATTTGTGACACTTACCTTTGTAAATCTGCCTTGTGTTAATTTGAACCCAAGGATACAAAGGTGAAAGCACACATTATAAAGATAGCTCAAGTTCTTGGCCATAGATACTTACCCCAACAGCTGGAACTTCTTCACTCTTTACTTCATTTATTCGTACCAAGTAGTTAACAAAGTCTCTGGCAGCATTGCTCTGTGCATCTTTTTTATTGGTGGAATTGCCCATACCAGCATAATTAAACCCTTCTACTCGAACCTTTAGGATTAAAGGGGGGAAAAAGTTTAATGAAAGCTGGGTAATTCTAGGACTTAATAAATTCATTAAATGGCCCCTTAAAATAAAACATGAACAGCTATTTTAAACATATTCTAAATGCAACGTACAGCACACCTATGCAACATTGGATTATTTTACTAAAAAGATGAAATTGTATTTGTTCACTGATGTGCTGATCCAACAGTATCAATTTAAGTGGCTCAATTCCCACAATCAAGTATTTTAGGACTGGATTTCTAAGCTCAGTGGGATAGTGCTTTGCCTAGCTAGCATCACAGGCCAGGCCTAAGTGTCATTCCATCACAACCAAAAAGTGCTCCCTACATAGCAAGATGACTCAGCAAGGGCACTTGCCTCCAATGTGATGACCTGAGTTGGAGCCTTCAGAACTGCATACAGCAAGAAAAACAGATGGACTCCCACAAGTTGCCCTGACTTTTGATATGCTTGTATTCACATACAATCATGTAACATAATGATTCTATAATAACTCAGAGAAAAGCTTAGAGAATACTTCGCTTCTCTCAATGAGTTAGCGAAGCCAGGCATGGCATACAACTTTAATCTCAGCACTTGAGAGGCAGATAACTAATTAAGAGTCTGAAGCCAGCCTGATCTATTTATTGAGTTCCTGGCCAGCCAGATCTAGAAGTTAAACTGTCTCCCCACTTCCAAAAAAGAAAAGTTGGTAAAACTACAAGGACTTATCCTCTAACTTACTAGCACCAGTTTTGGATGCATCAGAATAATTATTCCAGCACACTATTTTAAAATAATGCTCTTGAAATGATAAACTCAGTGAGGTCAAAATACTCTTCCCTAACCTGCAACAGCTTAGCTTTTCCAAACAAAACATTCCTTTAACTTCCCAAATGAATGAAGTATATTCTGTAGTACCTCACACATGAATTTCTGTCTGTTTTTGTTTCCTACTGCTCTAATTTCATAGGCTGGGGTCATCTTCCTTTTGCCACACCAGGCATACAGAAAATTTTTAATGTCACCCATGATTCAGGTGTCTTCTTCACACCTAGAAAACAAGTTAAAAACATTATGATAGCAAAACCTCAAAGTAGATACATAAACTACTAATCTAGGCTAATAAGATATCCTATCACAATACTATTGAACTCACCTAGTAAGAAATTTTATATTGGAAAGCCTATGGCATGTGGTTTAAAAAAAAAAAAAAAACCTGTATGCGATACATACACATCCTACAATGATTACCACTGTGGGCTGATTTTTAACTTCAAACATTTTATGCAATGTCCTCCATTCTACATTGAGTATCTTATATGCTTTAAACTTATTCCTCTCAGCAGTGAAAAACATGGCATATTCTATTACTTTCTTTTTCAGAGGAATTTTAAGTAAAAATGGGCTAGAGAAGATAGATGGCTCAGTGGTTGGGAACACTTGCTACTCTAAAGATGACATAGGTTCAGTCACTTGGTGACTGGTGATCATCTCTGGCTTTAGTTCCAGGGGATCTAACCTCTGCTGGCACCTACACCCAGAATCCAAGTGGTACACAAACAGGCACACTCATAAACACAAAATAATAATTCACATTTTATAAGAAAAAATAAGTAAAAGTTCTATGTCACTCATGGTGAAAACCTAAACTCAAACCCAAATTCACCATACTAAGTAAGAAATAGCACCACACACACACACATGCATACTAAAAGCCAGGTGTGGTGGCTCATGCATAACCTTAGCACCCAGTAAGCTTCAGTTGGAAGATGACTATGAACAAAGGCTTGCCTGAGGCTACATAAAGATAGTAGACTCTCAGCTAAGTAACAAAACAAAAATACAGAAATAAACCATTTGCATATAAATCCAATGGTTTAGTCTCATTCTGAAAGCACAGGATTCCTATATTAATGAATCCAAATAATTTAAGCCTTCATTTTGACATGTAGCCTAGGCTAACCTTAACTTCCATAAAAATGAGTCAAAGATTTTTTTCCTAAATGCATACTAAAAATGGAGGCCAGCTGGTCTGAGTCAAAGGTCATCCTGATTTACTTTACATACCAGTTCCAGGCCACCCAAGATTACATAGTGAGACCACATCAAAAACAAAAACAAACAAACAAAACTCTTGGAGCTGGAGAGATCGCTCAGTGGTTTTAGACCATTTGTTTCTCTTGCAGAGGACCCAGCACACACAGGTACCTTACAACTATTCATAACTAGTTCCAAGGGACCCAAAGCCCTCTTCTGGCAAATGGTATATACATACATACCAGCAAAAAACGTTCTTGTATATATAAAATAAAACCAAATTTAGAATAAGGGAAAGGAGATCTATTACTACAGTAGGCTGCAAGAAGACACCTACAATAAATTTAAAATTTTAACCAAAATCTACCCCCACTAAATATAACCCTAATATAAATTTACTAATCTGATTTTGTAGCCAGTTGAACTTTGATCAAGCATTTGGTAAAGCAAATAGCATACCCTGATAATAGAAACTGAGAAAGTTTAAGAAAACAAGTCCTTCTCCAAGGCTGGGTGTGGTGGTGGCTCATGCTTTTAATCTAAGAACATGGTGGGCAGAGGCTGGCAGATCTCTTGACCTCCAGGCCAGCCTGGTCTACATAATACATTCCAGGACAGCCATCTGAAATAGTTTAGTCAGACCCAGTATCAAACAAAATACACAGCAGTTCCTCTCCAAGGTCCATGTTGTGATTAAGCAGTGGCTTTGAGGTAGGGCCTTCCATTCAAAGCAGAGGCTTATCCTCAGAAGGGACCTTTAGACCCAATGACCCTCTACAAAATAGTCAAGACTTGGCACAGCAGCTTCATCCCACCACTTATTACTGTTACCTCATCAGACATATGAGATCAATTCACTACCCTACAAAACCTGTAAAACCATGAGACAAGGTCTTATGTACCTCAGGCTAGCCTTACCTTCCTGCCTCTATCTCCCATGTGCTGGGACTGTAATCTTATACTTTATGTGATTATCTCAGAAGAGTGTGGTGGTGCATGCCTTTAATCAGTCTGGTCTACATAAAGGTCAAGGCCAGCCAGGGATATACATTGAGACCCTAGTTAAAGGTCAGCTTGGCCTACAGTGAGTTCCAGGATAGCCAGGGCTACAGAGAAACTTTTTTTTGGGGGGGGGGGGGCGGAATCAAAAAAAAAATTAACAGGCAGTGAGAACCCTGCCTCAAAAAACTTAAAAATTGATACTTTTGGACAGCAAAGTCAAAACAACAGATGCCCACCCATACACGTCTGTCCTTTATAAAGTGTACCGGGCTGTAATAGCACACACCTTTAATCCCAGCACTCAGGAGGCAGAGTTGAGGCCAACCTGGTCTACAAAGTTAGTTCCAGGAGAGGCTACAAAGCTACACAGAGAAACTCTGTCTCCGGAAAACAAAAACAAAAAAGTAATAAATTTTAAAAATAAAAGGCCCAAGAAGGCACTGTGGTACACACCCATAATTCCAGCCCTTGGAAGGCAGAGGCAGGATAATCCTATCAAAGACACAAAGCAATGGAAATGTACACAGTAAATTTGAGTTAGCATAGAACACAGGGTCTATCAAATTCCTTTATCCCTAGGAAACCCATTTCATTCCAATATATTCATGCTAATTAAGTCCCCTTTAAGCTCCAAATTTTGTCCAAGGAAAATACTAACATTCCAATCTACACACTAACTTGGCGTCTCAGTAAGAATTTTAAATTTCCCAAAGTGTATTTTTTCCAACCCCATACATAAATTCCCCCACCCAATTAATGGTACCAAGCAATCCAATTTCACAATTTGGACATTCTAATCCGATCCCCAAAGATCTCTCATGTCTATCTTTTGCATCCTTAAATGTGTTGATATTATCCTTAAAGGCTTATGAACTAGTTAATCCTTAAACTGTATCCTGTATTGTTTTGTTTTCCTTTAATTACCGAACAGAGGGAACTTAAGGTAAAGTCAGAAAGACCTCCCAAGAGAGTGCAGAGTCCCCTAGAAATTACCCACAATTTCCTTTATATTCGTAGAAAACCTTAGTTTTCTAGAAATACTTATCCCCTGACGAGTCCCGATGGATGTCAACATTTCAATCATCCCAAATCCAACCCTGCTCCACAAGGTTGTTTTGCCTCCAAAATGTCTCCGATATTACTCGTTTCTCTCCAGCTCCTCTATCCCTTGCCACCACCACTACCCGGAGTACTGCAATATTCCGAAATACGTTTTCCTTCTTGCGAGCCTAAAACCAACCTCCTGCGCCGCCACCCTCACGTCACGTGGCCTGACCTCTTTCCCACTCCAGGCCAGCCTATGGCCTTAGGCCTAACAAGTCCCTCTGCTTCTTTGCAGAGAGCACACTCTCCGCGCCCCAAAGGCGGATGCAGGCTCGGGTAACCCCTCAGCCTCCGAGGCGCCGTCCCTCGCGACCGTTATTTCGGAGGAGGGCGATCCCGTTGCACGGTGTAATTCCGCCGTCCCTTACTAAATCATGCATACATTTTCCGACCACCCGCTCCCGGGCTCGCCGCACCCACGCTCTGCAACCTGTGCGGAGCAGGAGGGACCTGAGCTGCTCGGAACCCTTGTGTGGGGCCCCGGATCAGGGACCCGAGGGCGGCAGGCGCCGTGGGGCGTCGAGCCGCAACCACTCCGGGCGACTCTGGGTGGCCGACAGCCATCGCGTGACAGGCCGGAGGAGGAAGCGGCCTCCGAGAGCGGCGGACCGCGGCCTAGGGCCGGGGCCACCGGCGCACTCGCCGCCGCGGCCCGTAAATCCGGGCACCCGCCGCGCCGCGCCGCCCCTCCCCCACCCGCCCGCCCGCGCCTGACAACAAAGCCGCGGCCGAGCCTCGGCGGCCGGCGTCGGCCCCGCGGCGCCCCCGCCCCCCCGGAGCCCGCCCCGGAGCCGCCACGCTGCTTTTCCCTTACCCTCCTCCACGTCTCCGTGCCCGAAAGCACAACCTCCTCAGGCGAGGTCGCAGCTCCAACCTTCCACACGGACGGCGAAGGGACGCAGCCCGACCCGCATGGAAGCAGCGGCGAAATGGCTCCGACCGCGGCACCCGGGAGGCGGAGCCAGCGGCCCGCGCCTGCGCAGAAGGGCAGCTCCCGAGCCGGCCCGCCCCGAACGGGGCGGGGCTGCAGCCACTTCCGGGCGCCAAACCTGAGGGTCCTCGCGCGCGCGAGACCCGCGGGCCTCGGCCGGCCGCTTCCTGTCGGGCGCCGAGGGCCTTGGTTTCCGGAAGTGGGAGGCCTGCAGCTTTTCTCTTTGTAGAGCGGCCTGGCGGGAGGCTTGAGGCTGTCCCCCTGCCTCCGCCGTCCGGGCGCAGAATTTCCAGGCCTGCCCCCACGCCCAGCGGATTTCCTTTCTGATGGTTCTTTTACATACGGGCGGTGGGGCAGGATTAATCCCGTCACAGGTTTTTTCAGAAGAGCCATTTTAAAAATGTGCCCAAGTATTTCCGGGTGCCACGAGGACGTTAAAAATACAAAGTCCAAAATAGTTGACTTCACCAAAATGCTGCGGGCAGTGCACGGCATGGTGGCGCACACCTTCAGTCCCAGCACCCAGCAGGCAGAGACTGGCAAGACTTAGCTCTGAGTTCGAAACCAGCCTGTTCTACAGAGCTACATAGTAAGACCCCGACTCAAAAAAATCTAAATGCCATAGGCATGCCAGGCTGAGTCCCAGGCCACCCTGGTCCACACTGGAAGAATCAGCTGATAGAAATGGCTTTTTGTTTGTTTGTTTTTGGAGACAGGGTTTCTCTGAGTAGCTTTGCGCCTTTTCTGGATCTCACTCTGTAGTCCAGGCTGGCCTCGAACTCACAGAGATCCGCCTGGCTCTGCCTCTCGGAGTGCTGGGATTAAAGGCGTGCGCCACCACCGCCCGGCAGGCTTTCCTAAGTCTCTGTAACATCTTTTCACAGGAGGTATGACACTTAGCCCAAGTACAGATTACCACAGTTGGTAGTCACCTGGGAGATTCATCTGTACAAAAAAAAAACACCCAAAAAACAAAAAATAAAACAAAACAAAAACCCTTAACTCTCAGGCTGGAGAGGTGGCTCAGAGGTTGAAAGCATTTGTTGCTGTCATTGGAGGACCGGGATTCAATTCTCAGCACCCACATGGTGACTCACAACCGCCTCACAACCTCAGTTCCAGGAGATCCAACAGGCACATGGTGCACATACACGCGGACAGACAAAACACTGATAAAGTGAAATAAATCAAAAAGAAGAAAAAGCTGAGCAATGGTGGCGCACGCCTTTAATCCCAGCACTCCGAGAGGCAGAGCCAGGCGGATCTCTGTGAGTTCAAGGCCGGCCTGGTCTACGATGCAAAGCTACACAGAGAAACTTTGTCTCGAAAAACCAAAAAAAAAAAAAAAAAAAAAAGGAAGAAAGAAGCCTGGCTTGTTGCCAGGGGAGGTGGCACATGCCTTTAATCCCATCATAGGGAAACCCAGTCTCCCACAAAAAAGAAAACCCTGGCTCAGGATGCTTCCTCCTCCGCTCAATTTCCCAATTATCTCTCCTCTAGAATTCCTATCCCTTTGTTTAGGTTCAAGTGTGAAGCCTCCTTTGTGTTTAATACTTGGGTGAGGCGATTGTGGTTTTGAGGTGCTGGGGAGTAACCCAAGGTTACCCTACCACTAAGCTCAAATCCACCATCTCCACCCTGTTTATCTGTGTATTGCTAGTTTATGCTAAACTAGGGTACCTCAGGCCCTGGATTCCATCTCCACCCATGTAAACAAAATTATAAACCTCAAAAGGAATATGCTTAATTAAAGCTTCCCAGTCCGGGGAGTCCGCAGCTCTCGGCTGGCGTGCTAGCCTAGTGCGCAGAGGCAGTGGACTCCAACTCCAGCACTGAGACACAGCACTGGAAAGTTCCCTGGGCTTACTTTCCCCGGTCCTTCCTCTACGTGAAGGACCTGTCTCACGTGGTGTCCTACATTCTAAAGGGCCCTTCTCCCTCTCAGCTCAAATGAATTTGTCTCAAGATAAAATGCAAATATTGACCCCAGGAGATCCCGCTTCCAAATTTTCCAAAACCAGCAGGGTCCCCGGAGAAAAAGACTTGACCTTTGAAAAGGTTACCTACCTATTGTCTCACTGTGACCTTTCAGTGTGACCTTCCCACCCTTGAGTTTATCCCAAGAAAAAGATTTGAGACCGAAAAATTTCTCCAGGGACAGCCTATTTTCTTCCCCTAATTTCTGTCTCTCCTTTTTTTGTTTGTTTGTTTTTTTGGTAGAAAAGAGAGCAGTATGAACCTTTGATTCGGTTAGAGTACTCATTTGGAGAGCCCTGAATTCCAACTCTAGCATCATAAAAAGCCGGTCGTGGTGGCTCTGGTCTGTAATCTCAACATTCAGGAAAGTGAAGTAAGAAGATCAGGAGTTCAAGGCCGTCATCTTCAGTAAATAGCAAGAGTTTGAGGCCATCCTTGTAACAGGGCCCCAGACCTTAGCACAACTGACTCCATGATGGAAGTACCATTCGGGCTATCAAACTCAGCATGTAGACAGCACCACCTACCAAAACTAAAACAAAGGTCCTGTCCACCCAACTCCATAGTTCTGAGAAAGTCTCTAAATGTACTAACCTTGCCTTTTGTCTTCTGTAGTTCTGCTTCTGACTAACTGTTCTTGTTAACTGAAGTATGTTAACCCAGAACGTGGATTTTGTGCTTAAAATTTCACCCTGAGAAAGGCTCAGGATTTGCACGAATCCTAAATGGCCTTATAATAAAAACCCAGAGCCAGAAGATATCAGGGTAGATGCTGAAAGATCAGAGGAAACAAACCACAGACACTTCTCACCTCACCAGTTCCTCAGCCGAAAAGAGAAGATCCCTTCTCCGCGAATCCTCAGACTGAATGCTCCTGCTCCTGAGTCCTCAGTCGATAGGCCTCATTCCTGTCTCCTCGTGCCTTATATGCTTTTCTCTGCCCAATCACATCACTTCCTGTGTGAACCTTCCTAGTGCTGGAATTAAAGGCGTGTGATTCCCAAGTAGTGGAATTAAAGGTGTGTGATCCCAAGTGCTGGATTTAAAGGTGTGTGCCACCACTGCATGACTGTTTCTCTTTTAAACTGGATTAATCTCGTGTAGTCCAGGGTAGCTTTGAACTCCCAGAGATCCAGCCGGATTTCTGCCTCCCAAATGGTGCATTGGCCAGGAAGTGCTGTGGGATATCTTTCTGTATATGTGAATATGTGTTGCTCCTCTTGGCTAATAAATAAGCTGCTTTGGCCTATGGCAAGGCAGCTTAGAGGCAGGCGGGGAATCCAAGCAGAGATACAGAGAGAAGAAGGGAAGAGCAGGGGGAGACGCCAGGCCGCCACCTAAAGAAAACAAGATGCCAGCAGGCAGGTAACTCCATGGCCATGTGGCAACATATAGATTAATAGAAATGGGTTAATTTAAGATGAAAGAGCCAGCTAACAAGAAACCTGAGCCATAGGCCAAACCGTTTATAATTAATGTTAAGCCTCAGAGTAATTATTTTATAAGTGGTTGTAGGACTGCGAGTGAGAGAGATTCTTCCAGACCCTGGAGTGAAGTGGGACCAAGACACTTCCAGCTACAGAGGGCTACGCTAGGATCCCGAAAACCGAGGGCTGGCTTTAACCTCCCCCACATCCATACTCCCCCAAAGCCAGGCCCAGTACAACAAGCCTATAATCCCAGCTATTTGGGAGATGGAGGCAGGAAGGTTGCAAGTTCAAGGCCTGCCTTGGCTACAGAATGAGTGAATTCAAAGCCAACCAACCGGGGCAACTTACTTTGAGACTCCATCTCAAATTAAAATGAAAAGAGAAGGTTAACACTGTAGCCCAGTGGGAGAGCACTTAGTCAGGAGTCGGAGGGCTGTGTTCAATCCCCAGTGCTTAACATTACAGAAAAAAGATAGGTGATAGATGGATTGATTAGATGGATGGATAGATAGATAGATAGATAGATAGATGATGGATGGATAGATAGGTAGATGGATGGATGGATGGACAGATGAGAGAGAGAGGTAGTGAACCTGGGCTGAGAACTGTTGGGTTACAGATGTTCTAGCTGCTGTTCTCTCCCTAAAATCAGGCTTTCCCCCTAAATTCTCATATTTTCTCTCTCTCTTCTCTTATCCTCTTGTCCTGCAACCTTGAGGCTCTCACAGAATTCTTTTTTTTTTTAATTCAAGATACTTTTTAAAAAAATAATTAATTTTTTAAATTATACTCATGATATTAATTACATTTGTGCTATTCATTGATTACATTTGCAGTATTCATTCAATAGTTATATTTATGATGTTCATTAATTACATTAATTTATTACATCCATGATATTATGTCCTGATACTATTGTCCATTTGGAGGCTCTCACAGAATTCTATCCCTCCCCCTTTCAGCTAGCTGAGACAACTTTGAATTGTAACTTTGCTCTCTATTCTAGGGTCTTCCTCCTCCAATTCAGGGACCATGCACACTAGGACCATGTACACAATTAACTTTCTCTTTCCCCACCCCAACACCTTCAGAAAACCTCTAAGAACTCTTTGTCCTCTGGATTTGAAGACGCTCCCTCTCTTCAAAGCCCTGTATGTTACCTGTAGCTACGATGTTCTCTCTCTCCTAATGCTCTCCCCCTACAGGGTCACATCATGGATTGCTAGAGTCATGAGCTTATAACTCTCCTCATGAAGTCCTGCAAGCCTCATGCAGCCAATGCTGAAAATAGAAAATGTGGAGTGAGAACCAAGATTTTATATATATGTACATATATTATATATATAATTTTTATATATAATATCATATAAATATATATTTGATATAAATATATGTGGTTGATATATTGCACACCCCAATAAACTTACCTGGGGGTCAGAGAATAGAGCAGCCACTATATTAAACATAGAGATTAGGCAGAGAATAGAACTGCCACTATATTAAACATAGAGATTAGGCAGTGGTAGCACATGCCTTTAATCCTAGCATTCCAAAGGCACAGATCCATCTGGATCTCTCTCTGTGAGTTCAAGACTACACTGGAAACAGCCAGGCATGGTGACACATGCCTTTAATCCTAGCACTTGAGATCTCATGTCTTGTTTGGGAAAGACACACGCCTTTAATCCCAGGAAGTGATGGCAGGAAGCAGTGAGGACCAGGAACTAGAGGCTTTTTAAGTTTTTAGGCTTTTAGCAGCAGTTCAGTTGAGAACCATTTGGATGAGGACTCAGAAGCTCTCAGTTTGAGGAAACAGGATATATAATTTTGTGCCAGGATATTTCACTATGTAGCTTCAGCTGTCCTGGAACTCACCATGTAGACCAGACTAGCCTTGAACTCACAGAGATCCTCCTGCCTCTGCCTCCTGAGTATTGAGATTAAAGGTGTGTGCCACCACCCCGACCTGAAAGGTAATTTCATGTCTTTCTATGAACCTGCAGTAATTTCTAGAAGGAGTGTAGCTCATAGTGGCACAAGCCTATAATCCCAGCCCTCAGGAGGTAGAGGCAGGAATATCAGAAGTTTTAGGTTATCCTCAGCTACTTAGGGTGATCAAGGCCAGCCTGGACTACATGAGACTGTCTCAAAAGAGAGTTGGTATGGTAGTAAACGCACATTATCCCAATCTTTAGGAGACTGTTCAAGCATGAATTCAAGGTCAACCTAGTTGACATGAAAGTCTGTCTCAAAAAGAATAAATATGGCCAGGTTGTGGTTGGCCACGCCTTTAATCCCAGCACTCAGGAGGCAGAGGCAGGCGGATCTCTGGGAGTTCGAGGCCAGCCTGGGCTACAGAGTGAGATCCAGGACAGGCACCAAAGCTACACAGAGAAACCCTGTCTCAACAAACAAACAAACAAACAACAACCAAAAAAAAAAAAAGTACATGAGAGGGCCTATGTAAGTACTTAGTACAAAAATAGCTGTGTGGTAGATGTTTTAGAGTGGTTAAGACATGTGTTTGTTTTGAGGTGCTGAGGAGTAACCCAAGCTCTGTGACCACAGTGATGGATGTTGGCTGGCCAAGGTCACTCACTAGAACCTGCAATACCTGCGTATTGTAACTTCTCAGTAAATGCTAGTTTAATGTGTAAATAAAGTAGGAAAGGTTGTTTTATTGGATAAACTGTTTCCCAAGAATTTGAACTACATTGTCTTTATCGTTGTTGTTTGTTTGATTTTTTGAGACAGGGTTTCTCTGTACTGAAAGACCCTAGCCCTTCAGGCTTACACCCCCAAGCCTCAGGAAAAGAGAAACTTCAGGCACCAGGAAATGAGAAACTAAAAAACTAGTTCCAAGGGCAACCTGACTTAGCCATTGTTCAAACTCCCCTGCAACCATATAACAGTGTAAAAAGATTTCTGTTAAGAGATGTGCTCAACTGTGACTGGGATAGTTGCAGGTGTTCCAGGAAGGACCACTGACCACTGTGACCTGTGTGTAAACTCACTCCCACCTTGATACCCCCACCTTGAGGTTTCAGGAAAAATGTACCTGTTGACGTAACTGTAAACACACACACACACACACACACACACACACACACACACACACACACACACACACACACTCACACACACACCCCATCCCACCCCCACCCCCCACCCCCCACCCCCGTGATCACTCTGTACCCAGACCATGATCTTGTGAAACGAAACTGTATGGGAATTGTAATCTTGTGGGTTTTATGGGCTTTTCCCTTATAAGCCCTTATGGGGCTGCAGTAAGATGCGGCTCTTGCTCTTAGGAGCAGGGTTTGCTCTTCTATATAGAAGCTTAAATAAATCCTCATGCTATTGCATCAACTGGACTGGAGTCTGGGTTCTTGGGGTGCCCACTTGAGACCCTAAACTTTGGGGTCCAACATGTACAACAACCCTGGCTGTCCTGGATATCACTCTGTAGCCCAGACTGGCCTCGAACTCCCAGAGATCTGCCTGCCTCTGCCTCCGGAGTGCTGGGATTAAAGGCATGCACCACCACACCGCAAAATACATTGTCTCTTAAGTATTATTCCTTTAAATTTTGAACTCTAGTCCTTACTGTCAGTCAGTTTAAGTTCAGAGACTGAAAGCATAAAAACTTTATTGTGTCTTAGGTGAATGAAAAATAAAGAAATAAAAGAAATAAAAAGGAAAGGACATGACTGTTCCTAGGTATGGTGGAAGAGAAGGTTCATTGTAGATATGAGGGTGAGCCTAGCCAGAGACAGGCCATTTAGCCAGGTGCAGTCCTGTTCAAGATACCCCTCTGCCCGAAGGCCAATAAGATCATTGTCGTAAACCTGAAGTCATCCTGAATTCCAGGAAAAGCAGACCTCTAGGGACAAACCAGCCCCACCCCAGAAGAAGGCAATTATCTGTCATAGCAGGGCTACCCTCCGGTGAAACAATAATCATCTCCTCCAAGAACCAGCTTGTCCTCCCTAGTAACAAGGACTTTTTTTTTTTTTTCTTTTTTTAAGCTTTGTGCCTTTCCTGGATCTCGCTCTGTAGACTAGGCTGGCCTTGAACTCACAGAGATCATTCTTCCTTTACTTAAACCTAGAGCTAATGTCAGTACACTATACATGGACTTGGGGGCCCCTGGACCACCTCGGTCTGTTATTCTTCCCGAAGTGCACATTGGTCAGACCCCCCTTTCTTCTTAACATTTCTCTTGTTTTTTAATTGGTGTATCGAGATGAACGGGAGAGATTGTTGACGCTTATTGGAACTGAGGTTTTTGCCTAAAACTTCTGGTTCCTGTAGGTCACACTGTAAGTGGTGGGGCTGGTATTTCCACTGTGAAAGCAAAAAGCACAGCTCTCACCTGGAAGGGAGTCAGAGCCTATTCTGGAGCCAAACGTGAGTGACCAAGGTCCAGGAACACACATTCAGGTTACTCCAAGCACTGAGTTTCAACGTAATAACAGTCTCATGAAGTGTTTAGAGTAATAGAAAAAAAGGAAGTATAAATCAAGACATTTTTTCAGGTATCTTGGTGGAAACATCCCGTAGGTGGGTTACAGTGAAGCGAAGAAGTATCTGTTCCAGGCCTCAAATGCGATCCGCTTGCTCTTAGCCTTGAGTTAGGGAAAGCCAGGGCCTCATTTACATTTCAAAATAGATTCTGCCTGATGGTCAAAGGGTCAAACACAGAGGGAGGCAACCTGTGGCTATACAAGGGACCAAATAATTTGCTCCCAGCTCTCCACAATCCCTGGAGTTCTGGACAATCAGCTCTGCAGACTGCTTAACACAGGTGTAGCTTTTTCCTGAGGACTTTAGGTCACAGTATTGACCTGAAGTATCCCAGAGCTTGCATGTAAAGCCATGCTTATGGTACAGCAGCCATGTCAGACCACACTGCACGCCACTTTCTACTACAGCAGCAGATCTCTGTGCTCAAATCGTAGGAATAACACTAGCTAAGAGACAGAGTTACAGCCGGGCGGCAGTAGCGCACGCCTTTAATCCCAGAACTCTGGAGGCAGAGGCAGGCGGATCTCTGTGAGTTCGAGGCCAGCCTGGTCTACAGAGTGAGTTCTAGGACAGCCAAGGCTGTTTCCCAGAGAAACCCTGTCTCAAATAAACAAATAAAATAAAAAAAGAGATAGGTTTATCAGTGGATCATGCGTTCTTCAGTCTGTTCATATGCAGTGGAGTCTGGTATCACTCACTTAAGATTCATTTTTCTGGAGCTGGAGAGATGGTTTAGCAGTTGAGCACTGGTTGTTCTTTTTTTTTTTTTCCCCAGAGCTGAGGACCGAACTAGGACCTTGCGCTGTCAAGCGCTCTACCACGGAGCTAAGTCCCCAACCTGCACTGACTGTTCTTACAGAAGACCCAGGTTCAGTTCAACTGTCAGTGAGTCAAGGTTGAGGAGTCTTCTGGCCTCAGGTACTGCATGCATGTGGTACACAGACATACAGGCAGGCAAAACACCCATACACATAAAATAAAAATAAAATAAATCTTACAACATGTGAGGTAGTGTAGGCCTTTAATCCCAGGACTGGAGAGGCAGAGAAAGGTAGATCTCTATGAGTTCAAAGCCAGCCTGACTTATACAGTGAGACCTTATTTCAAAGCATAGCAACGCAATAATAAATAGATCCTTTTCTGCTTAGGGATCTAGCTCATTTGGTATATTATTTATCTAGCATTAGGGACCCATGTGTTTTATCCTCAGTAACACGTAAACAAGGTGTGGTGGCTTATGCCTATAATCCCAACACTTAAGAGGAAGAGGAAGGCCCAGTGATGGTGGTGCACACTTTTAATCCCAGCACTCAGGAGGCAGAGGCAGTTGGATCTCTGTGAGTTTGAGGCCAGCCTGGTCTACAGAGTGAATTCCACGACAGCCAGGACTACACAGAAAAACCCTGTCTCAAAAAAACAAACAAATAGCCGGGCGGTGGTGGCGCACGCCTTTAATCCCAGCACTCGGGAGGAAGAGCCAGGCGGATCTCTGTGAGTTCGAGGCCAGCCTGGGCTACCAAGTGAGCTCCAGGAAAGGCACAAAGCTACACAGAGAAACCCTGTCTCAAAAAAAAAAAAACACCAAACAAACAAACAACAACAACAACAAAAGAGATAGAAGAACAGTCAAAAATTTAATGTTACCGGATTACTAGATCTGTTTTGAGGCCAGTGTGGGCTACATCACATGCTCTCTAATCTAAAAAACAAAACAAAAAGCTCTTAAAAATTCATATTTTGGGGGCTGGAGAGATGGCTCAGAGGTTAAGAGCACTGCTTGCTCTTCCAAAGGTTCTGAGTTCAATTTCCAGCAACCACATGGTGGCTCACAACCATCTGTAATGAGATCTGGTGCCCTCTTCTGGCCTGCAGGGATACATGCAGACAGAACACTGTATACATAATAAATAAATCTAAAAAAAATTCATATTTTGGCTCTGACACAAATCACAAATCATGTGATCTCAGTTGAGATACTTAAAAACACTCTTTGTCACAGTTTATTCTTTCCTTCCTTTTTTCCCCTGAGACAGGGTCTCATTGTGTAACCATGTCTGACCCGGGACTTGCTGTATAGACCAGGCTGGTCTTAAACTCACAGAGATCCAGCTGCTTCTGCCTCTTAAGGGCTGGAATTAAAGGCATGTGCCACCACAGCATGTACCACGGTCACTTCATCTTAGTTTTATTCAATTATAATTTTGACATTTGCTTTGGTTTTATTTTTTGTAGAATAGAATGTAGCTACTCTGTCTTGATTCAGTTAATTAGATTAATTAACTACTTAACCTTTTTTGTTGTTGTTTGTTGTTTCTCTGTGTAGCCCTGGCTGTCCTGGAACTCACTTTGTAGACCAGGCTGGCCTCATAGAAATCCACCTGCCTCTGCCTCTGGAGTGCTGGAATTAAAGGCATGCACCACCACCACTTGGCCTAATCAAGTAATCTTAATTAGGTTAACTGAGGCAGTTGGTGGCACTATTTCCTGGAATGGGATCCTGGACTGTTTAAGAAAGTGAGCCTAGGGAGACATGGCTCAGAGGTTAAGAGCACTGCTTGTTCTTCCAAAGGTCCTGAGTTCAATTCCCAGCAACCACATGGTGGCTCACAACCATCTGTAATGAGATCTGGTGCAGGCAGAACACTGTATACATAATAAATAAATAAATCTTTAAAAAAAAAAAAAGAAAGAAAGAAAGAAAGAAAGTGAACCTAGAAGTCGAGGGGGGGGGGCACCTTTAATCTGAACAAGAGGCGAAGGCAAACTGAGCGTTGAGTGTGAACCCAGCCTGATCTGCACTGAGTTTCAGGCCACTCAGAGATACATAGTGAGACCCTGTCTCAGAATAAAAACGAACAAAACAGCCCTGAAGTGAACGGAACACAGGCGCTAATCACTCTGTCTCATGACTGCAGATCAATGTGAGCAGCTAGCTGCCTCCAGCCTCTGCTCCTGCCCTTTCCCTGCAGCATGGACCATGACCTCAGATAAACCTTTCCTCTCTTTGTTTGCTTGGGTGCTTTATCAAAGCAACAGGAAAAGTAACGAATGCTCAGGGTAACCCTGCATGAGGCAAACTAGACTTGGATTTAGTCCCAAAGATGCTGATGTACTTCCTTGAAGACATGTGCTTGCTAATGGTCGAGAAGGCATGATCCTCAGTGGTTGGCACTCACAAGGTTTTCCGTACTGGCACACTCAAGGTCTGGCTCAAATTTAGGACACCGAAAATTATGAGGTATAGCCTAGCCATTACGTAGGAAATACTTTAGCCATGGTTTCCTTGGTGGTCCATCTTTCAGAATTTGAACACTCTCATGTTCAAAGATAACAAGTCCTGCCGGGTGATAGGTAGGTTCTGTCTGTATTTTATGCTTCCTAGTTGTGTGTGATTATGATTTCAGATAATCCTTCAAAAGTGTTCCTGGTTGTCTCACTTAAAATCAAAAGTGCCCTGTGTTTCAGATGATTTCATATAACCAAAGTACTGACAAAAATTGAACTGGTATTTTGTGTATTCAAATGAGTAGAGATGAAAAAACGATGTTCCTTCCGCCTTTCCCCGGAGTTGGGGCTGCTGGGTGGCAGAATCTTGGTTATTATTATTATTATTATTATTATTATTATTATTTAAGAAATGTTCTATTCATTTTACATACCAACCACGGACACCCCCCCACTTCTTCCCACTCCCCAGCCTTCCCCCCTCAACCCACCCGATTCCCACCTCAAAATCTTGGTTTTCGGCTTCCTTCTTGGTTTCACTGAAGAAGACTTGGGGTTGAATAAGCATCTGGTCGGGGGTGATTTAAATAGCTGATGGATTGTTTGCTCTGCTCCATGTGATGGGCTGCAGGCTCCATTCACCCTGCCCACATAAGAAAGGACTAAATGAGGTAGGTAGATCTGTGGCTTTGAGTTGTAGCCATTCCATTAATCCCCTAAGAGCAGGGGTTCCCTATGCTTTTTAGATACTAATAAAGGGGAAATTTCTCTCAAGCTGTGAGCTTTTCTAGGAAAGTGCGTGCATTACTCCCACTCCGAATCCCATGCTCTGCCCATGGCACTCTCCTATGCTGTAAACAAACCCACCAGAAGTCCCAAGTACAATCAAGTACTTCCTGCTTTCCCAGTGAGCCGATTTCAGATTTTTATCTTGAAACAGAGGTTACAATGCACCTCTGTTTCAATATACAAACAATATACAAAGTTAATTTCTAAGCATTTGGATGTCTAAAAAGAAAAACCCAGGCCTGATAATTTTTAACTATCATATTTCTTTTTTATTTTAATAAGATCTCCTTAACTGTCATTTAAGAAATCAAGTATCAGCCAGGCTGTGGTGTCACAAGTTTTTAGAATTTGGGAGGTAGATAGGTGGATCTATGAGTTCGAGGCCAGCCTGGTCTACAAAGTGAGCTCCAAGATAGCCTGGGCTACACAGAGAAACTCTGTCTCAAAAAAGAAATCAAGTATCATCTTTGCAAGAGTAAAATTAGAATTTTTTTTTTTCTTTTTGAGACAGGGTTTCTCTGTGTAGCTCTGGATATCCTGGAACTAGCTCTGTAGACCAGGTTGGCCTTGAACTCACATAGATCTGCCTACCTCTGCCTTTGGAATGCTGAGATTAAAGGTATGTGCCACCATCACTCAGCAAAAATAGAAGTATTTACTTAGTGGGTAAGTAATATTTATTTTCACGGAAAAATTCATTTGTGTGGTGTTGTGGCACATAGCTTCAATTCCAGCATTTGGAGGCAGGGGGCTAGAGGATCACAGCCAGAGCTATATAGCAGGGAGGGGAGGGGAGGGGAGGGGAGGGGAGGGGAGGGGAGGGGAGGGGAGTGAAGACAAAGGAAGAGAGAAGGCCAGAGAGATGGCTTCTCGGGTAAAGACACTTGCTGCCAAGCCTGTCATAGACTTGGATGCCCAGGAGCCACATAGTGGAGAGAACAGAACTCTGACAGCAGTCCTCTGCTTCTCTCTCTCTCTCTCTCTCTCTCTCTCTCTCTCTCTCTCTCTCTCTCTCTCTCTCTCTCACACACACACACACACACACACACACACACACACTGTGGCATTGTGTTAGTTGGTTTTTGTTAGGTCTCAGGATGTCCAAATATCCAGAAGTGAGAGCAAGCTGGACTACAGGATCTCGGGCACTTAGATAAAAGCCAGCATTGCTCAGGAACTTGTGAGTCCAGTTGCCATCTGCCAAAAGGAGTCATTTCCCTCACCTGGGGCAGAAGGGACATATGACTCCACTGATGGATACCTGTGGCTGCATATCAAAGCCATGTGGACCTCCAGGCTCCCCCAATCTCTACTCATAAGTACTTGTCATACATTTCAAAACTCATACCCTAGTCTCCTGCCTTCCCCAGCTACTCACCCTCCTTATAACCAGCTACTCTTACCATTCTCTCACTGTCTCTCTCTGGCTATCTTTGTTTGTTTGTTTGCTTGTTTTTCGAGACACGGTTTCGCTGTGTAACAGCCTTGGCTGTCCTGGAACTTGCTCTGTGGACCAGGCTGGCCTCGAACTCACAGAAATCTGTTGCCTCTGCCTCCAGAGTGCTGGGATTAAATGTGTGTGCCACCACCGCCCGACTCTTTCTGGCGATCTTCTGGCTCTGGACATGCTTTGTTCTCCATCTCCTGCTATCTCAGTATCTCCATGCCTCTCTCCTGCTCTCCCAGCTTCCCTAGCCCCGGGTTTGACCAGTCTGCTTCTCTTTTCTCTCGGCTCTGGACTCTTCCAGATGCCTCTGGATGTTTTCTCCCTCTTAATCACAATAAAAACCTTCCCTAATAATGGAGCAGTCATGTTGACAGTTTCTTTACTGTGCCACCTCACATACAGTTTTATTTTTTTTTTCCAACTTAACATAAGCTAGAGTCATCTGAGAAGGGGAAACCTCAATTGAGAAAATCAGATGGGCCCGTCGGCAGCCCTGGGGGGGGCATTTTCTTGATTAATGACTAATATGGAAGAGCCCAGCCTACTGTGGGTGTTGCCATACCTGAGCAAGCTCTCCTGGGATGTATATGAAGCAAGTCATGGGGAGCAAGCCACTAAGCATGGCTTCTGCATCAGTTCCTGCCTTGAGTTCCTGTCTTTGATTCCCTGATGCTGGGCTGTAACTTGTAAGCCCAATAAGCCCTTTCTGCCCCAAGTTGTTTTTGGTCTTGGTGCTTTATCGCAGCAAAAACAGACGAGATGGACTGGAGAGCTGGCTCAGAAGTTAAGAGCACTTGTTGCTCTTGCAGAGGACTGTGGTTCAATTCCCTGCACCCACATGATGGCTCACAACTCTAACTCCAGTCCCAGGGGATCCATCACCCTCCTCTGACCTCCGTGGGCACCAGGCATGTGTAGGCAAAACACTCATATATGCAATATAATACGTTAAAAACAAGAAAGAGAGCAAACTAGGGACTAGAGAGATGGCTAGCAGCTAAAAGCACGGGCAGGTCTTCCAGTGAGCCCATTTTAATTCCCAGCACCCATGTGACTATTCACAGCTGTCTATCACTCCAGTTCCAGGGGATCTGATGCCCTCTTCTGGCCTCTATAGACACCGAGCAAGCAAGAAGTGCATAGACTTACATTCAGGCAAAACACACACACACACACACACACACACACACACACACACACACACACAGATGTAACCAACCGTCTTATTAAAATAAGAAACAGAACCAATGTAAAAGAGCAAGCGGAGAGCTCAGAGCTCAGAGCTAAAATCTTACCTCCTGCAGTGCTCCTACCTCCTCGAAAGAGAGCTGCTTCCTGTGTGTCCATCTTTAAATAGTCTTTCTGTTCTGCCTTCTCATTGGTTGTAAACCCTAACAAGTGACTGCCTCGTCACTGCCTGTAAGTACCGCCCTTCAGGTCTTAAAGGTATATGTCTCCAATGCTGGCTGTATCCCTGAACACACAGAGATCTACCTAGCTCTTCTAACCACCACGCTCTTGCTATGGCTCTAATAGCTCTGACCCCCGGGCAACTTTATTTATTAACATACGATGAAAATCACATTTCAGTACAAATAAAATACCACCATACACATACATTATATATATATATAAAATAAAATAAAGTACAGAAATATTTTATTTTATTTTTTAAATTTTATTTATTTATTTATTTTTTATTAAAGATTTATTTATTTATTTTTGTATACAGCATATATGACTGCAGGCCAGAAGAGGGCACCAGATCTCATTACAGATGGTTGTGAGCCACCATGTGGTTGCTGGGAATTGAACTCAGGACCTCTGGAAGAGCAGTCAGTGCTCTTAACCTCTGAGCCATCTCTCCAGCCCCCAGAAATATTTTTTTTTTTTAAAAATTAGAAGACTAGGCATGGTGGTATGTGCCTTTAATCCTAGGACTCAGGAGGCAGAGGTAGGTGGATCTCTGTAAATTCAAGGCCAGCCTGTGTTATTTTGGGAGTTCTAGGCCAGTCAAGCTACATAGTGAAACTCTATCTCAAAACAAAGAAACAAATAAATAAAAACATAAGAAAGCAAGCTGGGGTAGGCATGCTTCTGCCTCCTCTACCAAATAAATAAATGTAATAAAAATTTAAAAGGAAAAAGTAGCTTGTCTTTAGTATTATGAAGTAAGAGTATTCCTATTCTCTGAACTGTCTGGGGTTAGAGGGCAGATTCAGAAGCCGTCTCCATATGATACTGTGAACGGGAGAGTCGAGATAGTAGAGAACAGATTGTTTCAGAAGAGAAAGATCGAAAGCCCGGGAGAAATCCCAAGGCCAGCTGAAATGTGCAGCCACAGAGAAGCAATCCAGCTGAAGAAGCAAGCCGTGTACAGTTGAAGCCCTGGGTCTCAGCTAGGGGAGGGAAAGGCAAAGCCTCACCTGAAAGGTAAAGAATGGGGCCTGTCTGTGGTGGTTTAAATGAGAATGGCCCCCACAAGTTCATATATCTGAATGCTTGGTCTCTCCAAGCCTGGTGGTACTTGCCTTTAATCCTAGCACTTGGGAGGCAGAGGCAGGTGGATGATTATCTGGGAGTTTGAGTCCAGCCTGGTCTACAAAGTGAGTTCCAGGACAGCAAAGGCTACACAGAGAAACCCTGTCTCAAAAAACAAAACAAACAAACAAACAAAAGAATGATGATGTCCCATTTGGTGGAACTGTTTGGGAAGGATTAGGAGTGACTTTATTGGAAGAGGTGTGTCACTGGGGGAGAGTTTTGATGTTTCAAATGCCCATGCCATTCCTAGTTAACACACTCTGCCTCATGTTTGTGGAACATCTGTGAGCCCTCCAATACTGCTCCCATGTCATGCTGTGGGAGCCCACAGTGACTCCATCTTGTGGCTTGATCCCATCTTGACTTAAGGTTAGAGAGTTCAAGCTTGTTTCTGCTCCTCAAGGCTGGATAACAGAATGTATGGCCAAAGGTGTGGTTACTAGATGCTTTGAGAATTAAGGAGATGTTTATGCTTGTTTGTTCCTTGAACCACGGTAAGGAAATATTTTTCCCCCCTTGCTTTGGGTATAAAAAGGCTATTGTTATGCCCAGATCATGGGGACTCCCAAAAGACCA
The DNA here is from genome assembly GCF_049852395.1 of Peromyscus maniculatus bairdii. NCBI lineage: Eukaryota > Metazoa > Chordata > Mammalia > Rodentia > Cricetidae > Peromyscus > Peromyscus maniculatus. Next base: position 62,513,207 of record NC_134862.1, read on the forward strand.
CCACAGAGACCAAGGCAACTTATAAAAGACTTTAATTTGGCTTATGGTTTGAGGATTAGAGTCTACAATGGTGGAGCAAAGGCAATGTGGCAGGTGACTAGAGAAGCAGTCGAGTGCTCACATCGTGATCCATAATCGGGGGTCCGAGAATACACCTGGAATGGCCAGAGTCTTAGGAAACCTCAAAGCATGCCCCTACTGACACACCTCTTCCAATAAGAGCCACACCTCCTAATGTGGGGACCAAGTATTCGGACCTATGAGCCTACGAGGCCATTCTCATTCAAACTGCCATGCTGGGCTTTTAAACAATTAAACACGACACATATATGATTGTATGTGTCTAGTACACGTCTGTATGTGTGCACTTGAAGCACATGTGGCAGTCAGATGACACCTGGAGGGGTTGGTTCTCTCCTACTACGTGAGTTTCTGGCTTTGAACTTGGGTCATCTGACTTAGTGGCAAGTACATTTATCTACGAAGTCATTCTATTAGCTTATGTCTGGCTTTTTTTTTAATTAAAAAATTTTAATTAAAAATATATGTATGGATGCTTTGCCTGGATGTATGTCTGTGTATACCACATGTGTGCCTGGTACCTGTGGAGGCCAGAGAGGGTGTCAGATCCTCTGGAACTGGAGTTACCAATAGTTGTGAGCAGTCAGTCATTGTAGGTGCTGGGAATGGAATCTGGGCCCTCTGGAACAGCAAGTGCTCTTAACTAACTACAGAGCCACCTCTCCAGTCCCAGCTTTAAATTAAAAACAAAACTATTTGATGACGGGGGGAAAAAAAGCCAGGCAGTGGTGGTGGCAGAGGCGGCACACACCTTTAATCCCAGCACTTGGGAGGCAAAGGCAGATGGAGCTCTGAGTTAGAGGCCAGCCTGGGCTACAGAGTGAGTTCTAGGATGGCCAGCCAGGGAAACCTTGTCTCAGGGGGAAAAAAGCATTACAAGGATTGGAGAGATGGTTCAGCAGTTAAGAGTCCTTGCCGTTTTTTCCAGAGAACCTGAGTTAGGTTCCTAACACCTATATCAGGTAGCTGACAGCTACCTGTTCTTGGGGATCCAGTCCCTTCTTTGGCCCCTGGGGACAGTACATGCATATTAGAAGGCACTAGATCTTCTGGAACTGGAACTGTTACAGACAGTATGAAGCTATGTGGGTGCTGGGAATTGAATCTGGGTCCTCTTGAAGAGCAGCCAGTGCTCTTAACCACAGAGCAATCTCTCCAGTCCCAGTTAAATTATTTGAATACCCAGTTGTTCTACACGGTAAGACCCTGTCTCAAAAGAAACAAACAAAAATTCAATGAGACAGAATACTCAAATTACAAAACTTTAAAATAAGATTAAGACAATGAGTGCTCTCAAAAGACAGGTGAACTTTATTAATCAATCATATCAATTATAAAACTTTAAAATAAGATTAAGACAATTAATGCCCTCAAAAGAGAGATGAAATGTATTAATCACATCAATTACAAAACTTTAAAATAAGATTAAGACAATGAATGCTCTCAAAAGACAGAAGAAATTTATTAATCATATAATTAATACACTATTCAATATAATATTAATTATATTAATATAACTAATTAATAATTATTATAATTTTTACTTGGTCCAATTTCATCTATATAAACAGATTTCCCTATAGTCATTTTATGAAATGAATGACTTAGGGTTTATGATTCCTTTGTAAAACAAAATTTCTAGGTTCATAATTGATATTTAGGCTGGGCATTGGTGGTGGTGGTGCATGACTTACATCCCAGCACTCCAGGGGCAGAGGCAGGTAGATCTCTGAGTTCAAGGTCAGCCTGGTCTACACAGTGAGTTCCAGGACAGCCAGGGCTACAGAGAAATCCTGTCTCGAAAAACAAAGAACAAAACTGATATTTAAATATTTCTTTATTGGTGTGGGATTCCGCTTGTTAAAAGGAAGCTTAGCTCAAAAAGTCCCTGAGAAAAGGATGGTACTATTGAAGATGGGCAGAGTCTCAGTAAACACACTCAGACTTAACAGGCACTAGCTATAGGCTCCTAAGTTCCCCCCTTTAAACTAGGGAAAGAAAGGAAGTCCAGGCTCTTCAGCTTGGCCTCAGCATTAGCAGTAAACTCCTGGGTGGCTTTCTGCAGAGGAAGCCGGGGTGGGCCCATCGGAATCCCAGAGACCAGTGTCATGATGGCTTTGGTCTGTGACACTCCAAAACCTAGATGGGAAAAAAATAACGAGTGAAACGTCTCTGGCACTGCCTGCTTTCCCGCAAACATCTCCAAAGAGGAGGTTATATGTCAAAGTAACCACTACAGCAAGACACGGTAAACAGAAAAGAACACCTGTAGTCAGCTTGACTGAGCTGGGCATGGTAGCACACACCCGTAATCCCAGCACTCGGGAGGTGGAGGCAGGAGAATCAAGAGTTCAAGGTCAGTCTGGGCTCCATGAGACCCTGTCTTACACATACAGAGCAGAATAGGAAGGCCTCCTCTTAGGGCTGGGGAGATGGCTCGGCAATTAGGAGTGTTCCCTGTTCTCTCAGAAGACCCCAGCTTGGTTCCCAGCACCAATGTAGGGTGGCTTGGAACCCCCGTAACTCCAGCTTTAGGGATCCAATACCATCTGCTGGCCTCTGTGGGCACTGCACTTATATGTAAATACCCATAGTCATCCCTCTCCCCAAACACACAACTAAAAATGAAATAAAATCTTTTTGAAAAAGAAATCATCCTTTTTGGGCCTATGAGATGGCTCAGTTGGCCAAAGCACTTGCAGCCAAACCTGAGAGCCTAAGTTCAATCCTTGGGACTTCTATAAGTTCCCTTCTGCCTTCCATACTCACGCTGTAACAGGAGCACACACATGTACAAATGAGGGCTGGAGAGATGGCTGAGAGGTTAAGAGCACTGACTGCTCTTCCAGAGGTCCTGAGTTCAATTCCCAGTAACCACATGGTAGCTCACAACCATCTGTAATGAGATCTGGTGCCCTCTTCTGGCCTGCAGGCATATATGCAGGCAGAATACTGTACACAAAATAAATAAATCTTAACAAATAAATGAATGAATGGTAAAATAAATCCCTCTTGCTTGTGTTAATAAATATACAAACTATAAAACAAAAAGAGGCTGGGAGCACAGCTCTATGGTCAAGTATTTGCTTAGTGTATGAGGGTCCCTGGGTTCAAATTCTTGAATTACAGCAAATAAATAAACAAACTAAATAAAACAATACAAAGAGTCAAAGTTGGAGCCTGCAATATTGGCTCAGCATGTAAAGGCGGCTGCTGCCAAGCTACTCGAGTTCACTCCCCAGGACCCACATAGCGAAAGGAGAGGACTGAATCCCTCAAGCTGGCCTCTGATCTTCACACGTGGGCTATGGTACACCTATAAGTTCACACACACACTCAAAATACATACATAAATAACATGAAAAACAAGCCAACAACCCCCAAACAAGCACAAACCCCACAGAGTCAAAACCAACCTTACAAGCAAGAAGGAGTCAGGCATGCTGGAACAAACACATGGATAATCCCAGCACTTAGGAGGTCGAGTGTGAGGGTCAAGAGTTCAAGGTGGGTGTGCAGGTAAAGAGTTGGCTCAGTGGTTAAGGGCACTTGCTGCTCTTCTAGAAGACCTGAGTTCAATTCCTAGCACCCACATGGCAGCTCACAACTATCTGTCACTCCAGGGGATCCAATACCAACTTCCAGCCTCCTTGGGTACCAGACACATGTGGCGCACAGACATACATGCAGCAAAACACTCTTACACATAACACTTAAAAGTGGAGACCTGTCAGTCCTAAAAGGGACGTCTCCATCATACTCCTCCTCTCAGGGCTCAGGGAACTATGGGGCGGAGGCAGAGGGGACGGGCCATGTCAAGGAAGCAGTGTTCTCCAGATAAAACGGGACTGACACACATATGAACCCCCGGGGACTGTGGCAGCATGCAGAGACCTGCAGAGCTTCAAGTCAGGTGTGCTAAGAGGGGAAGTGGACATCGACTTGCAAAGAAAAAAACTGGTTCTGTCCACTGGAGTCTCACTGGGTATCTAAACTACACTTAAGGGTCGTCTCAAGCCCAGCAGTAGATGGCCAACACAAAACAAAGGCAAAGGTCACTTTGTAGAACTTCTTTTTTGTCTGATATTGCTTTGTTTGGGCCTTTTTTTTTTTGTCTTTTTTTTTTTTTTTTTTTTTTTGTCTTCTCGGTCTTTTGCTTGTATATTGTGGTTCACAATTTGGTGTTTTTGTAGGTTTTGTTTGTATGCGTGTTCCTTGTTTTATTCATTCACTCACTGATTTATTTTTTTGTTTACTTTTCTCTTTGTCTGAAGGTTGGCTTTCTAAAGAAAGAAACTGGGTGGTGGTGGTGGTGAATGCTTTAATCCCAGCACTGGGAGGCAGAGGCAGGTGGATCTCTGAGTTCGAGGCCAGCCTGGTCTACAGAGTGAGTTCCAGGACAGCCAGGGCTACACAGAGAAACCCTGTCTTGGGGAGAAAAAAATAAGAAAGAATGAAAGAAAAGAAAAGTGTAGAAAGATATATGACACTGGCTCTACCCACTCTAACAAGTACATATCATACAGACATACAGACACACAGACAGACAGACAGACATCTGGACATCCCAGGCCTTTACCACAAGTGAATGCTGGATCTGAGTTTGCACCACGCGGTTTGGTTAGGTTCCAGACTAGGACACTAACTTGAGATCACTTAAGAACTAGTGGAGCTGAAGTGCTCTGGGGGGGGGGGGCAAATGGAAATCCCCTCGCAGAGGCTCGTCACAGCCCTGGGGACAGCTGCTTCCTCAGAGAACCCTGGTCTCTGAATGAATGGGGAGCTCCACGTTACAAAGCACACAATGAAAGGGAGTCACAGAACAGCCAGCAAATGTACAGGCAACACAATTCACAGCCTGAGAAGACAGGAAACTCGGAAAGATTTTATGAGGATAAAGTAAGAGAAGTCACACACTATGGAAAAGGTTCGAAGAAAAGGAACAGGCAGATTTCTTTCAAAGGAAAGTAGAAATACTAAAAATAGGCCGGATATAGCTTATTTGGTAGAGGGCTTGTCTAGCATGCAAGAAGTCACGGGTTCCATCTCCCCTATTGCATAAACTGGTAATGGTGTCCATGCCTACAACCCTGATACTCAGAAGGTACAGGCAGAAGGTCTGATGTCCCAAACACCCTCGGTTATCTATGTCCATACAGGCTGGAGAGGTAGCTCAGTGGTTTAGAGCATGTACTGCTTTTATGGAGGACCCAGTCAGCTCTTAGCTCTGATATCATGGGGCTTACAAATCCAGCCTGTTAAGTCCAGCTCCAGGGAATTTGACATGATTTTCTGGCCTCCTCAGGCATCCATAAGCATGTGCTCAGACATAAACACATATAAAATAAAATAATAAAGCAAAAAAAAAAGGTTAAAAATATATGTATCATGTTTTTGCTTTGAGTCAGGGTCTTGCTATTTAGTTCTGACTGGCCTGGCACTTGGTGTATACCTCATGCTGGACTTAATCTACAACAATTCTCCTGCCTCAGCTTCCCAAGGGCTGTTGAGAATACAGGAATTCGCCCCATGTTCCCTTTCTCTCTAGTTTTTAATCTAACTTTAATTCCATCATTTCCCTTTCCCCCTTGATGTCTATTTTTATAAATTTACTCATGTGTGAGGGCACACCATATGTGTCAGGGTGCTCTCATAGATCAATCAACAGAGGGTGCTGGGTCCTCTGGAGCTGTTGTGGGATGCTCTAAGAGTGTGCTGGAATTTGAATTTTGGTGTTCTGGAAGAGCATGAAACATTATTATTATTGTTGTTGTTATTATTATTATTATTTTGAGACAGAGTTTCTTTGTGTAGCTCTGGCTGTCCTGGAACTTGATCTGTAGCCTAGGCTGGCCTCGAACTCCCAGAGATCCACCTGCCTCTACCTCCTGACTGCTGAGATTAAAGGCATGTGCTACCACCACCTGGCTCAAGGAACGTTCTTTTTTTAAAATTTTTTTTAAAGATTTATTTATTTATTATATATACAGTGTTCTGGCTGCACATATCCCTACAGGCCAGAAGAGGGCGCCAGATCTCATTACAGATGGTAGTGAGCCATCATGTGGTTGCTGGGAATTGAACTCAGGACCTTTGGAAAAGCAAGCAGCACTCTTAACCTCTGAGCCATCTCTCCAGCCCCTCAAGGAACATTCTTAACCAGTGAGCCATCACTCCAGCCTTTTAACATCCCCCCTTCTCGCCACCGCCTTTTTTAAAAATTCAAATTTTATCTCTGCATATGGGTGTTTTGCCTGCATGTGTTTGTTCACCACATGAGTGCCTGGTGCCCATGGAGGCCAGAAGAGTGTGTCAGATCCCCTGGAACTGGTGTGAGCATGGTGGTGAGCCACCCTGTGGGTACTAGAAATTGAACCTGAACTTTGAAAGAACAGCCAGTGCTCATAACCACTGAGCCATCTCTCCAGCCCCTAAAATCCTTGCAGAGATCACATCCCTGGCTGTCCTGGACCATGTAGACCAGCTGACCTGGAACTTGTGGAAACCCTCTTGCCACTGCGTCTACCGGGCTGGGATTACAGGCACGAGCTACTATACCCAGCTATAGGTGTGAGACCAAAATGAGCCATCTTAGAAATAAGACCAAAATGCTTTCACCCAAAAACTAAGGCCTAAGATTTCTCCTTTTGGGAATAGGCCACTAGTTACTGAAACCAGTCAGTTCAGATTCCAGAAACAAGGAAGTGTAAAAGTACAGAGTCACAAGATAGTCACGAGGTAATGCCTGCCAGACTATGGAATGTCCTCTCCCTGGTTTCCAGGGTAACTGACTACAGAAATGCCCCCACCTGAGGGCAGCCAATGAGAAATGGTGGCGGGCAACCACTCCCTTAGAAGTAATTTCTAGAAGTCCCTAGAAGCGAGCCAATCAGAATTGTATCCATACTAGCACCCCTAAATGATGTAACCTTGTGACTTTTCCCTTTAAAAACTGAGCTTGCAGACAGGTGGACGCTTCCTCCAGCCTCCACTGCGTTGGATGTATTGGACGAAGTCCCTGCCTAGGCTTGTATTGCTCTTGGATATCCAGAATTAAACCTTGCTTTTGCATTCCGGCATGCTCGTCTTTGGTGGTCTCTCTGGGGGTCACGATCTGGGCACAACATAGGTATTTTATTTTATATTTCATTTTATTATCTATTCTGACAGGCTCTATAGTCCAGCGTGGCCTTAATAAGAACGACCTTGAACTTGGTCCTCCTGCCTCCACTGCGCCGTGCTGGGATTACAGACGTGCACTGCCACACCCCCCTTTTCCAGTTACTTTTCTAGCTTAATGTACTCTAGAAACACATAATTATTACATCGAAATCACAAGCTTTGTGAAAAGTATTGGTTAGGACAAAGGAATAATAACAACAAAGAACAGAACCGGTGGCACCTCACTATGACAACGCTCCTAACGTGTGAAAGCAATGGGAAATTCTGTCTTGGAGGGATTGGGCAAGCTAGCTGAAACCGTGGGAATGAGAGCAAGCAGACAATAGGTACTTGGGCAGAGGAGAGAGTGGCTACCACAAGGCAGAGAGGCTCTGAAAGGGAGGTGGGAGACCTGCCAAGAACACACTGAGGACTTCTGGACTTGACCCATGGCCAGCTGTCCCAGAGGGCCATCTCTTGCAGGACTGGGATGAATGGCAGCATCTGTCATTGCTTGTGCGCCAAGTTGAAGACACTCTGCAGAGGTTCCTCTACTCAGACTCACTGTGTTTCCCCCTAATTTCCCTTTGTCATCCAAACCTCCATCCGTTTCAATGTACCTGTGTTAATAAACTCATCTTAAATTTCAAATACTCTTGGGAACTGCCAGTCATTCATAATTTAGTAAGTTTAGTAAGATGTGTATTCAGATTGCCTTCCTGCAAGTACTTAGGAGGAAGTCAGCCACGGTTGAGCAGTAGAATTTTAATGAGCAGAAGCAAATAATGGTGTGTGTGTGTGTGTGTGTGTGTGTGTGTGTGTGTGTGTGTGTGTGCTGATGCTATGAGGAAGGGACAGAAAGCGGTGAATGTGCTGGAGAGCAACATGTTGAGGTGGAGGAGAGAGATTCCTAAGATTCCTAAATCACAACATGGATTTCAGGGGCCTAACTGAGCACTATGGGTGTGCTGGTTGAATCCTCAGGAGGGAGTGATGGAAATCCATCTTTCACACCTGGTCAGCTTCGGGGAATCGTGGCCCTGTCTAGATGCCTTAAAAGGCATGCATCACAGGGTTTTCACGTTAGAGTCTGTGGCTCCTGGGGCACCGTGTGCCTCGGTTCCTTAGAAACCGAGGCACTCGGGCCGTGGAGCAATCAGGCTGCCTGTGTATCTCTGCGTTCTCTAGGAGTCAGCGAAGCATACAGAAGCTTGACAGAACAATTAGTCTTAGACATTAATCTTGTGGACCCTGGATAGCTCCTAAACGACATTGTATCCTAACGACTACCATTGTATTCTTCCTGGCAACCACCGTGATATTCTGTTTCTGATGAGGGTATAAAAGTCTGATTGCTTGCAATACACTTGTCACAGTCTCAGTCTTGCTGTGACCCCTCGGACCCATGCCTGATAGAGGACATTCCCTCTGACCCATAATCAGCTAACCCTGGCTTGGTAAAGCAGAGAACAGCAAGGGTACTCACCTAGCTTGATCACATAGTTGATAAATCTCTGGATGCAAAACTAGGGCAGAACAAAGAAGTCCGTGGTCAGCATCGCCACATTGTGAAAACCATTTACACAGTTCAGAAGTCAAACGATGGAAACTGCAAAGTCTAGCCACCTTAGTTTTCTATAAGTCTATCAGAACGGAAGAAAGGAGTCAGTGAGGTCAGCAAAATCTGCTCAGGCTAGGACAGGAGAAAGACCAGCTTCCCCAGGCTATCCTCTGATCTCCACATGTGCGTGAGCACATGCATACAAGTAAACACATACATGTAAAAACCAGAACACTATTGAGTTTTGTTTACAGTGAGGCTATCCTAACTTCCTACACCTAGCGCTTTACCTTTAAACAATGCTTCTCAGGAACCACCCTGTTTGTCTCATTTAAATTTCTTTGCAACCCTTTGAAGATAGTAACTTCAATACACATCAAAATCCCATCTACAGCTAGTCTTTACAATCCAGTGCAAGCCTCTCTGGAGAAGGCCACACACTTCCTCTTAGGCAGATGCACTCTCGTTCATAAGCCCCTTTCTTTCTATTAATCTCCATGCTTAAGTCTACATTAAATATTTTCCCCAGCAAGGCCTAACACTACTTCATTCATACTGGCTCCTCATGAAATTCTTTTCTGTGGCAAAGTCAAGAATGTCTTTGGGGCTGGGCATGTAGCTTAGTTGGTAGGGACACCATCCCGGCATGCCAGAAGTCCTGGGTTCAACTCAGAGCACTGCATAAGACCAGGTGTGAACCTGGCAATGGCAGAGTCTGTCTGCAATCCCAGAGGTAGGAGGAGTCATCAGTTCAAGGCCTGCCTGGGTTACATAGCAAGACCCTCAAAAAGTGAAAATCAGAACAAAAACAAACAAAAAAGCTCCTGAACCCACAAACGAAAAAGCCCTGCAAACTTGCTGAGGCAGCATACGTTCCTGTAATTCTGCTTTCTGGACTGCCTTTCCCCAAACTGCACATACTCTGTAGCTAAGGAGGTTGGCTCTACTCTCCCGCGACATCTTTCTTTGAACAGCCGGGCTGTCCTCTGGGTAGCGTACACACACAGTGGCCAGTATTGCCGCCTCTGCATCTTCTTTGTGAGCTACCAGGACAGGCTCTTCTCCTACTGCAGGAGTCTCAGCTGGGTGTGGTGACACAAGCATGGGGGTGGGGGGTGGGGGGTGGGGGAGTGGGGGGTGGGGGCGGGCAGCCAGGGAAACAAAACTGCTCCAGTTCAAGGATAGCCAGGGTTGGGTAGCAAGATCCCAGCTCAAAACAGAACCAGGGCTGGAGAGGTGGCTCATCCGGGAAGGACAATTGGCTGTGCACATCTGGCCGTCCGAGTTAGATCCTTGGAACCCACACACAAGATGGGGACTGACTCCATAAACCTGTCCTCTAACACTGTACACACACACACACACACACATACACACACACACACACACACACACTCCTTAAAGCCAGTGCCTTCCTTTGCATCATCGGTTTGCTTTCCGCCTGGTGGGTATTCCCCATTCTCAGCACATTTCAGGGTGCACACCCATGACCTCTACTGACTTGGGATTGCCCTTCCCCATTTTAGGTTCCTGCCGAGTCCCGCTTGGCCTGAACGGTTCTGAAGCGGGGAGTGCGGAACTGGGAAATGGTAGCTATGAAATATAGACTCAGATGAAGAAAATGACAGAGACACAGGATAGTTTTGGGAGGGTTCTGGGTCAGTACCACAGATGCGGAGTTTATCACTCACAGTCTTTATAGACCCCAAAGCAAGATCTAAAAGATCTCCCCCTTTCAAGGACACCAGGGTTCAAGGTACAGAGTACAATCAAGTATAATAAACACCTCCTTAGCAGTCAAGACATCTGGTGACCACGCCTTATGGCACAGTATTCTGTAATTAGGCCTTGAGGTATAAGATACCTGGTAACCACACCTTTGGCCAAAACATCCTATTACGCAGCCTTGCAGGAAAAAACAAGCTCGGACCCTCTGACCTCCAGGCAAGATGGAAACAAGCCATGAGCTGGGGTTTCTGTGGGCCCCCACAGGTTCTCAGCTTCCTCCTTCCTCCTATTCTTTGGTGACTCAGGTGGGACTTCCTCAAGGGGACAGGTGGGCACATACATCTGTCTTTGCAGCTGTTAGGGCTCAAGCCCTCTGTATGCTAGAATGAGCTCAAGCTGGACTACAGAGTTTCGGATGGTGACATAAAAGCCAGCACTTGCGAAGTGGGTTTTCTAGCCCCCAAAGCGGTGCCCCTCCCCTCCCCCCCAGCTACCTGTCCACCCCATGCCCCCTGGCTACTCTCCAGTCTCTCTCTCTCTCTCTCTCATCTCTCCTGCTACGCCATAATACCTCTTGCTCTCTCCACTGTTCTCTTGCTCCCCTAGCCCCGGCCACGTCCAGTCTGCTTTCTTTTCTCCCGGCTCCGGACCCTTCCAGATCCTCTGGATATTCTCTCTCTTCCCCACAGTAAAAACCTTCCTCCCGATGGAGCCAGCTGTGACATCAGCAGCCCCCTTACTGTTCACAAATATCAACCCTGGAGAGGCTCAGGCAGGAGAACTGCCATGAGTTCCTGGCTAGCCTGGGCCAGAGTGTGAGACCCTGTCCCCCGAACAAAACAATAGTAACAAAAATTAAGGATAGATGGGGCTGAAGAGATGGCTCAGCAGTTAAGAGCACTGTCTGCTCCTCCAGAGGATTGGGGTTCAATTCCCAGCACCCACATGGTCCTCACAACTGTCTGTAACTCCAGTTCCAGGGGATTTTACTTCCCCACACGACACATATGCAGGCACAACACCTATGCAGGCACAACACCAATGCACATGAAACAAAAATAAATTAATTAAAAAAATAAAGGATGGCATATAGCCAGTTTCTCAGAAATCTATGACTATTATTTTACAACAAAAATACTTTCAAGCTAGGCAGTGGTGGTGCACACGCCTTTAATCCTAGCACTCGGGAGGCAGAGCCAGGGGGATCTCTGTGAGTTCCAGGCTAGCCTGGTCTACCTAGCAAGATCCAGGACAGCCACCAAAGCTACACAGAGAAACCCTGTCTCAAGAAACTGGAAAAACAAAAATAAAACCTTTCAAGATAGAATAAAAATAAGATTCTTTGTAGGAGAAAGGGAGGATTCTGTCCCATATGGGCCTTGTGTCTCTTTAGATATGGGGACAGGAAGATGGGGCAGGTTCCTTTTTTCTTTTTGTTTTTTTAAGACAGAGTTTCTCTGTGTAACTGCTCTGGTTTTGTAGATCTGGCTGGCCTTGAACTCACAGACATCCGCGTGCCTTTGCCTCCTAGGCTCCACGGGCAAGTTTAAATGAGAGTTAACAGAAGAAAGATAAAGAGGCATCAGGGTGGATGGCCTTCAAGCCGGCTGAGGAGAGAGAGGGGACAAGGGATTCTCGGAGAGAAAGAGGGTAGCCCGGTAACTTATGTGAGGGGAGAACAGGTTTACCTGGTAATTGAGTGCTGAAGTGAAGTCCTTCTGTTCAAAGGCCTCCAACATCTGGTTTGTCTTTTTCCCCAGGTAGTTATAAGTACTAGCAAGACAATGGAAAATATTCCAAACTTAATAATTCAGTGGGAAAGATCCACGCCCTTGATCCCTGATGTTTAAAAGGGAAGAGATGGGGGCTGCAGACTGGCTCCGTGGTAGAGGCTGATTTGCATATACACAGGTCTAGGTTCACCCCCATGCTCACCTGCCTCACCTGCCTACAATGGATACTATCACACAGCACAACTTTCTTCCCATCTCAAGATTAAAAAATTTGTTTATTATTTTTATGTGTGTTTGCCTCATGACTTTATGTGCACCGTGTGTGTGTGTGTGTGTGTGTGTGTGTGTGTGTGTGTGTGTGTGTGTGTGTGTGAAGGAGCCTGAAGAGGTGAGACATGCAAGAGCAGCCAGTAATTGCTTATTGTGCTTTTCTCTCTCTCTCTTTCTTTCTTTCTTTCTTTCTTTCTTTCTTTCTTTCTTTCTTTCTTTCTTTCTTTCTTTCTCTCTCTCTCTCTCTCTCTCTCTCTCTCTCTCTCTCTCTCTCTCTTCTCTCTCTCTCTCTCTCTCTCTCTCTCTCTCTCTCTCTCTCTCTCTCTCTCTTTTTTTCCGAGACAGAGTCTTTCTATTAGCTATCTTAACCTCAAAATCATGGCTCTCCTCCTACCTCAGTCCATCAAATGCTGGCATTACAAGCATGGATCATCACATGTGACTGTTTGGTTGAAACCTCCAGCTCGCCCCTGCATGATCCGGAAAACCCCATTCCTGTCTCTCTCTCCGAACCCTGCCTGCTCAGAGAGCCTCTGAACACCAGAAAGGCGCCCCAAAACCCAGTTCCACATTCTTGGCAGCTACAGCAGCTCCTCCCCTGAAGTTGCCAGCAGCCCAAGTCCCCACCTAAAGCGCTCAGCTTTCGACCATACTTGGGCACAAACCCAGCTTGTGGTGGACACGTCATCACTCTTCACCTGCAACCTATAAAGTCTCCCTGCTTCCGTTTGTGGGTGCAGCTTCTCGGGCCTGAATCTCTGGGGCTGGAGAGCCCGCCCAGGAGATGCTTTGCTCAAATAAACCTGTTGTTATACCTTTTCAGTTTGGCTTGATCTGACTTACTGTGTAGGTGGAGAAACCTATGAGGAGGGGAGGGGGGCAGAAAACCTATTAGCGACAGTACTGAAGTGTTCTGTTTTGTCAGTTTTGACACAGGGTCTGCTGTACTTCAGACTTGCTCAAAACTTTCTATGTAGCTGAGGATGACCTTAAAATCTTTTTTTTTTTTTTTATGTGTACAATGTTCTGCCTGCATGTATGCCTGCAGGCCAGAAGAGGGCACTAGATCTCATTACAGGTGGTTGTGAGCCACCATGTGGTTGCTGGGAATTGAACTTAGGACCTTTGGAAGAGCAGATAGTACTCTTAACCTCTGAGCCATCTCTCCAGCCCAACCTTGAAATCTTAATCCTCCTGCCTCTTCCTCTCAAGTGTTGGAGTATACGTTTGTGTCACTATATCATGCTCCTCCCTTCTACCCCCCCCCCCCTTCCCTCCCTTCCTATTAAGGACAGAGGACCATTTCACTAGCATTTGAGAGAAAAACCAGAGTGAGCAGAGAGGAGGAAAGAGATGAAGAGGAGGAGAGAAAGCCGTTCCTTTCAGTTAGGGTCCATCTTTCCATGACTGAGTCAAACAAATCACTCAGTTTCTTTTCAATGAATGGGTGCGAAGTGACGACTATTAGAAAGGATGAATATGCAAGAAGCCCGTCTAGTCCAGCCATGAGTGACTTTCACTTTGTAATCACAAGCAAAAGACAAGTCGTGCTTACCTGCCTACTGCTCCAGTTGCTCCCATGATCAGAGCACTCAACAGTTGCTGACGAGAAAGAGACAGAGATTCAGGTTTTTTGAGAAAAAGAAGAGCTGCTATATCATGAACATAAAATGGAGCCAGTAGGTGGTGGTGCACGCCTTTAATCCCAGCACTCAGGAGGCAGAGCCAGGCGGATCTCAGTGAGTTCGAGGCCAGCCTGGTCTACAGAGTGAGATCCAAGACTGGCACCAAAACTACACAGAGAAACCCTGTCTCGAAAAACTAAAAAACAAACAAACAAAAAACCCCCAAAAACAAAAACCCTAAAACAAAAACAAAACCAAAAGACATAAAATGGATCACTATATCATAAACAGCGAAAATGGATCACTGTGAAGCCGAGATATGCCCAGGGGTAACTTACCTCATCCACCCCAAACAGCAAAGCAAACTGTCGCTGGTGATTCTGGTCAACACACTGCCCGAAGTCTAAGAGATCAGTGTCACTGAACTTCAGTCCTTGAAAGGTGGGGATCTTGTCCTGAATCCCTTCGAGCAGCTCCTCTGCACGAACTTCCGAATGACAAACGCTTCATTTACCCACACAGCAACAGAAATGATCAACTACTGTCTCGAGTTGGCCTTTGGGCACATGACTATACTCCCGTTCCCAGCCCTCTGAGGCTGAGGCAAGGTGATTCTGAGGCCAGTCTGAAGCTACATACACAGCAGGGGCCTGTCTTTAAAAAGCCAAACACAGGCTGGGTGGGCATGGTGGTGCACACCCTTAACCCCAGCACCGAAGAGGCAAAAGTAGGCAGTTTCTGTGAGGTTGAGGTTAGCCTGGTCTACATTTCCAGGCTAGCCAGGGTTGGATACATAGTGAGACTGTGTCAAAAAACAAAACCAAACAGGGAATCAGGGGCAGGTAGATCTCTGAGTTTGAGGCTGGCTTGATATATACAGTGAGTTTCAGGAGAGCCAGTGCTACTAAGAGAAAGGACTATGGGTTGTCCCCCCCCCCCCCCATGGTCATCTGTAACATAGGTGGTCTCTCTACATAGCTGCTGAGGATGACCTTGAACGTCTGGTCTTCCTGCCTCCACCTTGAACGTTCTGGGACTATAGGTGTGCACCATCATGCTTTGTTCACCAGGTGTTTTGCACATCCGAGGTGAGCACTGTACCTTAACTCTCTACCCCTAGCGCATCTTGTGTTCTGACAAGGTGACCCCTGCCAGGCTTCTGGATGGGGGCTGATTACAGGAGAACCAGCTGGGTGATGAGAGGATTGGGAGAGGAGCTGAGGGTTGAACTGGTCACCAACAGCCAATGACATAATCAGTTATGACTATCTAGGGAAGTCTTTACAAAGCCCCAAAAGAGGATTCAGAGTGTTTCTGGGTTACTGAATACGCGGAGGCCACTCTGCACCTAGAGATGGCATCATGCACACCTTATATGTCTTTTCATCTTTGTAGGAATAGGTCAGAGGATTTCTTTGAGTCCCATGAGCTGCCCTAGCAAATCATTCGAACTCAAGGAAGGAGTTATGGGGACCCCAATTTGCCAGTGGTCAGAGGCGAGGGCGACAAGCTGGCATCTGAAGTATAGACAGTCTCATAGGCCTGGCCCCTAACCTCTAGGATCTGCTGCTATCTCCAGGTGGACGGGGTTAAAATGGAAGTGGAGCCACTGGATACCACTTTGCCTCCAACAGAGAACTGACTGCTGGCAGGGAAAAATCCCTTCACACGTTTCATTTTGGTGACCAGAGGTGAAGTGTTTTTTTTTTTTTTTTTTTTTTTTTTTTTTTTTTTTTTTTTTTTTTATGAATGTCAGCAAGATACTCAGTTCAAAACCATATCAAAAATTATACTTTAATGTAAACTAATTTCCTCCATAACCAGAAATATTAATTCACAGACAAAACCAATGGATAACCCACACCTCATCAGCAAATGAAAGATAAGAAACTCTTCCCATTCTTTACATGAAACTATTTGACAATACATACCACTGTTTCAGGATAAAAACTCCACAAATGTTTAGGTATAGATATAAATTTCCTTATTTTAAAGCCATCCATGAAAAGCCCATGGCCAATCTCATAACAAATTTAGGGCAATGGAAATCCTTTTCTTTTTTTTCTTTTCATTTGTATTTATTTATTTATTTTTCTGTTATCAGCTTGACATAGTACAAATTCTTATCCTAATAGTGAAATGTTTCACTGAGGCTTGCCCAGGAAAACCATTTCTTCCTCAGAATGTGTTAGCCTTGGAGATATCTCAGGAAGTAAAGAAGCAGCCTAGCATGCATGAGGCCTGATCCCTAGCAACACACACACCACACACACACACACACACACACACACACACACACACACACACGCACACACACTGGAGCTCAGAAGCAGAACACTTGTCCTTACGCACACAACCCCAGGCTTTACCCTTGGTACAACAAAAGGGAAAAGAAATAGAGGAGAAGTCAGGGAGGTCAGATGCTCCCTACAGGCTAGGCACTGGGTGTACAGCACAGAGAGGCACAGTTCTTCAGTGTAGTTGGCTCACAATCTCTTATCTTGTAACGGAAGATGCAGAGGGCTTGGGGTGTAGCTCAGTGGTAGACCACTTGCCTAGCATGCCCATGGGGAAGCTCTAGAACCTCAAAAAAACCTGAAGTTTGGGCTGGGGATACAGTTTAGTGGTAGGATACTTACCCAGTATGAGTGATACCTTGGGCTCAAGCCTCAGTATTGCAAAACGAACCGACTGAATGAATATGGAGATACAAAGTGGTTGCTATATATATGTCTACGATCTCATGTTATAGCCGAGGCTGGACTTCAATTCACTATGTAGCCCTGCAGGCTAACTTTAAATTCATGGCAATCTTCCTGCTTTAGCCTGTCAAATTTATTTATTTATTTATTTATTTATTTATTTATTTATTTATTTATTTATTTATTTATTTTAAGACAAGGTTTCTCTGTATAACAGAGCCCCGGCTGGTCTCGAACTCACGGAGATCCACTTGTCTCTACCTCCAGAGGATTAAAGGTGAACGTGACACCATGGCCCAGCTTGCTTGTCAAATTTTCCTATTCCTTTTCTTTTAAGACAAAGTCTCACATATCCGAGGCTGGCCTTGAACTTATGGTGTAGCAGAGGATAGCCTTGACTTCCTGACCCACCTGCCTCTACCATAAATTACTGGCTTGTGCAGCCACAGCCACACCCATTTTTATCCACTTTTCTGGTAACAATAAGAACTGCCATATAAAGTAATGTGGATGACTAATGAGGGCTGAGGTCTTAAAATGGTTCCATGGAGCCACGTTAACTGCCTCATGAGTGGCCTGTGTCGTTGGGTAGGGTGGGATGAAGTGGAGTTTCTTGATGGAATAAGTAGGATGTGAGAGTTGGAGGAAATGTAAAAGAAAGAAAAAGGCAGTCCTTAGGTTTTGGACAATTGGCTCAGTGGAAGGACACGGATGTTCTTCCCGAGGACAGAGGTTGGAGTCCCTGTACTCACACAGCGGTTCACAACCATCTCTAACTCCAGTTCCAGGGGATCTGATGCCCTCTTCTGACGTCCACGGTCACCAGGCCCCCACATACATGGTGCTTGCAAGCAGAACACGTATATACATGCGCATAAAGTAAATACATCTAATTAAACTCAAACAGTTTTAAAGCGATACTTACTCTTCACCCCGGTCAAGGAAGGAATGTGATAGTAATAAAACGGCAGAGCGGGGGCCGAGGCAGCCACCTCCCTCAGGAAACTGATCAGGTCATCTGAAAGAACGGGAGTCACGTGAACAAGAAGAGCCCAGTGGCTTTCCGCACTAGAAAATGAACCGTTCAATGAGATGCAGCCATCTTCTCAGAAGCTGAAAACTCCAGACTGTCCTTCCCATTCTCAACTGTGCGATTACAATGTCACTTCACCCAACTTCTATTTTTCTTTTTCCTTTTAAGATTTATTTACTTATTATGTATACAGTATGTATGACTGCAAGCCAGAAGAGGGCACCAGATCTCATTACAGGTGTTTGTGAGCCACCATGTGGTTGCTGGGAATTGAACTCAGGACCTCTGGAAGAGCAGCCAGTGCTCTCAACCTCTGAGCCACCTCTCCAGCCCCCCAACTTCTATTTTTCAAGGTCAAAACAAGGGGCTGGCAAGATGGCCCAGCAATTACAAACACTGGCTGCTCTTCCAGAGGATCCGATCTGGGTTCTGCACTCACATAGTGACTCACAACCATCTATTACTCCAGTCTCAGAGGATCTGACACTGTCTTCTGGTCTCTAAGGGCACCAGGCATGTGTTAACGTTCACAGACATGCATGTAGACAAAACACACACACACACACACACACACACACACACACACACACACACACACACACACACACAGTCTATCTGGGCAACAAAATAAACTCAGGCCAGGCCAGCCTGGGTAATTTAGACATTTCCTCAAAAATTTAAAAAAGAAAGGTGTGTACAGCTCAGTTGTAGCATGCAGACCCAGCATAGTTGAGGCCCTGGGTTCAATTCCTAGTGCTAAAAAGGCTTTAAAAAAAAAAGTGTGTGTGTGATGGGGATGAGTAGTGGCTCAGTCAGGCAGTGGTGACACACACACCTTTAATCCCAGCACTCAGGAGACAGAAGTAGGTGGATCTCTGTGAGTTCAAGGCCAGCCTGGTCTACAGAGCGAGTTCCAGGACAGCCAGGGCTACACAGAGAAACCCTGTCTTGAAAAACCACAAAGAACAAAAAAAAAAAAAAGTGGTGGCTCACGCCATAAAGCCGGCAGAGTTGGGCACTCTTTCCCTTTGGGGACTGATCTGGACGGAGCAGAGGCAAGCCTCTGCTGGACTAGGAAGTGGGCTTCCTTTGGTCAACTCAACGGCACTACGGCAGGGGCCAGAGGGTTGGCTTACACTGTGGATGAGGCCCCTAAGTGGGAGACAGTTTTATGTGTCATACCTTCTCTGCACACTGTGGAAATATGTGCAGCACTTGGGAAATACTTCGGATAAAATTGTTATGCATAATTCATCTCTCTGTTCATTTTTTTTTAGAAAAACGGCTTACATAAAATGCTCAAAATAGCATGAAAAAAAATGTCCATTCTAAATTCCTAAACCATCAATAAACACCTACATGAGCAATGGTTTTCTATCTGCCAACAATGGGTGACATTTCATGATAATTTAATGCATTTAGTTATGGCTTTAATCCTCTGCACAGATATCTCCCTTTCTCCTCCCTCAAATCAGGATAGCATATATCCTAAGATGGCCTTAAACTTCCCATGTAGCTGAAGATGGCTTTGAACTTCTCATCTTCCCGTCTTTACCTCTTTAGGCCTGGGATTTCAGGCATGCAGCACCAACCTGGGGTCCTAGGGCTCTGTGCATATAGGCAAGTACTCTATACCCCAAATACCCCTTTACATCACTTGAACTACTAATCAATAGGAGTATCAGGTCACAGTCCTCTATTGGTGGAGACAGGAAGATCAGAAATTCAACATTTCCTGCTATGTAGAGTTCAAAGGCCAGGAGTGGCAGCTTATGCCTCTAATCCCAGCACTCAGGAGACAGAAGCAGGCACATCTCTGTGAGTTTGAGGCTAGCCTCGTCTACACAGTGAGTTCCAGAATAGCCAGGGATATACAGAGAGATCCTGTCTCAACCCCCTCCCCCACACAAACAAACAAGAATTCAAGGGAAGGCTGAGCTATTTGAGAGCCTATCTTTACACACACACACACACACACACACACACACACACACACACACAATCTCCTTATACTTGGACACAAATTGTTCCTACAGAGAAAGCATCATAGAAGGAGAAAACAATAGCTTGTTTTGGAAGATAATAGACTTTTCTGTTTTGGTTTTTCAAGACAGGGTTTCTCTGTGTAGACCTGGCTGTCCTGGAACTTACTCTGTAGACTAGGCTGGCAGCGAATCCACAGGGATCTCCCTGCCTCTGCCTCTCAAGTGCTGGAATTAAAGGCACGTGCCACCATGCCTGGCTGACAATGGACATTTCTGTGAAATTCATTTTCATTTTATCACAATTCACCAATTCTAAATAGGACATGTAATTTTCAAAATGACATCGTTTACACTTCTCTTTTGAGAAGAATAGGCTCATGCTTTGCCACATGACTCTGAAACCTCATCATGTATTTCACCAGGAGTGCACACCTAACCCAAACAAAGGCACCTACCAACTGGGGCTCAGTAGATGATGGCAACATTTCAAGGGCTTTAATACAGTCCTTGCTATGGACCTCGGGGGAGGTCAACTAATTCCCAGCTAGAGAACAGGAAGATTGGCCAAGTTAATTAAAGCAGTGGTTCTCCCCCTTCCTAACGCAGCGACCCTTCCATGCAATGTCATGCCTCTAGTCTGTAGGACTCTGCCTTTCTGAATTAAATGTAATTTTTTTTTTAAATGAAAGCAAGAGGCGGACGGAGCAAAGCGCTGTGCGTTCAGACCAAGCTCCTTACCTTTGTTCTGTGACTTGAAAAAGAACGGTGCCATGACAGCGATGCCATCAGCTCCAATGTCTGCTGCATGTCGGGCCTGTCCAAGAAGACAAGACCGTCATGGAGGAAGTGATCACCGTCACCTCTACTCACCCACAGACACCAGAGTTCAGCAAGAACCTCTTCAAACCTGTCAACCAATTCCCAGCTGGAGAACAGAAAGATTAGCCAATTTAATTAAAACAGTGGTTCTCCACCTTCCTAACGCTGCGACCCATTCATATAGTTCTTCATGCTGTGGTGACCCCCCCACCATAACATTATTTCGTTGCTACTTCATACTTATAATTTTGCTACTGTTATGAATTATAGTGTAAATATGTGTTTTCCGAGGGTCTTTGGCAATCCCAAGGAGTTGAGACCCACGGGTTGAGAACTGCTGAATTAAAACGTCATTGCCAGGAATGTCCCAGGTTGCAGAGCAAACACCTGGTTTAGGTAAGCTGACGCATTAATTTCACCTTTGTACAGCAAGTGCCTCTAGTCACTGGGCCATCTCACTGGCTCCTCTTGATTTATTCTCACTGATTTTTTTTAAAAAGATTTATTTTTTTTTACATGTGTTTATGTGTGTACACAGGCATCCGCAGAGACCAGAAGAGGGTGTCAGATCCCCCAGAGTTGGGATTACAGGCAGTGGTAAGCCTCCATGTGGGTGCTGGGAATCAAACCTGGGTTCTCTGGAAGAGCAGGCAGTGCTCTTAACCTCTGAGTCATCTTTCTGGTCAACCCGGATATATGTTGCTTGCTTTTGTTTTTTGAGATAGGGTCTCGCTATGTAGCCTTGGCTGGCCTGGAGCTCTGATGTAGGCCAGGCTTGAACTCATAGAGATCCACCTTCCTCAGCCTCTCCAGGGCTGGGATTAAAGGCATGCACCACATCTGGCTCCCTCCACATTTAGCCCCCTTACGTTAATCCTGAACTAAAGAGCTGCCTGCTTTCACCTTCTGAAAAACAGGGATTACAGGTCTGTGCCACCATGCCAAGCTACTTGTTTGGATTTCTGTCAGTATACACACATATGACAAAAATCTTACCGCCCACCAAAGCCACTTTGCTAAGACACAAGCAGTTCATTTACAACTGTTAACAGAGAACCCTGCATGTATAATTTCTCTTCCACTGTTCTGCCTACTCAACGATATTATCTTTCCCATGGGATGGTATAACCGTCATATTTTAAGTTGATATTACAGATTGGGAATGTGGTTGAGAAAGGTTAAGAAGAAAAAGACTATACATATCACAAAAGACACCGAGTACTACGCTTTGACAACTTCTTGAATTCCCCCAGGGAAACAATAAAAGGATATTTCTTCTCCTTGGGCATTCATAACACTTTTAAAAATATTTCATTCATTTTATGAATATAGGTGTTTGATCTACATGTATGTCTGTATACCACAAGTGTGCCTGGTATTGTATATTTTAGCTCACAGTGTAACCCTGGCTGGCCTGGAATTTACAGAGATCCGCCTGTCTCTGGCCCTCAAGTGCTGGGATTAAAGGCATAAACTACCTCACCAGCTTTTACCTTTATTATTTTTTTAGAAGTCTCTCACTGGACCCAAAGCTCATCCATTGGGCTGGGCTGGCTGACGATTGAGCTTCAGAGATCTGCCTGTCTCCCGCCTGGCCTAAGGTTAGGGTTTATAGGCACTGTAGCCACGCCTATCTTTTTATGTGGTTTCTGAGGGTCTAGATCCATACTTGCTGAACATAAACTTCACCAACTAAGCCGTCTCCTTGGCCCTTCTCTTTAGTTATCTAAGAATATTTAACTGCAAGTGTATACACAAGTATATGGTATTCATTCACATTAAATCCAAATACTAGGAAAAACGAACAAATTTTATGAAGAACGGGGCCAGATGAAGACTCTGTAATCTCGGAGCTAGAGTATCCTGGGGACACACTTACTGTGCAGGTGTAAGGGGGGCTTCTGATAAACAATTTAAAGCCTCGTTGCACTTTGGTTTCTTAGTTAATTCACTCAGGCCTCAGAGCCACCACCATCTACTTTTGTTTTCTCTTGTATGGCCCAGGCTGGCTCCCACCTCCCAGGTCCCCTGCCTCAGTCTCTGCAGAGCTAAGATTACAGGTGTGTGCGGCAATGCCTGACTCCGGTCTGGCTTTTTGCTCAAATCTAGCCCAATCACTAAGCCTCGGGCAACTTTGAGCCCATGGCCCTGAAGACTGCATCCAGTCTTTACTGTCTGCAGAACAGGGATCTGAGGCGTCTGGCTTACAGCTTTGCTGTTTTTGAAAGGGTTTGTGTATTCCGGCTGTCCTGGAACTTGATTTGTAGACCAGGCTGGCCTTGAACTCACAGAGATCTGCCTGCTTTTGCCTCCTGAGTGCTGGGATTAAAGGTGTGCACTACCATCACTGGCTACGGCTTTGGTTTTGAACCTCTGAAGAACCCCCTTCTCCAGAGCAGACCCATGTCCTATTCCCCTTTTGTCCAGCAGAGGGCCTTCCCTCTCATTTCCCAGAGAAGACTGATGTTGGCTCAAGCTTCTGCAGACTTAGCTGCCTTTATATCCAACCTCAGCTCTCCTGGAGGAAGTCCTCTGGTCTCTTGTCTTCCAGTTGACATCTTTTTGAGCTACTGCCTGTCATGGCCCCATGCCTGCTTCAGTGGTCCCACACTCGATCTCTTCCAGCCAGATACAGGCTTGGCTTTAATTCTAGCATAAACACGGAGGTCCCTCCAGCGGTCTCACATACATACCAGTTCTCGGGACTCCTTCAAGCTTAGTGCGCCCACGTGAATCACCACCTGGTCCAACCTGCGAGAGAGAAGCAGCGTGAACCGCCGGGCGTTTAGAAGAACACAGAAGGGCTGCACCATCCTGTTTGTGCTGGCTCAAGAGGCTCGAGACTAATACAACAGCTGAATCCATTCTACCATTATTCTTGGGATCCACATCATGGAACCCATCCCCGAAAGTTGTCCTTTGACCTCCACGCACATGCCATGGCACAGGAGTTTATGTGCGTGTGTGTATGTGAGTGCATATATATGACACACACACACAGTGTAGTGAAAAAAAATCAAAACAAACAAACAAACAAGACCCTAAACAACTAAAACTCCAAACCCCGGCACTAGGCAAGAATGGATGAAAACAAGGCCTAGTGTCATAGGTCCCCCTAATCCCTGATACTTGGTAAAGCTGAGGCAGGAGGTCCTCAAATTCAAGGCCAACTTGGGGAATTTACCTGTTTTCAAAACATAACAAAATTAAAAATACATTATATAACACTCTGAAAGAATTTTTAAAAATAGTATTTAAAAAAACTAAAAAGTAGGCAAGAATGAATAAAAATAGCCCTAGTGGGACAGGGCCTATAATCAATCCTAGCTATTGGGAAAGCTAATGCAGGAGGATCACAAGTTAAGTAAACCTTGGGAATTTATGGAGACCCTGTCTCAGAGTGAACAACACACACTAGAGATATTTGAGATGCGGCTCAGCGGCAGGGCGCTCGCCTAGCGTGCAGGAAGCAGCTCTGGGTTCCATCCCTGGCGCTGCAACTTTAAGAAGTGCATGGAGACATTTCTGTTTGCAGTTAGCAAGGAAACTGGCCCCTATTCCAAGTTCTTTGAGAGCCGGAGCGCCGGCTCAGCATTTAAAGGCACTGGCTGCTCATTCAGAGGATCCAGGTTTGATTCTCAGTACACACAGTGGCTCACAGCCGTCCAATCATCCTGTGTGTGTAGGGGGTGGGGTGGGGGTGCTGAACTCCAGTTGTTAGGCTTGTGTGCAATGCCTTTACCCACTGAGCTATTTTCTTTAGCCTCTATCTATCTATCTATCTATCTATCTATCTATCTATCTATCTATCTATCAATCAATCACTATCTATCTATTTTGGGGATAGATTATCTCTATTATGTAGCTCTGTAACTCATTATGTAGACCAGGCTAATCTCAAACTCACAGAGATCTATCTACCTCTGCCTCCTGAGAGCTGGGTTTAAAGGGATGTACCACCATACCTAGCCTTCCAAAATTATTTTAAATTGCCCCTTTCCCCCAATTTTTAAAATCTCATTTGCTACTGGTATTGACCACTTTATCGGAGGCACTGGGAAAATTATAAGTGTTCTATATACAGGCCACACACGTTCTATATAAAAGCAATACACTCAAGTGTATATAGAAAGGAAATTTTTGTAAAAGACCACAGCAAGGCAGTTCTATCAGGATCCAAATTTACATAGGCTTTCTTCAGAACATCTGGAGATAGAACTCTTCTACTCAAGAGCTTCTTCATATCAAGTGAAAGACAGAAGACATAAATGTGGGTTCAGAGGTTGTATCAGGTCACCAGGTCCCGACTGGCAGGCAGACAAGGCAGCTTGTGCTCAGTCTCCAGGACATGCAAGATTCTGAAACATTCGGTGGGAGAGCTGACTCAGTGGTTATGAGCAGTGGCTGTTCTTCCAGAGGACTCGGGTTCAATTCCCAGTGCCCACATGACGGCTCATTAACTGTCTCTCACTCTAGTTCTGAGAGTCTGACACCCTTTTCTGGCCTCTGTGGGCATCAGGCATGCATGTGGTACACAGACACACGCATATGTAAAACACTCATATACATAAGGTGATAAATGAAAACATACTAAAAATGAAGAGCATAGTAACTTCTCCCATTCCAGGCTATAATTATAGGTTTTAGAGTTTCCACCCACAATAAACTGTGAGGGAAGAAGGGTAAGTGTATGCGAACTTATATTACAGGTAAGAAACTGAGGCCTAGGTTCAAGTCTGGGGGCTAAGAGATGACACAGCAGTTAACTGTCTTGGCTGCTCCTTCAGAGGACCCAAGTTGAGTGGATCATAACACCAGCTCCAGGGGAGCTTCTGGTCTCCATGGAAACCTGTATTCATGGACGGACACACACACACACACACACACACACACACACACACAAATAAATCTAAAAAAACTTTAATAAAAAGTATGTGTGTATGAGAGAAAGAGAGAGAGAGAGAGAGAGAGAGAGAGAGAGGAAGGGAGGGAGGGAAGGAGGGAATGTGTGTGTGTGTGTGTGTGTGTGTGTGTGTGTGTGTGCCCGTGTGTGACACCAATGTGGTAGCTCACAGCTGCAATCTCAACACCCAGGAGGCCACCTGGGGTGCACAGTGAGACTTTGTCTGAAAATAGAAAATGGGGAGTGGACATTGGAGAAAAGGATAACAGAAAGCTGGCTTTATGCTCATGCTTTAAACCCCGGCACTAGGGAGGTGGAGGCAGGAGGATCAGGAGCTCAAGGTCAGCATCAGCTACAGAGTGAGGACAGCCCGAACTGCATGAGAACTTGTCTCAAATAAACAGAGGGAAATTGTTTTAACTGAAAAGAAGTAAAAAAAAAAGTTTGATTCTCAGCAATCGAAACCATCTGTAACTTCAGTTCCAAGTGATCCAGTGCCCTCTGACCTTTGTGGGCACCAATCACACATGCGGTCCACATACATACACATATATGTAGGTCAAACACTCATCAGATAAAATGAATCTATAATAAAAACATTTTTTTTAATCTTGGAAATAATAAAAGTATTATTTCCAAATATTTTAGGGGGAGAAGAAAGGCGAACGGCAGAGGAAAATACTCTTCTGTGGGAAGAGGGAAGGCCGACCTCAACTTCCCAAAGCTGAGACAGCAGGGAGGGACTTCCTCTCCCCCATCAAACAAAGGGAACCTCAGCATCCTCTCACAGACCGCCCCCTCCATGAGAGTGAAACCTCTCTTAAAAAAGACAGTACAGTTATAATCCTGCAGCGGCTAGTAACACTGTTGAGCTAAAGGGCAGAAGAGCATCGGAACTGAGGAGGAACCTCTCTGAGGTCAGTTAGTATGGCTTCATCTTTTTTTTTTTTTTTTTAAAGATTTATTTATTACGTACATAGTATTCTGCCTGCATGTACGCTTGCATGCCAGAAGAGGGCACCAGATCTCATTACAGATGGTTGTGAGGCACCATGTGGTTGCTGGGAATTGAACTCAGGACCTCTGGAAGAGCAGCCAGTGCTCTTAACCACTGAGCCATCTCTCCAGCCCCCAGTATGGCTTCATCTGAAGACTGAGAATTCCTTAGAAATCAAGCATGGCAGCCCACTTCTAATCTCAGCACTCAGGGAGGCGGAGGCAGAGGCAGGGGGCGGGTCTCTGTGAGTTCAAGGCCAGCCTGGTTTACAAAGTGAATTCCAGGACAATTGGGGCTATGTAGAGAGAGAGCCTGTCTCAAAGAGCAAACACGAAATAGTAGAACACTCCGGTCTCCTGGTGCACTGCGTACCCGCCATCCCGGCATTTGGGGAGTAGAGACGGGAGGATCGAAAGTCTAAGGCCATCTTTGATTTCATAATGAGCTGTGCCAGGCCAGTCAGAGTGACCAAAGGCTGTTCCCTGGGGAAAAGAGAGAGAGACTGGAGAGATGACTCACGGGTAAAGGTCCTTGCTGACAAGTCTAAGGATCAGAGTTCTAGCCCCAGGACACCCACATAGTGGGAGGGGAAAACTGACTCCCCATGCTGCCTTCTGACTTTCACATGTTGCCCACACACTCACATAACACACACACAATAATAATAATAATTAAAATAAAGGAACTGGGCAGGTGATTCACCCTGCTCCAATTAAAAAACAAACAAACCACCCAAAATAGACAAATAAATAAAAATAAACAAAAATAGTAATTAAAAAAAAGTCCACCCAATAAATCATTCTGGTAGGATGTGCTATCATTTCGACACAGGATAAAGATGGCTTCCTGTGTAGACAACATCTTCCTGCTCTCCACTCCACTTGGCTATATGGAAGAGGGTGCTTGTTCAGCTGTTTTTACTAACTCCAATATTTCTCCTCCATCTAAACACTACTGGCCACTCCTTTGTCTCAGTGTATACTTAATCAGAAGTGGGGAGTACTGGGTTTCTGGTACTGACCCCCCCATTGAATGGGAAGCAGACTGAGAGCAAAGACTTTACTCTCGGTCCCCAGTGTGAAGCAGCAGGTGTGCTGGCCAGTTTTATGTCGATGTGACACAAGGTAGGGCCATCTGGGAAGAAGGAATCTTAATGAGAAAACACCTCCATAGACTGTCCTGTAGGCAAGTCTCTGTGGGATGTTCTTGACTGATGATCAATGCCGGAGGGTTCAGCCCTCAAACAGATGGTGCGTAAGAGAACAAACTGAGCACGTCAGGAGGAGCAAGTCAGTAAGCAGCACCCCTCCATGGTCTCTGCAGCAGCTCCTGCCTCCGGGATCCTGCACTGTGTGAGTAACCACCCTGACTTCCCTCAGCGATGGACTATGATGTGGAAGTATAAGTCAAATAAACCCTTTCCCTCCAAGCTGCTTATGGTCATGGGGTTTCATCATAGCAATAGAAACCCTAACTATGACAGAGGGATGATACACTGTGGGGTCCACAGAGGTTCCCTAGTATGGCCTCACTCAAGGTCAGAAAGTCTCAGCTTGCTTTACCCAGCAGGGTTGCATAATGGGATGATTTGGTCAAAGGTGTGGTTACCAGGTGCTTTGAAAGGTCTACACTTGATTGTACGTTGTGCTTTGATCTTGGAAGAGGGAGGTCTTCTGCCTTTCCCCTTGCTGACGTATAAAAGGCCCATTATGAATAAAGTCAAGGCAGCTGAGTATTGACCCAGGCGCCCCACCCACCAAAGCTATCCTGTGTCCCTGTCTTTCTCTCCATCCAGGCCTATTATTTCTATCTAATACTTCCTCATTCCTCACTCCTCCCCACGAGAACCCTTTGACAGGTCGGAGCAGGCCTCCGACAATACACACAATAGCAGGCCACCTTCTTCTCCCCCTCTTTCAGTCCAAGGACAGGAACTCCTGAGAAGATTAGCCTTCCAGGGAGATGAGAGACAGTTTCTGAAAGGGAGCAGGAGTGCTCTGTGGTCTGGCTGCTCTTCCCCAGAGAAGGGGGGGCAGCCCCTGGCCAAGCGTGGGAGGCTCAGAGCCCCTGATCTTCCCCCGCAGCTGACTGGGAGATGGCAGGGCTGGGACGGTGGGAAGAGCCTTGCTCAGTATAGATCCTGCGTGGATTGTATTTTATCCTCGCACAGTTACTCACTTGTTCCTGCCTTGTTTCACCCATTCCTCTGCCACCTGGCGACGCTCAGCGACACTCAGGGACAGGCCTTCTCCCGTGGTGCCGTTCACTGTTCCAAACAAAGAGGTCAGTCAGTGGGACCAGACAGTGCCTTTTGTTCCTCCAACCCTAAGTCTGGAGGTGTGAGGTCTGGAACCCCTGCTTGGGAAGAAACGGCACAATGTATAAATAGAGGATGATGCCTAGAGCGGGAAGTGCCACTTGTCCATTTTTACTTCAGACTTGGTCTCTCTTTTTTTTTTTTTTTTTTTTTAAAGATTTATTATGTATAGTGTTCTGCCTGCATGTATGCCTGTAGGCAGATCTCATTACAGATGGTTGTGAGGCACCATGTGGTTCCTGGGAATTGAACTCAGGACCTCTGGAAGAGCAGCCAGTGAGTGCTCTTAACCTCTGAGCCATCTCTCCAACGCCCTGGGCTTTTTTTTTTTTTTTTTTTTTCTACTTGTGTCTCATCAAAAATAGCGAGGAGGTCAACTGTGACTTGTGCTGATGTGGGTGCTGGGAATCAAACCCAGGTCCTTTGCAAGAAAAGCAAGAGTCTTAACCACTGAGCCACCCCTCCAGTCCTTTAGACAGGTTTCTCTGTGTAGTCCAGGCTGTCCTGGAACTTGCTTTGTAGACCAGGCTGGCCCTGAACTCAGAGACCCATGCCTCTACCTCCCCAAGTGCTGGGACTAAAGGTGTGCTGGGCTGAAATGTTACTTAAGCAGGCTTTGCTGTTTTTCTACTTTCTTTTGGTTTCATGACCTTGAGTCTCTAAGCCATAAAGTTTTGCCTCTAAGTGGCAATAAAAACCAATGTATTTGTTGGCACACTGCCAAATGAGATGTTCTCAAGGAATCTGTAGACCTAATACTAGTGAGTTTATCTACTCAGAACGTTTAGTTATCCCAGCAGGGATATCCCACCATGACCTCTGACACATGCCCTGTGACCTCCTGGTCAGGTGAGGTCTACGACTAGCTAAGGCCTGAGCTAGATACATACAGAGAGACCTCAAGGTGACTTACCAAAAATGCTCTTCACTCCCTGCTCCTTCACCAGATAATCCACATACTGACCAATTACAGAAAAGTTGATTTCTCTAAAAGACAGGGAGAAAAAGTAAGAATGCACATTTAGTCTTTTCTAGGTGATGATTCAACCAACTCGCAGCTCATGAACTGCTCATATTAATCATTATTAAAAATCTACCCTGGGGTTGGGTACATAGCACAGGGGATAGGTAGCTTGCCTAGTATGTGGTAGTGATGCAGGATGTGTGTGTGTAAATGTGTGTGTGAGACAGCACATGTGTGTAGAGGTCAGAGGACAACTTTTGGGGAGTCCATCATGTGGGTCCCAGGGATTGAACCAAATCATCAGGTTTGGGGACGTGGCAAGCACCGTTACCCACTGAACCATCTCACCAGCCCAGGGCCCTTTCCTTTATTTCCAGGAGGGACCTTCTGGTGCAAGCCAAGCGTCCCCAGAGGCACTTCTGTCACTTGACTCCTTTCCTAAGTGCTCCGCGACTTTGAGCTGCGCAGGCCTCCAAATGTTTCTACCATCTTTTCCTTTAAAATGATGACCTCGGACTAGAGAGCCGGTTCCGTGGGGAACAACACTTGTTGCCTTCGCAGAAGACCCAGGTTTGGGTCCAGCACCCACATGGTGGCTCGCGGCCATCTGAAACTCTAGTTCCGGAGGGTCTGATACCCCCCCTCCTCAGGGAACAGCCATGCACGTGATGCACATACATACACACATACCTACATACTACATACACACAGGCAAAACACCCATACATATAAACTAGAAATAAACAAATCTTTTCTTTTTAAAAAGTATGACTTTTAACTGAGAATGCACAGGAGTGACCTCTTAACTTGATATGCCTAGGACTGAACCTGTCTATAGACTCCTTAAATCAAATCTCCATACTTCCTTTGTTGGGGAGATCTGTTTCAGAAATAACACTCATATTCTTTGTCTCCACTCTTTCATGTCTTAGCTGAGTTCTCTCAATAAGATGTGAATCCACTACATCCAGCTGGGCAGTCTCATGTAGCTCAGGCTGGCCTCTCCCTATGTCGCTGCAGCTGGCCTTGAACTCCTGACATTCCTGTCTCATCTTCTAAACTGCTGACATTGTAGGCATGGCCTCAACAACTGGCTGGGAATCTGTACTTTAACAAACTCCCCATGTGCTCTGCCTGTACTTTTCAGTCTGAAGCAAAAATGACCTTGTTAAGATCTGATGCTTAAGGTGATAAGGGTGTTTCCCCTTAAAAACATATTAATTTGAAAGCTGATAAATGGGCTTAAAAACTTCACTAAATGGCCTACCACTATGAAAAATTAAGGTGGCGCTGGGCGATGGCCATGAATGCCTTTAATCCCAGCACTCGGGAGGCAGAGGCAGGCGGATCTCTGTGAGTTCGAGGCCAGCCTGGTCTACCAAGTGAGTTCCAGGACAGCTAGAGCTACACAGAGAGACATTGTCTCAAAAAACAAAAACAAAACAAAAAAGAAAAGAAAAAGAAGAGTCAAGGTGGGGAGGATGGACGAGGGAGAGTGAAAATTCAAAGGGAAGCTGTGTGGCAGTCTGCGTTCACTGTTGCAGAACCACGGCCACATTGCCAAGAACACGGAGAACTAGCGGGCTGTCATTTAGGCTTCTGTAAAGTAGGACTGGAGCCTCCTAATTGGGGTCTAGCCTTATTATCATTCTTTTCATCTTTACTTAGTCTATTCCTCAAACAACAATGAAAAAAAAATCTGATGCATTGAGAAAACAGACATCAAAGGCTATTTCAGCCAAGGGCACAGAAGCAAAGAGAGAAAAGAAGAATTCGGCCGATTTGGAGATGAAAGGAAAAGATATTAAAAGCAAAGGCAGCAGACACAGCAACTGCCCACCAGGTGAGGGAAGACACAGCTTGGCCTGCCGCCGGGAGAAGGGGTGCTGAGCCATCTCTCCAGCCCTTAGGGGAGTTTTAAGGCCATGAGGGGAAGGCTCTTTCTACTGTGGCTGGGGCCCCAACACCATAACTCTGCCCGCTCTCGGCCCCTCAAAAGACCACAACGACGAGTTGATGTGGGTGGGCACCTACGTCAACTCTGCCTTCAGGCCTGGGATATTTTTTTTGTAACTATCACATTAGGAGGCTGTGTACATAATGAACTGAAACCTGAAAGCTATGACTAAGTTAAGAATTAAGGGCATGGGGGTTCAGACCGGGCGAAGGATAAATCCCAAGAAGAGAGGCTGGGAAGAAGTCCTGAGGCAGGACTTGGAGGGATGACGGGGGTTGGGGGGTGGGGGGGTAGGGGGGTGAGGGAGTGGAGGGGTAGGGGGTGGGTTGGAGGGGTGGGGAGTGTAAAGCCCTGCCTCCTCAGTTCCTTCCACGCTTCATGGAGCTGCCATCTGTCTGGTTCTGTCTGGTTCTGTCTGGTCACGCACCTCTTTCTAGGGACCTGGCAGTACCCTCAGGCAGATGTAGGAAGGTGAAACTCAAGCTTCTTCTCCTCCTCAGAGGACTTCATGTGTTTTATTTTGCTTTGCCTCAGTGCTCTCCCCCTTCCCTGCCACATACCTTCAGGCTGCACTGGCTAATAATTCTACTCAGGCTCACGGGAGATGCATTATTTATCTTTTTAAGAAATGCCTTTAGGAATGGCACCAATGCTAGAATTTCTAGGGCAGTGGAAGAATTATCTAGAAAAGGTTCTCAGCCTGTGCCCCTTTGGAACTACAGCCCAGACTGAAAAGGGGCTACCTTTAGAACAACTTCTGTCTGATTTTCATTTTGTTAAAATTTCTTTCACATAGGAAAAGACTTTTGGGCTGGGGACTTTGGTGATATATTTACCATGCAAGCATAGGGATCTGAGAACAGATTACAAAACTAATGTAAAAATATACCAAAAAATACCTGCTGGGAGGCAGCAGGTCCCTGGGGCTCACTGGCCAGCCAGCCTAGCCCTACTTGGGGACTCCCGAGCCACTATAAGGTGGATGGCATGCGAGGAACAATATTTTGAGGGTTGTTTTCTGCCTTCTACATGCACACACACATGATCATGAACCCCCACAAATGACTGAAAAGTCAGGTATCTAACTATCTAACAAGGCCTTTCTCCTCCTCCTCCTATTTTTTTTAAAGTGACGGGGTCTGACTATGTAGCCCTGACTATCCTAGACAGGGTCTCTCTATATAGCGCTGGCTCTCCTGAAACTCACTATGTAGACTCTTGTAGTGTGCTGAGATTAAAGGCGTGGGGCACCACACCTGGCTAAGGCTAATTTTCTCAAACAGGAAGACCAGTGCCCGCACTCTTGTATTTATTTTTTTTTAATTAATTTTTTTAAAGATTGATTGATTGATTTGTTATACATATAGTACTCTGCCTACATGCCAGAAGAAGGGCACCAGATCTCATTACAGATGGCTGCAAGCCACCATGTGGGTGCTGGGAATTGAACTCAGGACCTCTGGAAGAATGGCCAGTGCTCTCAACCTCTAAGCCATCTCTCCAGCCCCCGCAGCATCCGCACTCTTAAAGGTCCCATGTCCTACCAGCTACCTCAGGCTTTCAGATCTCTGCCTGACACTCGCTATAGGTGGTTAAGTTTGCAAGCTCTTGACCGAGACACTCAGCAGTTCACTCACAAATGGACCCAGGGCCTGTATGGTGGCTCAGCAAGAAAAGGCATTGCCACAGTGGATGGCATTTGACAGAGAAAATACAACATTTTTTTTCTTGACATTTTTCCTCCCTCCATCTATTCTGTTCTCTTCTCTTGTTTTCTTGTTCTCTCTCTCTCTCTCTCTCTCTCTCTCTCTCTCTCTCTCTCTCTCTCTCTCTCTCTCTGTCTCCCCCCCCCCCTGGTTTACTGTGTTGCTCAGTTTGAAATGATCTTCTTGTCTGAGTCTCCTGAGGCACTGGGACTATAGGTATGCGTTACTGTGCCCAGATAAAAGAGACTTCTTAAAATTTCTCCAGCTTTGAAATAGAGCTGCAGGTCCTGGTGGAGTTGTCAAGCTGAAATTGGACTGTACAGATAAAATGCCCATCACGATGACTGGCAGGCAGTGTTTATTCAGCCAGACACTAACCTCCTTTCTCCCCCTGACTGCCACATGAGTCATCCCTGTGGCATATTCCCTGATAAAATGACAAGTCAACTCTGTTGGATGCTGAAGGTATAAAGATAAATAAGACACATGTTTGGTCCTTGAATGTGGCCCACCCTCAGTAAAAACAGCTCAAAGCCTGCTGGAAGATGCAGGCATTAGCAAACATGTTATCATGGGCTGGCAAGATAGTTCAGTGGGGAGAGGCACTTGAAGCCAAGCCTGACAGGCTGAGTTCAGTCCCTGGGATCCACATGGTGGAAGGAGGGAACTGACTAGCACGAGCTGTCTTCTTCTGACCTTCACGTGTGTGCTGTGGCATGTGGGCCCCACACAGATATAACACACATAAAAAGTTATGATAACAGACATCATAAAACAGATACATTTGATGCAATGTAAAAAGGTATACACAGGGTGCCATGGGGGCCACACACGAGGGAGCCTCTAGTCTTTTTTTTTTTTTTTAAAGAAGAATATGGGGAAGAATTGCCAAAGGATGGGCTGGGGCTTGGGAAATGAGACCCATTTATGATGCTTTGCACACTGAGAGCTTTGAACTAAATAAAGAGTTAAACATCCTCAGAATCCGGGACTTTCTGACCTGCTGTTGCTCCTCCTGGGTGCAAGGTGGAACACTCTTTGAAGTTCTCTTACTGGATATCCTTCCAGAGGGACAACTGCTGTCCTATGTCCTCTGGAAACCTCACCGAGAGGTAACCACCTGCGGTGACTGGGAATGCCACCACAGCAAGACAATCTTTCTAGAGAACCATTTACAAACTACTGTTGACTCCGGGCTCCCTCATTCTCCTCTAAAAGCGCCCACAGCCCTCCATCCCCCACTCGCTAAAGAGGGTACTTAAACCTAAACCATGCTGTCTCTATAAGTGTTGTGTTTTGTATGGTTGCCATTCCCAGGCCTGGCAAATGCGTGCTGGATGCTCTTCACGCATCCATTGTCAGAGTGTTTCAGTAGATGGGAAGATGAACTCTTCCAAGGAGGGGAGGAGGAAAAGAAAATTGCTGCTGGGTAATCCAGGTTAGCTAGCCCCAGAATGTCCCAGGATTCCTCTGGCTCTATTCTTTCACTCCTGCAAATGTTTTGACAGGTAAGTAGAAATGTTAAAGGAAAAGGTGAGAATAGAGAAAACAGAATGAGGCAAGGCACAGAGCCTGGAAAGAAAGGAAGGATGTGATGTTTGGGGAACCAAATGGAAGTGCCAGAAAGAAAAGGTAGACTGTGCAAGACTTCCTACACCGTCTCTGAGAGTTCCGCTTTCACCTTCAGGCTAGTTCATCTCAGGCTTTCCTGGACCACTGTTCAGAGGCAGGTTCTGACTCGTAGTATGTGGTAGGGCCTGAGGCCTGCATCCCCATCAAGTTCCCATGAGGTCCTGGATAACTGGCCTAAGGACCACACAGCAAGAAGCAAGGCTTTGGGAGAGGGGAGCCAACAGACTCCAGTAGAGGAGAACAATCTGTCAGATTGACTTCCGAGGATGCTCACTAGGCTGTGGGGTGGAGATGGACTGGTGTGGCAGGTACTTTAAAAACGTCTCCCTACACTGTGGAACTCACAAAGTTGCTAATGGTGAAAGAACAGAGGGCTGGAGACACTCAGGCACCGCAGAGACAGGATGGCTGAAGTCTTCCTTTACAGGACGGGAAGGACAGCTTGTTTTTACCTTTCGTGTGTGTCCTTGGGCTTGGGTGTGTTCATGTGTGTTACAGTGCGTGTGGCGCAGGTCAGAGGACAACCTCAGCCACAGTCCTTACTTTGTACCTTGGCTGAGACAGGGGCTTTTGTTTGTTGCTGTGTAATTCAGGCTGGCTAGCCCCAGAACGCCCCAGGAGTCCTCTGGCTCTATCTGCTGCTCAGGGATTACAGACAAGTGCTATCATGTCTGTTTGTTATGTGGGTCCTGGGGATTTAAGATCTTTACCCACTGGGCCATTTTGCTGGCCCAAGGATAGTTTATTTTTAGATTTACTTTTCATCTTAGGTGTGTGAATGTTTTACTTGCATGTATGTTTGTGGACTGTGTGAGCATCCGAGGTGACCAGAAGAGAGCACCAGATCCCCTGGAACTGGAGTTAGGAATTAAGGACTGTCGGAAGTCAACGTGTAGGACTGGGCTGCAAGTGCCCTTGACCACTGAGCTACCTCTCCAGTCTCTATAAGACTACTGTGATGGAGCAAGGGATGAGAGAAAAGAGAGTTAATATAGCTCAGGCTGGCCCTGCACTCATCGGCTAAGGGTGGCCTTCAAGGGATTTTCTGGCCTCCTCTCCCTCCCAAGCGGTGAGTTTGCAGGTGTGCACTTTCAGAGGCCTGTTCGGTTACCTCTAACGCTCTGGGTTTGGGCTCCCAGATAACAGCAGAATAAGGAAACACACACACAGCTGCTCTCAGTGTGTCCCAGATGAAAAGTAAGGCTGTTTGGCCAAAGCCACTTCAGAGGCTCACCCAGCAAGGACAGGGATGGAATGTGCTGAGCTGGGTGACAGCCAGGATTGCACTCTGGAGCCGGAAGTAAATCCAGCCTGCCCATGTAGTCACATGTCTCTTGCTTATCTACCCAACCAGCAGCTGAAACTGAGAAACAGCTGACTTCAGTCTTTCCCAGAAGCTGTGGAAAAGGAGAAGTAGCAGGGGGGAGAAAGACTATTAGCCAACAGAGTGATCTAAATAACACATCAGCAAGTTAACTTCCAGGAAGGATGCGAGTTTTTCATACCGTCTTGGGCTCCAAATATCTAAGGGAGCTGTGGTGTGGCCTCCTGTGAACGAGGATTCGAAGTTCTAAAAAGGTTTACAAATTCAGAAATAAAACTCCCCCCCCAAAAGGCCTTTTGAGAAGGAGTACTAGTTGGCTCATCTTCCTCTTAACCTTGTCTCTTGCCACAGTAACGACTCAAACCTGGTGCCCTGAGTGCAGTGACCAGACGCTGTTGTAAGGACTAGCTGCTTTAGTGATCGCCGTTCTGCACTGTAGGTGTGAGGTATTTTTTATCTTACAGGAGGAAGTAGCTGAGAGGTGCCAGAATTCACCTCTGATGGGTCAACACTCCTCAGCAGGCGGAAGTGCCCGCTCCCCTTGTGTCACGTGTCCAGGGAGGAGTACGCAAAGTCATGAATGGTGCACGGCCGGCCACTATCTGATCACACAGGCAAAGCGGCTGCCCCAGCCTCCGTCTGGAAGTCAAGGCACCTGCCTCAGAAACTGTTGGGAAAACTGAACGATCACCCATCATTCTCTCTGCTGTCTTCCCTCCCTCCTCTGCCCCCGCCTCCCAACGTTTAAGCAGCTTCTAAATGAGACCAGAAAGATGCCCGAGGAGTCTACCTTGCTGATGTCGGCCCCTGGTCTATGGCATAGGGTCCCTCCAAATCATCGGTCCTAGATGTATGTCAACTTGACACAAGCTAGAGTCATTTGGGAAGAAGGACTTGAAAAAAAAAAAAATAAATAAATAAATAAATAAAGCCTCCATCAGATTGCTTAGAACATAGCTGGGCCTTTAATTCCAGTACTTGAGAGGCAGACTAGAGGCCAGCCTGGTCTACATAGTGAATTCCAGGACAGTTAGGGCTATGTTGAGGGACCCTGTCTTAAAAATAAATAAATAAATAAAAAACAAACAACGAAAAACCCAGCTGGGCGGTGGTGGTGTACACCTTTGATCCCAGCACTTGGGAGGCAGAGGCAGGCGGATCTCTGTGAGTTCAAGGTTAGCCTGGTCTACAGAGCAAGTTCTAGGACAACAGAGGTTACCCAGGGAAACCCTGTCTTGAAAAACCAACAAAATAAAACAAACAAATCAAAAAATCAAAAACAAAAAACAAACAAAACCCCAAAGATTTGCCTATAGGCAAGTCTGTAGAGCAGTTTCATAACTGCTGTTGCTGTGGGGAGGACCAGCCCATCGTGGGTGGTGCCATCCCTGGGCTGGTGGTCCTGGGGTGCTATAAGAAAGCAGGCTGAACAGGCCAGGGGGAATTAAGTCAGTAAACAGTACCCCCCACCATGGCCTCTGCATCAGCTCCTGCCCTGTTTGAGTTCCTGCCCTGACTGCCTTTGATGATGAACTGTGATATGTAGTGTAAACAAATAACCTCCTCCTCAACTTACTTTTGGTCATGGTTTTATCACAGCAATATCCTAAGATAATGTCTATGAACATGCTTTGTTTTCTTTGTGTAGTGTGTGTGCACGCGAGTGCGTGCATGCGTGCGTGTGTTGATGGATGTGTGTAATGTGGTGTGGATGTGTTTATGAGTATACATGTGTATGGGTACATGTTTACATGTGCAGACAAATATATGGAGGCTGGAAACTGACTTCATGGGTCTTCCTCAATTGCTCTCCACCTTATTATTGTTATTTTTGAGGCACTATCTGAACCAGACCTGAGGCTCGGTGACTCAGAGAGTCTGGCTTGTCAGCAAGTCCTGGAGATCCTCCTGTCTCTGCCTCTGCAATACTGGGGCATGGGACCGACATTTACACTGATTTTGGTGATCTGCACCCAGGTCTCACGTTGGTGCAGCAAGTATGTTCCCAGCTAAGCCACCTTTTCAGCACCCTCTCCCCACTTTCTTTCTTTCTTTCTTTCTTTTTTTTTTTTTTTTTTGGTTTTTCGAGACAGGGTTTCTCTGTGTAGCTTTGTCCCTTTCCTGGAACTTGCTTTGGAGACCAGGCTGGCCTCGAACTCACAGAGATCCACCTGCCTTTGCCTCCCGAGTGCTGGGATTAAAGGCGTGCGCCACCACCGCCCGGCTTCTCCCCACTTTCTTGGGATGAGTTTCAAGGGGCCAGACCCAAGTCAGACTCTACAGCGAGCCACACTGCAGACATCCAAAGTGACAGAATCCCTAGAGGGATGAGGACAGTAGTCACACTAAGATAGGATTCTCCTCTAATTCCAAGGGTCCTACCTGGACTAAAGGCACTGGAAAACTCCCTTCTCCCTCCCTTTTCTTTTTCTTAAATGTTTCTATTTTCTTTCGTTTTAATTTTTATTTTATGTGCATTGGTGTTTTGCCGGATGTATGTCTGTGAGGGTGTCAGCTCCCTGGAGCTGGAGTTACAGACAGCTATGAGCTGCCCTGTGGGTGCTGGGAATTGAACTCGGGTCCTCTGGAAGAGCAGCCAGTGCTCTTAACCACTGAGCCACCGCTCCAGCCCTCTCCCCCCTTTTCTACCACCATGATGGCCGGCCCTTTCTGGCTTAGGAAGTCAGGCACACTGCAGAAGCTACCGTTTGGTAAGACCACCCGAGAAGTGCAGTGACTCTGGGAACGGGTCCCTCTCTGCCCGCCCCCCCCCACCCCAGCCCATGATAGTTACCCATTCTCAGTCATCGGAGTGATGGTGGCAGCGACGAGACCCCGGAGTTTCTTCTTAGGGAAGGCCATCAAGCTGCTGGACTGGAAAATACACAGCGTCACTACTGTCTTTCTTCAAGGAATGCCAATTAATGACCAAACTCCCAGGCCAAAGTTCAATCCCAGGTTAGTGTGGTAAAACCCACTTACAACCTAGAAACACCCAGAGCAAGCCGAAGAATGTAAAAACTCGGAGCTGAATTACGTTGGTGGGGAGACTTTATGACAGAGAGGGTAGACCTGGGGAAACGCTATCTGGAAGGCCTTCCATCTTAGCTACTTAGAGAGCTGGGGGAGCCCCAGACCTCAAGAGTAGGAGTGAAACCCAGCAGGACCAGAGCTGCAACTTGACTCAGGGGCCTCAGACACATGAGGAACTGCTATTATAAACTGAATCTAGTCAGAAGAAGGCATTCTCTTCTCCGTCTCTTAAGCTGGGATCCCATCCAAACCCGGCACTTAAGGTTTCAATGAATCATACTAACATCATCCAACTAACCAACGTGTCCTCTGAATTCCTAAATTTATGGATTTTGCAGCTTTTCTAGGCTTCCTTTTTAAACATGTGTTTATTGTGTATGTGTCTAGGTGTATGAACCGGCACACACCCGCAGCACAGGTGCAGAGGCCAGAGGATAACTTGTGAGAATTAGTTCTTTGCTTTCACCAGGCGGACTCCGAGAATCGAACTCTGGTTGTCAGGCTTGGCGGCAAGCTGCTGAACCTTTGCTTTTTTTCTGAGGCAGGGTCTTTGTAAGCCAAGCTGGCCTCCAATTCATCGTGTAGCTGAGGGTGATCTTGAACTCCTGCTTTTCCTGACTCTCGGGAATTATCGGTATGCATCACCATACCCAATCTCTTCTTGTAAACTGTACATTACAGGCATATGCCATCACACTTATTTGGGGGCACGGGGAGTTCAGGATGGAAGCCAGGTTTTTGTGCATGGTAGACACTTAACCAGTTAAGCTACACCCCAGCCAACACCTGGTTTTCAATTCACGTATGGTGACTATGTGGGAGACTGAATGGGGTATTCGGATGGCACCTGATGGTGATTCCCTGACTGGCACTCACTGTTGGCACGGGCGACCTCATTTCATTCATTCATCTGGAACTGATGGACCTTTCCATTAGGCAGAGTGCACCTGCCCATACTAATGCAGACCCAGCCGAGGAAATGAGCAGCCTGGAGAAGAGCCAGGATTCGGCAGGCAAATCACAATGCCCGCTGCGGATCTCCATCCAGCACTCCTAGGATAATGATCTTAACTCAAGACACCCAGAGTGGCCATCTTAGCCTCTCGAGTTCTTTCCTTACAAGAGAGAAGCCAGAGGGTAGCTCTGGGGTCAGACTTCACGGGCCTGCGTCTCGCCTCTCCTATTTCTCTCTGTGTGCTTCTTTACCCCTCTGGAATGGGGGTACTAGTAACCATATTTCACAGGGTAAAATAAATGAATCGACACAGCATGCTTGGTGTGCCAGGCACAGGGTCACAGAGGCACAGGCTCGGTGGTCTCCGTGAAGGCCTGTCTAGTGGGAAGGCACCTGTGCTAGCGCCTCCCTCCTCCCAATGCCTCCTCCCAACGCCTCCTCCCCACACTCAGCACTTGTTTCTCGAGGTCCTGAGTCATTAAACTCTGCTATCTTCTTACCTAGGACTTCCTTCCCTTCTCATGACTTACCCGTGCTACCTTTTATCTGCAGCAGTGGTCAATCGACCCAGGTCCAACAAGAGGACCTTTACGGTACAAGATCGTTACAAAGAAAACCGAGTGCTCGAGGAGCCAGTCACCATGAAGCGTCCTAGACCAAGTGGCCTGCTCCGGCTACACAGACGTGCATGTTCTTGTGCTTCGGGCTGCACTTATTTCATGTGTAATAACAATATCCTTTAAGTTCCGATTGGCACTCTTATGTGTCTGAGAGCTATTAAATTAATAACCACTTGGATGCGGTTTGAGTAGTTAAAAATGTAGGGCTTGTGGGAGAAGAGAAGGAGGGCTGGGAATCGCTGTGGAACCCCCAGAACACCCAAGATGTCTGGTCTTGTCTCTGTCCTGTTCAGAAGATGGCAACTTCTTGCCC
Source organism: Peromyscus maniculatus bairdii (assembly GCF_049852395.1). Lineage (NCBI taxonomy): Eukaryota > Metazoa > Chordata > Mammalia > Rodentia > Cricetidae > Peromyscus > Peromyscus maniculatus. Next base: position 62,554,626 of record NC_134862.1, read on the forward strand.
TGCCTGGAAGGTTTCTTCATGCCTGTAGTGTGCCAGCCCTGCCGCTCGAACCCATTCCTGGGGCTGCTGCCTGCCTTTCCCCGTGGCTTGTCTTTGCTCCACAGGATCTGTCTCCCACTCCAATCTCTTCCGCGTAGCTCCCTTTTCAAACTCACTTTAGGAGCCCAGGAATTGCTGTGTATCTGAGGACCCGCACCTGGGAGGTGGAGACAGGAGGGTCAGGAGTTCAAAACCATCTGTGGCTCCACAGTGAATGGAAACCAGCCTGGGTTATGAAAGACCCAGTTTCAAGGACATAAAATCAAAACAAAAGTCAGAGGATTCAGCCGGGAATCACACCTTTGGTCCCAACAGTTGGGAGGGCTACATAATAGAGAAACCTTGTGTTTAAAAAAAAAAAAAAAAAAGATTCCTTGATCCTCCAAACTGAAAATTATTTAACCAGAATTTCCTCTGAAGAGCTGTTTTTCATTAAAAACCTCACAGAAGCCGGGCATGGTGGTGCACGTCTCGAGTCCTAGCACTCCGGAGGCAGAGGCAGGTGGATCTCTGTGAGTTCGAGGCCAGCTTTGGTCAATCCAGAAGATTCCAGGACAGCCAGGGCTACACAGACAAACTCATCTCACGGAGTTGTCAGCAGGATATATACGTTTATTCCTGTCCAAGACTGAGAGTCCCCTGGAGGCAGGAGGACCAGTCTGAGGCCAGCTTGAGACACATGAGACTGTCCTAAGGAAACACACGCCGGAGGAGCGGCTGGTGCCATTAATCCCAGCATTCAAGGCAGAGGCAGGCAGGTCTTTGTGAGTTCAAGGCCAGCCTGGTCTACATAGAAACTTCTAGGACAACCAGGGCTACATAGAGCGATCCTATCTCAAGTGCCCCCACCCCCCCCAAAAAAAAACTCCAACAAAACAAAAACAAGCTTTAACAGCGAATAATCAATATTTTTAAAATACAAATTTTAAAATCAACTTGGGAGTGTTATGCTTTGAAATCCTTTATAGTTTGAATTAAGAGCAAATGATCACAATATTCTCACATGTGACTTCAAGCGACTTTGGAATGTTCTTGTTGAAACGCTGCGGAGGGAATAGTACCCTGGAAACCTCACACCTGCATCCACACATAAGAACAACAGAGCACAGAAGCCAAAGTTCTCTGTGTGTGGTGTCTCCCCCCTCCTCCTCCCCTCCCCCGCCCGCCCCAGAGACAGGGTTTCTCTGTGTAAATACCCCTAGCAGTCCTGGAACTCACTCTGGAGACCAGGCTGTCCTCGAACTCACAGACATCTGCCTGCCTCTGTCTCCCGAGTGCTGGAATTAAAGGCGTGCGCCACTACCGCCTGGCGCCAAAGTTCTTTTTAAAGCCTCAAAGTTTAAGAAGGGACCGGGAGAATTTGGTGTAGCTCTGAACAAGGAGAATGACTTGAGAAAGACTTGGCAAACCAGAAATTCGGATATGGAAAAACACAAAACAAGAAGCAAAAAAAAAAAAAAAAAAAAAAAAAAGCAACCTCTCCTAAAATAAGTGATAGGTGCATTAGAGTCAATGGCTAAATTCCCTTCTGTTCAAAGGCTAAATGACGGATTCAGACAAGGGTTCCTGGAAGCCGGGCTACTCTGGTCTGCAAAGAATCCCCGAGTGTCACTGGAAACAGGCGATAGGGGTCACCCTCACAGTCCCCGGGCTCCCCCGTCCAGCGTACCTGCCTTTGCTCGCGCTCACCGGGTCGCTCCTGTGCTCTGGGGACTCAGTCTCTACTGAGCCGCGCCGCTGCGCTTTTATTTCAGGGGCTGCGGGATCACGTGCGGCCGCGAGGGGAACCTGGGGGTTGTAGTTTTACATCGGGCCCCCGCAGACGCGGTTCCACCGCTTGAATTCCGAGACTGGGTGTGGCCTGAGCCTGCGCCGCCCGGGAAGGCGCGGGCTGCTGCACCTCGTGAGCACCCACCCCACTACTCTTAGAGTTCTTCCTCTCCAGGACCTGCAAGCAAGGGCATTGGTGGCACTGCATGCGAGATTGGAGACCTTGAGTCACAAGCACGAGAAGCATGGTGGCTGCTCAGCGGGCACTTGGCTCTCCCCAGGCTGATGTTGCTTCCCGGACCCAGCACTCTCATAGAAAAAAAAGAGAAATGAGAGGATTTTAAGAGTGGGTTATTATAAACGGCGGTGGTGGCGCATGCCTTTAATCCCAGCACTCGGGAGGCAGAGACAGATGGATCTCTGTGAGTTCAAAGCCAGCCTGGTCTAAAGAGCGAGTTCTAGGATAGCCAGGACTACATACAGAGAAACCCTGTCTCCAAAACAAAACAAACAAAAGAGTGGATTATAGGCGGTCGGTGGTTGTGCATGCTTTTATCCCAACACTGGGAGAGGCAGGCAGATTGCTGAGTTCGAGGCCAAAGTGGCCTGGTCTACAAGTTCCAGGACAGCCAGGACTATATAGACAGGGCAACCAGTCCTCTGGTTGTAAACCCTGTCTTGACAAAAAGAAGCACAAAACAAAACAGAAAAGAATTAGGGGCTAGAGTGAAGAATTATGGCCCAGTGATTAAAAGGGCTTACTGCTCTTGGAGAAGACCAGGGTTCAATCCCCGGCAGGCACACCCAGTTTCAATCCACAGCATCCATATAGTGTCTCACACTGATTGCTAACTTCAGTTCTAGGGGGTCCAATGCCTCCTGCATACATTCAGACACAAACATTAGAGAGAGAGAGAGAGAGAGAGAGAGAGAGAGAGAAAGAGAGAGAGAGAGAGAGAGAGAGAGAGAGAGAGAGAGAGAGAGAGAGAGAGAGAGAGAGAGAGAGAAAGAGAGCTGTAAACACAGACAGGAGCCTTTCTGCCCTGTTCTGGAGAACAATTGAAAGACTTTGGAAAGGAAAACAAGTAGTTTTAATCAAAACATCTCTACATCTCTACTTTGGGGATCATCAAGTCTTTTTTAGAGTTTCCTGAAGCCCAATTTGGCCTCAAACTCTGTCTAGTAAATTTTAAACTCCCTATTCCCCTGCCTCCACCTGTCTAATTCTGGGATTCCAGGTGTGTACCGCTTTGGCTGGGATCACATCCAGGGCCTCATGCATGCTAGAGCATGTACACCGACTGATGGAGCTACATTTCCCCACTCATGCCTGGCTCTTCAAGTCTTTGTAATTAATACCAGGCTCTTCGCTCAGAAATCAAGAGCACAGCTGTATACAAAGTCCACAGCTCTCTTGGTGATATGAATCGATCTCAATTTTCCATGAAAGGCCGTGGCTGATGCTTATTATTTTATTTAGGGAAAATATGTTTTCCAAACGTCCTTCTCGTTTGCAAAGTGCTTTTGACTCCATTGTAGTTCCCAGCAGGCGTGTGTGCGTGGGGCTCCAGAGATTATAACCAATAATCAAGCACTCTGTCAAGTGCTTTCTTTGCCTGCACTATTCAGGCTATTTAACATTTAATTTATACAACAAACCCATGTGGTGTGGACTTTAAAAGAAAACCTTTTAAAAAATGATTTATTTATTTTATTTGTATGAGTGTTTTGTCTGCATGTATATGTATGTGCGTCACCCATGTGCCTGGCACCCAAGGAAGTCAGAAGAGGGTGCCAGATGCTCTGGAACTGGAGTTACAGACGGTAGTTAGCTACCAGGGGAGTGTTGGGGCTTGAACCCAGGTCCTTAGATACAGCAACCAGTCCTCCTAACCTCTAAGCCATTTCTCCAGGCCCTGTGCACACCTAATAATTTTTGAGACAGTATTTCATAATATATCTCTGGCTGGGATTAAAGGTATGTGCTACCACATCCGGTTCTGTGTGTACTTTACAAATAATTTATATACTCTTGACAAAGAATTATCCCATTTTATGGCTCAGAAGCTGAGGCTGAAAGAGCTTAAGGAAGGTCAGATGTTACAGAAAATGTTGAGTAGTTGTGTTGTAATTTAATTTCATTGGTCTGGAAGTTTGTGGTCTTTCAGTCTCTCCCACTGAAGACTGAGCATCAAACCCAAGGCCCTTGTCTTCGTTAGGATTTGTACTGCTGTGACGAAACACCAGGACCAAAAGAAAATTGGGGAGGAAAGGGTTTATTTGGCTTATATTTCCACATCAGTGTTCATCACTGGAGGAAGTCAGGACAGGAACTCAAACAGGGCAGGGTCCTGGAGGTGGGAGCTGATGCAGAGGGCCATGGAGGGGTGCTGCTTACTGGCTTGCTCCTCATGGCTTGCTCAGCCTGCTTTCTTATAGAACTCAGGACCACCAGCCCAGGGAGGGAAACACCCACAATGGGCTGGGCCCTCCCCCATCAATCACTAATTAGGAAAATGTCCTACAGCTGGATCTTATGAAAGCATTTCTTCAATTGAGGTTCCTTCCTTTCAGGTAATTCTAGTTTGTATGTTAAGTCGACACAAGATGAGCCGGCACAGCCTTGTACATTGAGAGGGTTTTTTGTTTTTTTGTTTGTACAGGATCTCACGGTGTAGCTCTGGCTAGCCTGGGACTTGCTCTGTAGACCATGGTTGAACTTGTAGAGCTCCGCTGCCTCCGCCCTCTGAGTGCTGGGATGAAGGGCGTGTGCCACCACAACCGCCTGTTTGGTTTTTTGAAAGGGTCACACATATATCCTGGGTTGGCCTCTGTCACAGGCATACGTGTGACACAATGACCAGCTTGAAGTGGTTCTGGGGGAGGAACTCAGGGCTTCGTATGTGCCAGGCCAGCACTCTACAAGAGGGCTCAGTGACAAAGGCACCTGACTTTAAGCCTGACAGTTTGAGTTCAGTCCCCAGGACCCACATGGTGGAAGAAGAAAATTGATCCTCACAATTTGTTCTTTGGCTTCCACATGCCCACAGTGACATATGTGATGTGCATAACACACACACACACACACACACACACACACACATACACAGACACATACACATACACACATACACACACACACACACACACACGTCTGATAAGTGTTAAAAATATCAGGGGTTGGAGAGACGGCTCTGTGGTTAAGAGCGCTCACTGACTGCTCTTTCAGAGAACCTAGGCTCCATTCCCAGCACCCACAGGCGACAACTTTCCGTAACTCCAGTACCAGGGTATGCCATACCCTCTTCTGGCCTCTATGGACACTGCACGCATATGGTGCGCAGAAATTCCATACCTATAATAAAATAAAATAAAATAGTAAAATAAAAGTTTACACATTTTAAACACACACACACACACACACACACACACACACACACACACACACACACTCTAAATGCTATTGAGGATGTGCTAAGAGAAGGATGGTCCTGGTGTAGCCATTGTGGAAATCAGTATGGAAGTTCCTCAGTAAACTAAATATAGGATACCAGACAGGTGTGGTGCTGCATGCCTGGAATCCCGGCACTTGGGAGGTAGAGGTAGGGGGATGTATTCCAGGTCAGCCTAGGTTACATAAGACCTCATTCCGCTTCCCCCTGATAAGCAAACGAACAAATAAAAACCTACCGTGTGACCCGATTGTACCAGTCCTGGGACTGTACCACAGGGACACGGGCATATCCATGTTTGCTGCTCAGCCCCTCACTGTAGCCAAGCTATGGACAAGGCTCTGAGGTCAGCAGGTGCACGGGTAAAGAAAACATGGTACCTTTCTCCAGCCATAAAGAAGAATGAAGTTGTGGTACGCGTGGGAAAATGGGTCGAACCGGAGAGCATCACGTTAAAAGAAATAAACCAGATTCACAAAGACACATTTCCTTTAATTTACAGAATCACATATATACACATATATGTGTTCTAGTATGTACATATATGTATATGACATGGAGGTAGAAGGGGGCTATAGTGGGAAAAGAAGAGCTTCAGAGGGAGTGGAGGGGAAGGGAACAAGAGAAAGTAAGGACAAAGAAAAACATCTCTCACATGAGGAATCTAGATTTTATTTTGAATCTACATTTAATAATATAAAAAGGGAGAAAGGGACCAGTAGGGTTGGGGGTTATGGTGGTATGTGTGTATGGAAATATCAACAAAGTACAATGATATATATGCATGAGAATGTATATGTGTGCATATATGATATAATTACCTTATACCCTATAAGAGGGATAATACTTTTCCCAGAAGCCAAATGTAAAGCCCAGTGCCAGAGGCAGGACACCTCTGGAGTTGTTGGTTGGGGTGTGCACATGCTGGGTGAGCACTCACCAACTAAGCACCCTGCCAGCAGAGCTCTATGCCCATAGTATTTCCCAGAGTTGTCCATATTGTATGCCATACTTCATTCTTTTTTGTGGTTGGTTAATATTCTACCATATGGATACACCATATGGTGTCTATCCATTTGTTAGTCCACGGATTTAGGTTGTTTCTATTTTGGTTACTATGGCTGTTGTGGCTGCTGATTTTAAGCCTCTTAGAATTTTGTGGACAACTTGTGAAGCTCTGGAGATGCTTCTCAGGTCATCACGCTGAGCCATCTCACTGACCTCGTGGTTTGTTTTTGAGATAGTGTCTTGTTGTTCAGCCCTGGCTAGCCATCAACTTATAGGTAATGTTCCTTCTGTCTTAACTTTCTTTTTTGAGACAGAGTTTCTCTGTGTAGCCTTGGCTGCCCTGGAACTCACTCTGTAGACCAGGCTGGCCTCAAACTCACAGAGATCCACCTGCCTCTGCCTCCCAAGTGCATGCATGGATCAAAGGGATGCACCACCATTGCCCGGCTTAAATTTTTTTCAAATGTGTCCATTTAATCTCTTATGTGTATTAGTGTTCTTCCTGTATGTATGTATGGGCACCAGGTGTGTGCTTGTTTATGGCAGAGGTCAGAGGACAGCATCAGAGCTCTTGGAACTGGAGCGGCAGATGATTGTGAACCATCACATCCAGGTCTTCTGTAAGAGTATCAAGTGCTCTTCGTGGGTGAGCCATCTCTCCAAATGCCTTTCTTCTGTCTCCTGAGTGCTGTTGTATCTTTATTCAGTAGATTAGCTTATAGAATGTTGGCCTCTCTTTAGTTCCCCAGAGATCCTAAATTCTTGCCAAGGTTGGGGGTTTCCATGCACCCAGGATGCTTTCCATCCCACTGACTTCTCATCCTGATGCAAGAGTGCTCTTGTTCCACGTTGGGCACTGCTTCCCTCCCCTAACAGACAGCACCTTCTCTTCTGAGCACACCTCAGTGTGTTTTGTCTTTTCTGTTCATTGGGACACTTGAGTTGAGTTGAATTGGTATGGATTGGTATGGAAAGCAGACTAGACATGGCTAGTCTGTGTTCCCAGAACAGCTGTCATCTTGGTGGGAGAAGGATGACTCCCTGTAAGGTGTTAGCACAACAAAAGGGTGGCTAAGTGGGAAAGCTAACAGCTTTTGAGGACGCTGAGGACTGTCACACCCAGAGCAAAAAGGAGAGCCCCTATCAGGGATTAGATCTGGAGAACATTGCCTCACTGCTGTGCCTGTGACTTCTGATTCATTCACAACACCTTTTGGCATATGTGACAACTGGTCACATACATTGCTTTGCGATAATCTAGTAGCAGGGACAACCTTTGAAAATGCAGGCCTGATTTGAATGAACATCAGCATGGGAAACTATCAACATACCACTCACTGGTTGTTAGCGGAAGAGAAAGTTAATATTAATTTTGATTAGCAGGATTTCTTTGATAATATTCAAGTAAACACAGAGACAAAAGTTTCTTTTGAAGAATGCTCAGTTTGTGCTAGCTATTGTGTGCATGAACATGGGGCTGCTGGGAAACACACGGTGAGTTACAGTCTATTTGCCGCAGCTTCTAAAAGCATCCTAGGCACTGGCTATTACCAACACTGTATTACAGAAACCTACCACTAGATGGCAATCTACCAGCAGAAATTGCTTTTTCTTGTACAGACTGCAAGTTTCATGGAACTTTTGCAATCAATGAAAATATTAGGAATGGAGAGATGGCTTCGTGGTTAAAAGCACTGCTGCTCTTCCAGAGGACCCAGGTTCAATCCCCAGCACCCCCATGGCAGCTTACAAATCTGTCCGCTGCAGACACCAGGCATGCACCTGGTGCCCAGGCATACATGCAGGCAAAATACCCATAGGAATAAAATAACATAAAACATTTCCTCCCAAGTACTGGTTCTCTGGGTTTTGAGCATGAAGATGAGACAGATAATTCTGATGAGAATATCAGGGCTGAGGATATAGCTCAGTGGTAAAAGAACATCCCAGTGTGCACAAAGCCGTGGCTGGGACCTCCAGGACAGCCCAAATAAAAATGCAGTGGATGTGGATGGAAGCTGTGCCTGGAGTGGTGACGAACACCCACAACCCCAGTGCTTGTGAGGTATAAACAGGACGATCAAGAGTTCAAGGACATCAAGGTCCAGGTAAGCCTGGACTGTATGAGATCCTGTCTCAGAACAAAACACTTCAAACAGCATCCCCAGTGGTCCTGAGGCAGGAGATAATTGATGATCATGTTTTATGGGCCAGGAAGACTTCAAGAGCGAAGAAGCCTGCCACCAAACCTAATGGCCTGAGTCCAATCCCCAGGACCCAAGGGGTGGAAGAAAGGAACCAACTCCACCCCCCCCCCCAAGTTGTCCTCTAACCTCCAAGTTCCATGGCATGCACACACACACACACACACACACTTGTAGTAAAAAGCTTGTTTTAATTTGTGTTTTCCTTTATGAGGTAGGGCACTGTGCGTCAGAGGTCACGAATCTGAAAGAGTAAGGAGGGTACATGGGAAGGCTTGGAGAGAGGAAAGGAAGCAGGGAATGAACAACGGTAGTAGAGGCCATCCTTCATCATTTGCAGTAAAAGAAAAGACAGGAGAAAAACATTTTAGCTTTTCTACAAGGAATTTCATTTTATATGCCTCTGACAAAAGAAAGACTTTCCTGAGAATTGTATGAAGTGGGTGAATTTGAAGTGTAATTTGCTCCTTCTGCCTAGCCCTTGGTTACCAGCTGAGCGCTAACTGTGCAGGATCGGGGAGTGCAGACCTCCCCTAGGCCTTCAGGGAATGGAGTTGATCCTGCTTCTGACCTTCTTCCCTATTTAGTCCTCAGCTACTGTCAGCCTGCAGCCAGTGGGCACACTCAGATCCCAGCTCTCAGAACCGTTGACACTGCCTCCTGTGGCCAGGTCCATCTGGGCCTGTGGCAAGCTCCCAGAATATTCCAGAGTCTTCCTCCTTACCCCTGTGTTCCATTTCTCAGGTTAGACATCTTGCTATAGGCTGAATTGTGTTTCCTCTGAAAGAAAAGCCTAATTCAATATTTGATGTGTTTAAAGGTAGACCAGGAAGGCAGGGAAAAGCCAAACACAGAGCAATATTTATTTAGTCTTCCGGTCTGTGCTGAAGGGAAAATGCCAGGTGCCGGGATATGACCACATATGCATTGACATGTCTAGGAGGGAAAGAGTAATGTTCGAAACACTCCACATTAGCACATACCTGGATACTGATCTGAGAGTTGGTGTTTTCTGGAGGTCCTTGATATCTCTGCTTCGACCCTTTAATGATGGAGGATCTGGGGCTGCATTCCAGGGCTTGAAACAGCTGTGGGGAAGTACCAAGCTATGTTAATCCTCTGTGGGGAGGGGGGGAGACGACGGGGGGGGGGGGGGGGGGGGACGACGGGGGGGGGGACGACGGGGGGGGGGGGGGGATCTGTTTTTTAACACTGTTTCTCTGGGAAAGGGGCTAGAGGCAGAATGTATGCTTTTGCTTGTTTGTTTGTTTGAAACAGGGTTTTTCTTTGTAGCCTTGGCTGTCCTGGAACTTGCTTTGTAGGCTAGGCTGGTCTCAAACTCACAGAGATCCACCTACCTCTGTCTCCCAAATATTGGGATTAAAGGCACAGGCTTACTACCCTCAGCAGAATATATATTTTAATGCTGTTTGAAATATTTCTTGTGTATGTAGGCAGAATTTTATTTCATTCGGCTTAGGGGATATCTTTTTTTTTTTTTTTTTTTTTTGCCAGAATTTAGTTCTGGTCTTTTCTGTCTGCTTACCTAGTCAGCCTATCTCCAGCCTCCACTGGGCGCTTGAGCACCTTTATTTCTCCAGAGATGGAGAGGCCTCCCTGAACTCTCTCTCCTCACTCAGTGCCCACAATTGTCTCTTTCTCTTGTTTATCTTGGGCTTCCTGTTTTTTCATTACCTGACTTCAATTTCATTATTATCACTTTGCCTGAGCTCCTGACCAGAACCTGAGTGTTCTGTGCATAGAACCTTTGTGTCATTGGTTTTCTCTGTGCAACCTGGGTGGGACCCACATAGCTCACACTGTGTTAGCTGTGCCTGGACCTGCCTAGGGCAGAACTTGGCTCTCTTGCAGCTCTCTGCCTTGGCTTATGTGTTAGGATCCTGCCTTCACTCTTGCACATGCGCAGCTTGGTGTCTTGCGTCTTACATCATTGGGGACGCTGGTGACTACATACGTATGGCGTGCTCACAAAATCTGCACCACTTTCTCTCCTAATAAAGCTCTAAAAATCCAACACTGGGTTCTGTCATGACTGTGACCTTTCTACGAGGTAACCAGAGCTTCAAACACGGCTGTTTATCATCCTTTCATTATGCTGTACATCTAAAGCAGTCTGCTGTTCTTTTCCAGTTCTTCAGCTCTGGGCTTTTGAGTGATGTCCCCTCCCACTGGGGACAGTGTCTCATTTCAGCCACTCTTCCTCTAAGCCTGGGGAGAGAGGTGTAACATGAATCAGTTAAATGGTCTTATTAATAAAAAAAAAAAAAATCCCAGAACCAGATATTGGGGTGAAAGCTGAAAGATCAGAGAAACAGAACAAGCCAGCCACATTCTTACCTCTATGAAATCCTTAGCCTCGAGAGAGACTTCCTGTTATTCATGCCTTATATACCTTTCTGGGCCCTGCCATCTTAATTCCTTCCTAGTGCTGGGATTAAAGGCGTGTGTGCTTCCCAAATACTTGGTAGCAATGGCATGAGATCTCAAGTGCTGGGATTAAAGGTGTGTGCCTCCACACCTGGCTCTGTTTCCAGTGTGGCCTTGAACTCACAGAGAGGAATAAGGGTGTGTGCCATCACTGGCCTCTGTGTCTAATCTAGTGGCTGGCTCTGTCCTCTGATTTCTAGGTAAGTTTTATTTGGGTACACAATATATTGGGGTACACAATATATCACCACAGAGAGGAGCCCTGTCATCTGCATTCCACCATTTTCTACGTGCATTTCAAAGCAGCTAATGCATGTTCATCATCACTCTTCTGCAGGTTACCTGCTGGGTCCAGGCATAAGTCTACATAAGCTAGGGTGGGGAACCAAGGCTGGAGACAAACATCTCCTCACCAAGGATGCTCCTTCTCCTCACCCGAGACCACCATAAAATAGCTTCCAAGCAATCCCTTTCTCTTTGGGTCAACGCGCACCTACAGTCAGGTCATCCCTTCCCTTAGATCTTATCCAACAGAGTTGACTTGGTGGAAGGCAGAGCCGGCTCACGTAGGAACCTGAATTCTATTCATAATGATCTCCTTCCTGTGTGGGAACTGTCTATTGGCTTCCATCAGCTCAAACCTTCCTGGAATATGAGCTTCTGGCTGGGTAGTGTTTATTTTTCTACCTGCAGCATGCAATACCCTGCCTGTGACATGGCTGGCCTACATAACACTTCTGAAAGAACAAACAAACCCAGACAGCTGGCGTAGATAGCCAAGGCAACAGGTAGCTTCATGAAAGGGAAACTCCACAGCATAGCAAAGGAGAGTGTTCTTAAGCAGGCCCTGTGTCTCACTAAAGACCCTAAGAGGTCAGCTTAGACCCTTGGGGATGGGAAAGCCCCTCCATGAAAGCACTTCCTGGACAGGCTCCACTCTCCAGGCCTGAGAGGTCCACGTGTTGCGCCATTGTTCTACTTGGTGGGTTTTATTGTGCACCAACCAGTTGGAAAAAAAAAACAAAAACCAAGAACAAAAACATGAAAGGATGTGGTGTGGCAAAACATATTGATCGGAAAGGGGAAAGCAGGTGGCACTTGGGGACAGAACCTTTTTTGCATCATCCCAAGTCAGAGAATCACGGTAAAATGGTAAATGGTCAATTCACCTAAGTGTTTACAGCAGAGGTGTGAGTCAGGCTATGGCAGGGATTTGTGAGTTCTGGAGGTGGCGTGTCCCCTGTCCTGTCACTTTAGAAGTAACTCTGATGTCATGTGGCAGACCATTAAACAGAAGCAACCTCAGCTGGGAAGAGAAATGAATGGCACAACTCTGTCTGGCTTTCTTTTCTACCCTTAGTGCGGGACGCACTTGTGAATCACAGAAAAGGCAAACTCTGTTCAAGGGGTGTGCGAGGCAAACAGAAGCATTGATTGTGCTTGTTATGTTTATAATAAGGCTTCATATTTACTTCAAGGCATTACTGTAGCAGAAATTGAGGAAAGTAGGAATACTCCAGCAGGCTACAGACACGCTGCCACATCACGAGTAATCACAGACACGGGAATCATTTCAGGATGAGGAGTCAGCGTCCCTCCAGAGGGACAAAGGAAAAGATTCAACAGCCAGCTGAAGACCACACAATGGATTTGAAGTTTCTCTAATTCCCAAGAACAACCTCTTTTCCTGTTCATGGCGGTACCTGCCCATCTGGAGAATGCTATACTGGAGAATCGTTGGATGGAACATATGTGTTGTCCTACGTTTTGGTGTTCCTGTTCTGTATAAATAGAAAAACAGAAATTAAATGACTAGTAAGCCTCAAGGCAGATGGGACAAAAGGGCCAGGCTGGGGTGACAATGGTGCCCCCCTTGTTACCTAATGTCTCATTTGTTTTCTGAGTTTAGGTAACTCAGCCTGTTTAAAGTTGACCAGAAAGTCAATCAACCAACCTTCCAACCTCCTCATCTCCCACCAACCAGGACGTGTTGGGGTCTGCTTGCTTGTGTTTGGCACAGGAACTGTGCCGTGGGGGATGGCAAAGCAGGGCCAGATGCGGACCCTGCCTGCCACCCTGTGCTTGTAATCCAGGCAGAGAGCTAGGACAAAAATACATGACACAGTTACAGAATCTGACAGAATGTAATAAAAGTGCTAAATTGTGTGGTACAGACAATTAGAGAACAAGACAGTATATAATAAAGTGCTAATTGTGTGGTACAGACAATAAGTATAATAGGAGTTCAGGGAAGGGATGGGTGAGTGTGGGCTGCAGTCTTCAGGGAAGGCTTCTCATCATGTCAGTGCTGCCGTGTTTACCCAGGGCATGATGGGAAATGGAATATGAAATAGAAGATGGATTAAGTTCAGGAGAATGATGGCATAGCTCTCCTCAAGAGAGGGCAGAAAGAGAGTCCTTTGAGACTTGGCATTCTCTAGGAAAAGAAAATCAAATACAGAGAAGGCTTATTTCTGTACTGGTTCTATATTAGTTATGCTACAGAAAAATTTCCACAGAAACTTAAAAATCACATTTTATCTTATTATTTTTGGCATATGTGTGTATATGTGTATATATGTGTGTTCATGTGTGTGTACATATACGTGCAAGAATGTGAAGGTGAGAGGTCAAAGCTGGATGTTTTCCACCTTCTCTTTATTTGTTCTTTTATTATTTTTGTGTTTAGGAGTGTTTTGCCTGCCCGTATGTCTCTGCACCACCACGTGGATGCCTGGTGTCCAGGGAGGCCAGAAGAGGATGTCAGAGCTCCTGGAACTGGAGTTAGAGATGGCTGGAGCTTCCATGTGAGTTCTGGGAATTGAACCTGGGTCCTCTGGAAGAGCAGCCAGTGCTCTTAACTGCTGAGCCAATTCTCCAGCTCCCCCGTCTTAGGTTTTTGGCAGGGTCTTGCTGATTCAGCTGTGTGGGGTGACCAGCAAGCCCCAAGGGCTCTCGTCATTGCCTTGACAGTGCTGGGGTTGCAAGCGTGACAGCCATGTGTTTGGCTTTATTTTGTGGCTGCTGGGAATCCAAATTCACGTCCTCATGGGTGAGTGGCAAGTTCTTTACTGACGGAGCCACCTCCCCAGTCCCCCAAATAATATTTAATTTAATTTACTTATTAAAACCCTTCAACCGCTGGCTCATCTCTTCAGTCCCCCATTCTAATTTTAAATGTTTATTTTTTTAAATATGCAGACTAGGTTAGCCTTAAATTCACAGAGATTTCCCTGCCTCTGCCTCCAAGTGCTAGGATTAAAGGTGTGCGCCACCAGGCCAGATTTCAAATCATATTTTAAACTGAATAATGTCATGACTGTGCCATGTTGCAAGTCCTTTTAATAAAATAAAAACTGCTTTTGCACCAAGGTTGTTTACTAATCTATCATCAAACATAATACTTCAAGGCAAATAGTAAGTATGTTCCTTTTATTCCTCGAAGCAGGTTTTGGGTAGGTACTTTCATATGGAACTGGTGGCATTGATAGAACTTTTGTTCAGGAACATAGAACTCAAATCACGACAAGGTACACAACCTTCAGCTTACCAGTTTTTACTTCAGGGAATTTGTCCAGAGGATGTAATAATTAACTTTCCTGTGATGATAATTATCATGGTTAATAGAAACTGGAGACAACAGAAATGTCCCCAAATAAAGGACTCTTGAAATAAACTGACCCGTATTTATAGCGTACAGTGTATAATCACTAAATGCTACTAATAAATAATGGGGTCTGGGGATATGTTCAGTTGGCAGAGGGTTTGTCTAGACACGAGGGGCCCTGGGTTTGATCCCCAGCGGTACATATAACCTGGTGTGACGGCTCATGCTTGGAATATCAACTCTGGGGAGCTGGAGGCCGAAGAATCTAAGTTCAGGATTGTCCCCAGGCTACCTAGGGAGTAAGAATTAATGAGGTAGACAAATGTTTACCATATATATAAAGAAGTGAAGATGATTTCAAAATCTTGTAAAACATGATTCCATTTTTGCTAATAACGTATTTCATGGGCAGCAGCATATCTAAATGGTAAGGTTATATCTGATTTCTGTGTCTTTGTGAAATTTCCAAGTGTTTCCCAAGACTCATGGTTACCTTTGTTTGTTTTATTTTCTTCTGCTTTTTTGGAGACAAGGCTTCTTTATGTAGCTCTGACTGTCCTGGAACTCACTCTGTAGACCAGGCTGGCCTTGAACTCACAGAGATCCGCCTGCCTCTGCCTCTCAAGTGCTGGGATTAAAGACGTGCGCCACCAGCACCATGGCTGTTGTTTGTTTTTCCGTCTTCTTTTTTTCGTACGGGTGCTTTGTTGGCGTGTGTGTCTGTGTACCATATGCATGCAGGGCCCACAGAGGCCAGCAGAGGGCATCAGATTCTGTGAGACTGGAGTTACAGATGGTTGTGAGCCGCCATGTGGGTGCTGGGAATCAAACTGGGGTCCTCTGGAAGAGCAGCCAGTGCTCTTAATCACTGAGCCATCTCTCTAGTACCTCATGGTTTATTTTGTATTAGAATATAGCCCCCAAATCCTTTGTGTCTCTAATTTATTTATTTTTGCTTTTCAAAATTGGGGTGGTCTCAATTTGCCTTGTCATTCAGTGAGTGGTGTTAGTGTGGGGTGTTCTGGAAGGAGGATTTCAGACTGAAGAGCTGGGTGGGTGACAGCCAAAGACCTCATGGGTCCAATAAATTCTGAACCCAAGGCCGTCATGAGAGGCACCATTTCCTTCTCCTCTGAATTACGAATTTTTCCTGTTAGTGGAAGCCTTGCCTTCTTTCCTTGAGTTCACATCCTTGTTGGAGCGGTTTGGGAGAAAAGCATCCTTTAAGGCTTGGACAATGTGATGTTTTAGCAGCAGGGTGTGCCAGAGGGGGTGGGAAGCCCCCAGGATAGATCAGTTTTTAAGAATTCTAGAATACTTAAAAAAAAAAAATGAGATGTGCCGAAACAAAGTCTCAAAGATTGTGATGTCTTTTTAATGTTTATCTTGGGACAAATTGTTACCCTTAACTTGGAGACTATACAACCAGAAAAGAACTCTTCGTAAGGCCAGGGATATGGCACAGTTGGTGAAATGCTTTCCTTGCTCTTGTGAGGACCTGAGTTCAGTCCCCAGAATCCACAAAACCCAGGAACAACCCAGCTTGTCCTCTGGCCTTCCAATGCACACTCCCTAAGTCTCTTTATTAAGTGCTCTGCTATGAATGTACCATCAAGTCTCTCCTACACGGCCCCTGATTGATACAAGAATGATAACGATATCTAATCACAAATAATAAAAAATAAAAAGAAAGAAACTCTTCCTTGTGACATCCTGTCAAAGGCCTGAGTCTGAGATGGGGATCACCCCCACCTAGGCCCAGTTAGGCTCTGCCTAGAGTTGTGTGGAGGATGGGATTATTGGGATAGGGGTGAGGGGTACAGGTCAGAAAACATGTGCAGAGGGCTTTGGAATTTTGGGCCCAGGGGATTTTCCATTTCTAAAATAAGAACAAAGCCGTCTTCTTTCCCAGAACTTTATATAGCGCTGTCCTGAAAGGGGTCTTTCTCTGGACCATTGCAACCCTGAAACCACACTACTTTCTCATCCTATGACCGGGCGTCTTCCATTTCCTAGATTTTGACTAATACAGTGTCTTAAAATACCCATGTTTCAACCCCTTCTAGTTGATACCTTTCTGTTTCAGCCTGCACATCTCACTTTTCATTTTTACACCAGCTCAGTGAAAACACAACGCAGCAGCACGTCCGAAAGCTTGTGTTCTGAGAACCCAGATGTGATCAGTGAGACCTCACTTTAGTCAGCACGGGGGCATGCTTACCTCTTCAAAATTAAGAGAAAAAAGTCTAGACAAGGTTTCTTAGCCCAGGCTGGTCTTGACCTCGTCATGTTGCTGAAGATGACAATGACCTTCTGATCATGTTGTGTCCGGCTCCCAAGTGCTGGAATTGCAAGCATGTACTACCTCGCCCAGATTTATCAGTGCCGGGGATTGAACCCAGGGCTTCCTTTTCTGTATGCTGGGCTGAAAGGACCAGGCAGATGTCATAACAGGTTGCTCAGTCTTCTCTCAGAGATCAGGCCTCAATTTCAGTTTCCTGAGACTTGAGCAAGCAGTTTCTGGGAGGGCCATGAACAAAAGACATAGTCCTTGCAGAAGCTCCTTTTCTGCATGTACTCTGACTGCCCAAGGTTCAGCCAGATGTTTACTGTCTGGGACCCCTCACCAACTTAGAGCTACGTGCATGGGTCAAGGACAGAGCCTGGGCCACTGAGCAGCCCCCACAGTCAGCATGTGCTGGGCCAGCCTCCATGGCAGCTCAAGGACAGAGCCTGGGACTTGTCCAGGCCTGCCCAAAAATGGATAACTGTAATCCCCAACTAATCCTAGCCAATCAAAAGTTACTAATATGATTGCCACTAGAATAAACCAATCCTGAGTCTGTTCCTATGTAGTCTGTAGACCCTAAGCCTCCCTTGCTTTTAAAAACTCTGCCCCATTGCTACTCAGGGTCTCTTCTGCTCTGCTCCTGCGTCAGATGGATGGACACAGTTAACTTGAAATAAAAGATTCCTTGCTTTTGCATTGGATTTGGTCTCTTGGTGGTCTTTGGGAGATTCTGGGTACAACAGGGCAAGCAGTCTCCCAACTGAGCTGCCATCTCTAGCCCTTGCTTCCTTTATTTAAACTTTCAAAATTATTTTTTTTTTTTTTTTTTTTTTTGGTTTTTTTTGAGACAGGGTTTCTCTGTGTAGCTTTGCGCCTTTCCTGGAACTCACTTGGTAGCCCAGGCTGGCCTCGAACTCACAAAGATCCTCCTGCCTCTGCCTCCCGAGTGCTGGGATTAAAGGCGTGCGCCACCACCGCCCGGCAAACTTTCAAAATTATTTTATTTAATTATTTTTATGTGTATGGTGTATATGGTGTGTGTGTGTGTGTATGTATGAGAGAGAGAGAGAGAGAGAGAGAGAGAGAGAGAGAGAGAGAGAGAGAGAGAGAGAGAGAGAGAAAGAGGTGTAGATCAGAAGACTACTTCAGGAATGAGTTCTCTCCTTTCACCATAAGTTCTGGGGATGGAACTTGGCAAGACCTTTCACCTCCTGAGTCATTTTGCCTATAATAAGAAATATAAGAAAATACCTATAGAAAAATCCTTTTGGAGGTTGGAGTTGTAATTCAGTGGTAGAGTGCTTGCTCAGCACATGTGGCCTCCAGGTCACTGCTACCATGGGAACACTTCCTTTGCTGAGATGGGCAGCAAGGGTGCTCACAAGGACATCCTGGACAATCCTCTGTCTTCTGACTAATCTGTGAGGAATAACCCCTCTGCACTCCAGCATTTTTATTGAGTGACATAATACATTGCTCAGCTGGAGAACGAAGGGCTTGTATAACGTGATTAAGAACTTCTGAGAACATGGCGGACTAGCTCACATGAGAAGTCTTTTACTATGACCACCCTGAGGAGCCTGACAAAATGGGGCAGCAGTTTAAAGTGTGCATACAGAACCGCTGTAGACAAAAGCAAGGAGAGCATTCTCCTGGAGGTAGGCAGGAAACTCCGAGGTGTGTCAAGGAGGCTGCTGCCGCTGGGTATGTTGATAAGTCCTTGGATCTAGAGGCAGGAGGCCACATAGGGACAGGACAGTTAGCCTCAGGCTGATGGGAGTCAAGGTACCGCAACTTAGCAACAAGAAACACAGTTGTGGTTTGAACGTGAACGGTTCCACTTACTCACACATACGTGGTCTCCAGCTGGTGATGCTGCTCTGGAAGGTTGTGGAACCTTCAGGAGGTAAAGCACCCCTGGAGGAAATGGGTCACCGAGAGACTGGCCCTGAGGCTTTATAGCCTAGCTCCACTTCCTGTCCACTCTCTGCTTTTGGAGTCTGATGTAATGTGGCTTCCTGCTCTCTGCACCATGTTTCTCCAGTTGTTTCTGTGTGTTTCCCACCATGACAGACGGATTCCTGAACCGGAAGCCAGAATAAACCTCTCATCAGGCATTTGATCACAGCATTGAATAAGTAATTAATACATCAGTTAAATCTGAATTTCAGATCAACAGCATAACACTTTTTGGTGTAAATGAATGTTGCGCCATTTATTTGAAATTTAAATTTAATTAAGTATCTTTTCTTTTTTTTTCTTTCAAGACAGGGTTTCTCTGTGTATCCCTGGCTGTTCCTAACTCACTCTGTAGAACAGGCTGACCTCAAACTCAGAGATCTACCTGTCTCTGCATCCCAAGTGCTGAGATTAAAGGCGTGCGCCACCACTGCCCGACAGGTATCCTATTTTTTTCTTTTCTTTCTTTTATTTATTTATTCTTTTTTGTTTGTTTGTTTGTTTTTGTTTTTCGAGACAGGGTTTCTTTGTGTAGCTTTGCACCTTTCCTGGAACTTGCTTTGGAGACCAGGGTGGCCTCGAACTCACAGAGATCCGGCTTCCTCTGCCTCCTGAGTGCTGAGATTATTCTTTTAAGACAGGCACTCACTATTTATTGTTGGCTGGCTATATAGACTGTGCTGGACTGGCTGAAACTCATAAAAATCTGTTTGTCTCTGTTCCCTTAGTGCTGGAATTAAAGGCATGGACCACCACAGCCTGGTGATATATATTATGAGTCTCATGCTTTAGAACTCACTATGGAGAGTAGTCTGACCTCAAGTTCATACAGATCTTTGTGTCTCTGCCTCCTGAGTCTCCTGAGTGCCAGGATCAAAGGCATACAGCACCACATTGGGCTTTGTCTTCCTGTGTTTTGTCTGGTCACTAACTGGAGCCCGGTAGGTGTACCTCAGCTGTGAAGAAGGGACCAGGGAATAGACTGACAATTCTGGAAAAGCGCCAAGAAGCATAGCCTGTCCTGGGGTTGTGGGTTGGAATATGTAACTGTCCCCTAGGCTTTACCATGGGTAAATACGGTAGATGTGGAAGTATATATAAGTACCTGAGAGATACAAAGTCTCCATTGGGGACTTTATCATAAAAACTGGTCCCGGGGCTGGAGAGACGGCTTAGTGTGTAAGGACACTTGCTGCTCTTCTAAAGGACCAGACTTTGTTCCCCAGCACCCACCCTGGGCGGCCCACACCACCTGTAACTCCAGCTCCAGGGAGTCTGAAACCCTCTCTGGCTTCTTAAGGCACCCCTACACATGTGGCATTCACACACACACACACACACACACACACACACACACACACACACACACACATGGCAGGGCATGGTGACACATGCCTTTAATCCCGGCACTCAGGAGATAGAAGCAGAAGGATCTCTGTGAGTTTGAGACCATCCTGGTCTGTAGAAGAGAGTTCCAGAACAGCCAGAGCTACACAGAGAAACCTTGTCTCAAACAAGAGACCAAACCACACAACAACAAGAAACCAAAAACCATATGCATTCACATATAAATCAACAACAACAACAACAATAATAAATATTGATAAAAATAGCCAAGTAACCAAGTTCAAAGGCTGGGCATGGTGATGCATGCCATAATCCCAGCATTTGGGAGGCAGAGGCATCTACATAGTAAATTCCAGGCCAGAAAAAAGGCCACTTCTACACTTTAAGCACACCGCTATCTACGGGGACAACCGGCCCTGCTAAAGATAGACTCTCTTTTTTTCTTTGCTTTTCAAGACAGGGTTTCTCTGTGTAACAGCTCTGGCTGTCCTATAACTCACTTTGTAGACCAGGCTGGGCTCGAACTCATAGAGAGACACCTGCCTCTGCCTCCCAAGTGTTGGGATTAAGGGCATGTGCCACAACACAGGATCTAGTCCTATTTAATTTTAAAAATACCACTCACGCCGGGCGTTGGTGGCGCACGCCTTTAATCCCAGCACTCGGGAGGCAGAGGCAGGCGGATCTTTGTGAGTTCGAGGCCAGCCTGGGCTACCAAGTGAGTTCCAGGAAAGGCGCAAAGCTACACAGAGAAACCCTGTCTCGAAAAACCAAAAAAAAAAAAAAAAAAAAAAAAAAACTACCACTCACACTAACTTTTATTATTATAATTCGCAACTATGATACAAAACTGTAAGTACATCAAATAAACCCTATACAAAGTTGAGTGAAGCTATGAGAATTCGACACTAACCTTTATTAGTATATTTCAATTGTATGAAGTAGTGGGTTTTATGGTGACATTTTCATATATATATATATATATAATATTCTATGATTATGATTCACCCCCTCTATTACCTACCTCTCTGTCTCTTCCCTCCCTCCCTTCATTTATCTTCTCTTTCAGTCCCTCTTCACCCCCTCTTTTTCTTTTCTTTTCTTTTTTTTTTTTTTGATTTGAGAAAATGTCTTACTACATTTTGCAGGCTGGCTTCAAACTTGTGGCTGTCTTCTTGCCTCTGCTGCTGAAGTGCTGAGGTTACAGCCGTGTCACAAACCCATTTTTCTATATTTTTTTAGTTAATATAGAAATTAATGAGATTCATTTTGACTTTTAAATAACTGTATTATCACTATTATTATTATTATTATGTGTGTGTGTGTGCATGTCACAGTGCATGCGTGGAGGTCAGAGGACCGCTTTCAGGAGTGGGTTCTGCCCATCTCCCATGGGTTCTCAGGCTGCCAGGCTTCCACAGCCAATGCTTTCACCACATAAGCTATCTGGTCAAGCTTCATTAGGACATTTTGCATGTTTATTGTTGTATTTTCCTCATATTTATCCCCCATCACCCTTCCTGTCCCTCCTCATCATCCCTTGCTTTTCCCTCCTGTGCGACAAATAGTCCTCCTGCTGCTCTCATATCACACGTACAGACTCTGAATATGAGGGGGAAATGTGCTTTTTAGTCTTCCCCCAATACTATTTTCTTATATTCCCACGATTCCCCTTTCCTAACCTCCCTCCTTTCCCCATCTCAAGGACCCTTTCTTCTTCCCCGTTAGTCTTCTTCTACTCACATATCTTACCCCAAACTTTTGGAAACAAATTTTAATTAATTAGGTAATTAGAGACAAATTCTCATATATCCCAGGCTGGTCTTGAACTCTCTGTGTAGCAAGTGAGGATGGTCTGGAAGTTCTAGTCTTCCTGCTTTTATGTTCTGAGTACTGGGATTACAGGTGTGCACCCTCATGCTCCATTTACACGGTGCTGAGGCCCAAAGCCAGGCTTTGTGCACGCTAGGCAAGTGCTCCACCACCAACTGGACCACATCTCCAGCACCGGGAAATTAGCTTCATTTAAAACTTTTTGTTTTTTGTTTTTTTGAGACAGAGTTTCTTTATGTAACCCTGGCTGTCCTGGAACTCATTCTGTAGACCAGGCTGGCCTCAAACTCAGAGATCCATCTACCTGCTTCTGCCTCCCGAGTGCTGGGATTAAAGGTGTGTGCCACCACAACCCAGCAAAGTAGAACAGAAAGTTGGGAAGGGTAGCTGGAAAGATGGCTCAGCAGTTAAGAGCACTAGCTGCTCTTGAAGAGGACCTGAGGTTCCCAGTGTCCATTCCAGGCTGCTCACAGCCACTTGTAGCTCCAGCTCTGAAGGATCTCATGCCTCTGACTGGCATCTGTGGGCATGCACACTCATGTGCACATACTCACACATAGCCACATACATACAGTTAAAAATAAATCTTAAAAAGAAAGGTATGGGACACAATAAATGATAGTGCTCTTTCTTTGTATAATATTCTGGAACCCAAATATGCTTAAAATGTCTCAAAATATATAAAGCAAAATGTGATGTTACTATGAAGACAAATGGCATCATGGGAGGCACATCAAATTATAAGTCAGAAAATTCAGGTTATGGTTTCTGTTTTAACACTTTGTCATGAAGACCTTATGATTAGATTATATGTTTCCAGAATTTACTCTAATTTAAAAACAAAAAGCTCAGTCCCAACTCATTACTTTTATGGTTTATGATATACTCTTTGCAGCTTAAAATGTAAGCTTTGGATTATGAGAGTTCAAGTTCAAATCTGTGCTCTGTGATTGGCTACCTTTGTGATCTTGAGCAAATTAACCTCTCAAAACATCAGCTTCTACATCTGCAAATTAGAAAATACATTTATATTAGTCAGGGTTTTGGACAAAGCAACAAAAGCCAATTTGTAAATAAGTAGAAAGGCTGTTTAAAAAAATATTGGGTGGATCAGAGAATTGTTGAGTAGGCTGGAAATTTAACCTGAGGGCAAGTCTGGAGGAGAAAAGAGCCCAAACCAAACCAAGCAATAGATCTAATGGAAGACTTTTGCTTCCCTAACCTGCAACTTCTAAGTCAGAAGTACACTATTGTAATCCCTGACAAACACCTCCATGCAAAGCCAGACGCTTCTGCCTCTTCTTCATCAGCAAAGATAGAAAGTCTGTGCAGAGTTTTTTTTTTTTTCTCAGTTAGAATCTTATAATATACAGACATCCTTAACTGGTAGCAACTAATTCATGTGTCCAAATGCTAGCTGCAAGAGAGCCCAGAAATTAGCATTCTGATTCTTAGCTTAGTGATAACTGATAATTTAGAAATTTATTCAAATATAAGAGAGGAGAGCCCAAAGATGATAGGCTGCCATGAAAAGGGATAAACACCTATAATGATAACAAGAAGAATGGTAACAACATTTACTATTCAGAATTCAAGCCTTCCTATTTGTGGAATCCACTATCTTGGAAGTCTTACTAGACAGGGGATCTTTATGCCACAGAAGTTTAAAAAAAAAAAAAAGACTAGATATAGATTCAGTTAAAATCTTTCCAGCCAGCATATGGATGTGAGATGTAAGGCCACATAATAGATGTTCATGTCCTGAGGCTCATGGATCTCTGGATGATGTAAGCAAACAGGCAGTTTGACAATCACTTTAGGAATATTGATGTGTATAATGGTCAGTGTGCAAGGTCCACTTGCACTAATGACGATGGTACCTAGAGTCCAGCATCTCTTGTTAGCTTAATGAACATCATTTTCCTTTCTTAAAATGGGTGCTCTTTATCTTTCAAGGATGTGTGTGTGTGTATTAAATGAGAATAGCACACAAAAATGGCTTCTGGGAAACACCCAGCCCTTTGCACACAATTCATTACTCTCTTCTCCTAGAACAAGTACTAATCTTGGGAATATTGCATAATGTTGGGAGTTCCAGAAGAAAAGGAACAATCTACTTCAACTATAAAAGAACAAATACAGCGTGGAAGAGATGCATCCATCTGGCCACCCTGTAGTGAAAGGTTATAAATGCAACCTTGCATTTGTTCACTGGGGTAAATGACAGGCAACAACACATTTTTATTCCATCCATATCACCTGTTTGGACAAGTTGATTGCTCTGCTATTATTATGCTTAGTGCACAATTGAGATGCTTGAATTTCAGCTGTAACAAAACTTTTGAATACATTCATTTGAGGATCTAGATAAGGCTGAGTCAAAATTCTTTGGCATATTACAGTTTCTCTCAGTTTAAAAAAAAAAAAAGCTCAAGACATTTCACTGCCAGATCTGTATGTGGCAGGGATGTGCAGCTGATACACCAGAGCCTTGGATTTTTCTTTTTTCTTTATCCTCATGTTCTCCTATCCCTGAACTGTTTCCTATCTAGTGTTTATGTGTGGCCGCTGCTTCCTTTTAGGAGCATTAGAGTGGATGGTAGTGGTGGGAGGGATCCTCAGACCTCTAGGGCTGGGTCACCAGTGTGCTGGTAAACCACAATGGGAGAGGAAGTGAGACATTTTGATTGAGAGCATTTGACCATTAGTATGGTGTTGAGACTGCAACTGTGATCAGTTTTGAGTCACCAAATGGGGTCATTGAGTGGGGAAGAGATGTGTCCAGTTAACCCACTGTGGGTTCCAGCATTGCATTGCCTGAGGTGGACATACCATGTGCACCTTTTCGTGGAATGCATTGTTATTAGCATACGTTAATTCTGCACGATAATGGCTGGGATGATTACCCCATGTCAGGGACTGTCCTATTCTACGTAGTCTCCATATATCAACCCATTTAATTTTCCCAAGACCCTGTAGCCTTGATAGAAGTGCCCCCAGTATGGGCACCCACGTCATGGAGCACTTAAACAGCATAAGCAGCGTCACTAGGCCTGGGAAAAAGCTGAGATTCCGTCCTCACCACTAACCTCTGTACTTTGCGACTCTGACCTGCAGAGATTATGTAAGCGTGGATGGGGGTGGTGGCTATGGGGGTCTTCCAGGCTGAAGCAACAAGGAAGGCCAAGGCCCAAAGACGGGAGAAAACATGTGTTTGTGATTTCCTGGTTTGATCTTCAGAAGGAAGACAACATGGGGCATTGATCATATAAGCATGTTTCCCCTCCCGTCACAGTTTTTTTTTTCCCCAAGAGAATATTTAGGAAGTGATGAATCAGCTCAAATTCTTATAAGTGTAGTGTTTCCAAATGGCCGCTGTCCAACCAGTCTTCCTGCTCAATTGTTGGCCGAGGGCTGGCTACTTTAAAGACATCCCCAGAAGAAAGGCTGCGGATCCTCTGATTAATCGGAATTCATGGAATTCATTTCACTGAACGCTGTTTGAGGCCCAAGTTCTAAGATAGATTTCAACGGAAAGGAGCATTTCCAGAAGACAGTTATTTGGCATAACCACACCGGCAGTTCCCGATCATGGTTCAAGTTCTTGTGCTGGTCACCCACTGGGAAGGTGTTTATGACTACATGATGTTTCTCTTCCTG
This sequence comes from Peromyscus maniculatus bairdii, assembly GCF_049852395.1. Lineage (NCBI taxonomy): Eukaryota > Metazoa > Chordata > Mammalia > Rodentia > Cricetidae > Peromyscus > Peromyscus maniculatus. Next base: position 62,580,243 of record NC_134862.1, read on the forward strand.
ACTACTGCTTTGGGGTATATGACAAGCATGAAAATGTATGCAAAAAAAATGCAGTAGCAAAACCAAACTATGGCAGAATTCAGCCCAGAATAGCACCAAAATGGAGGATCATGTAGTCATCTACATTTCTTGCATACTTTTCTGTGCTTGCAGAACCAGAGGGCTATTCATTCACTCATCAACATTTTCCAAGTGCCCACTATAATAAAGGTGGTAACATCATTCACATTTAATAAAGAGCCTACTGTATGGCAGGCACTGTGCTAAGCCTCCACGAATAGTCACAGATGAAAAGTCACAGTCGAATAGTCAGTCCTTACCATGACCCTATGATATATGAATGACAGAGTCCCCAGGTGAGAAAATAGACCAGCGAGGAAACTTGCCCAGAGAGCCTGAGTTCCCTCCTGGGCAGTCTTCATTTAAGATCTGTGTTTCAGCTGTGTGTCCAATCACCTTCTGTATGAAGGAGGCATAGGTAGGGTGCCAATAGCAAACCACAGTGGAGTCAGCATAAAGTAGGCATCGAGCACCATCCCTCAGCCTTGTGTTACTGAAGCCTATGGCAGGTGTAATGCTTACCAAGAGGTTCCCCCTGGGACCACGCCAGCCATACCATCACCTGCCCCTTTCATATGCACACTGCGCCAGGAAGTATACTAGAGCGCACAGGGGTCATGTTGCTAGAGAAATGACTTTGAATCAGTACTGACTTATGGATGGTTTAATACTTTGCACAATTTTGAACACAAAGGTGACTAAGAAATATATTTTTGTTTCTATCCATCAACTTAATTTTGGTTCTGGATACCCAGAAGTTAGGGCTGGCGGGAAACTGAGCCCCAATCTTCTAAATGCACCACTAACTTGGGCCAAGATTGGAGTCTTTTACACACAGGCCAATGTGTCATTCTGGACAGTGAATTACTCTGGCTCCCCTGGTTGTATTTTGCCCAGGGTCTCTTTGGCTCTTGGAGGCCAGGGCTAGAATCTATCTAGCTTTCCCAGGTGGTGCTAGGCCTTTTCTTTCACGGCATTATATGCCTGTCCTTTTCCTTAGCTAGGTCCTTCTGTTCCCTGACAGAAACATCCTCATTTTCCCCTTCTCTGAGGCACACTCTCCACTCACCAAACCCTATTCTTTTCAGTGGGTTTTGCTTTGGGGGAAAAGAAAGCCACAAAGAAAAATATTTTTCTCTGTTTTCTTCTGCAAACCTCTTACAAATTGAGAAGGGGAGAGTCTGAATTAGGGGGTGAAGGCGGTAACCACAGTAGTAACTGGTCACTAGAACAGCGTCCCTGAAAACATATTCTCCATCTCTCTTCCCTCCCACTCTCTCTCCCCACAGCCTTCCCCACTCCCTCCTGGTTTTTTTTTTAATCATTACTCTTTGGGGACCCACCACTCAGCTCCCAAATAATCACAGAAAGACTTATTCTTTCTCATGAATTCCCGACCTTAGCTTGGCTTATTTCTAACCAGCTTTTCTTAACACAGATTATCCCCTCTACCTTTTGCCTCTGGGCTTTCTGCCTTTCTCTATTTCTGTATATCTTTCCTCTCCTTCTTATTCTGACTGTGTGACTGTGTGGCTGTGTGGTTGAGTGGCTAGCTCCTGGAATCCTCATCTTCTCCTTTTCTCGATCCCCCCTTCTCTTTTTCTCCTATTTATTCTCTCTACCTGGCAGCCCCACCTATCCTTTCTCCTGCCTTGCTATTGGCCGTTCAGCTCTTTATTAGACCAATCAGGTGTTTTAGACAGGCAAAGTAACACAGCTTCACAGAGTTAAACAAATGCAACATAAAAGAATGCAACAAATCTTTGCATCATTAAATAAATGTTCCACGGCCTAAACAAATGTAACACATCTTCAACTAATATTCCACAACATCCTCCCTTTTTTCTTGTTCTCTCTTCTCATTCTCCTCTTTCTACTCTTCCTTCTAAAAAATACAAGTACCCTGTTTTTAAATATGAAAGATGATATTGAGGGCCAGCAAGCTAGTTTGTGGGTAAAGGTGTTTGCCACCGGATCATGTAAGCCTGATAATCTGAGTTCAATGTCTGGCGTCCACATAAAGGTGGAAGGAGAAAACTCTGTCTCAAGGGAATAAAATACAGAGATGGAGGAAGATACTGACATCCTCCCCTAACCTCACACCATGCACTCACACATGCACATACCCAATCAAAACAAACATATCTTGTACACGCATACACACATGTGTGCACACATAAGAAAGTTGGTTTGGGGACTGGAGAGATGGCTTAACTGTTAAGAACACTTGCTCTTGCAGAGAACCTGGGTTAGATTCCCAGCACCCACATGAAGGGTCACATGCATCGGTACCTCCAGTTCTAGATGATCTAACATACTCTTCTGCCTTCTGAGGGCGCTGCACATACGGGGTGCACAGACATGCATGCAGAGAAAACATCTACATATAAAATAAAAAGAAGTACAAATTTTTAATATAAGGAGAAAGTTTGGTGCCAGGTGTAGTAGCACAGATCTTTAATTCCAGCATTCGGGAGGTAGAGGCAGGCGAATCTCTGTTAGTTAGAGGCCAGCCTGGTCTACAGAGCTAGTTCTAGGACAGCTAAGGCTGTTATGTAGAGAAACCCTGTCTCAAAAAATCAAACCGACCAAACAAACAAAAAGACTGAATAAATCTAGAAGTGTAATACTCAGCTCTTTATTAAAAACTGTCCTTTCCAGAACATTCAATTTTAGGCTGCTGCTTTATCTAGCCAGAGACAACTTTTCTCATCGCCCTTCTTTTGGCTTACATACAAAAACTGGCCCAGTTCTGCAGGCCTAAGATAGAAGGAACCTTCGTCCTTGAAACACTGGTGGAAGGTAAGATGCCCATGGACCAGGAGCATCCACTTCATGTTACTGCTTGAGCAAGAAGTAAACTCATGTATTTCTGCTCTTATACATGTTTGAGGCTCTTTGTCTCTACCATGGAGTTTACGGGAAGCATGCTTAACATTTTTCTGTTGGCTGAGTGTGTGTGTAAGCTAGTTAAAGGCCATTGGTCTAAGCACTGAATAAAGAATGAAACAGTCAGGGTGACTTCGTCTTATCAGGCCCAGGGGACAGTGGCTCACCATAGCCAAGCAAGTCCCTCATGTATTTATGAGTTAGAATCACCATGGGACACATCTGAAGTTGGCAGTCTTGTAGTCTTGAAGAAATGAAAATAGTAAAAATTTGAGGAAGTCTCACAAATTTAGATCACCATTAATTATGAAAAAACAACAACCAAAAAAAAAAAAAAAAACAACAACAACAAAAAAACCCAACTAGCCTTACTGGTAATCTAAGGGGCATTTCCAAAAGCATGGAGATGGTGACTAGTATCGGAAAACACGAATGTAATGCAGCAAGATGGAACATTCACTTGGCTCTCAATTTGCTTGCATTTACAACGACTTTCACATTCTCAGAGTTAAGCTGAAATGATCCTCTTTCAAGGTCCATGGATTTTTTAGGATTCAAGTGTCTTTGAGATACCTTTGCCAATGAAACGAGAGCTCGCTACATCCCCCCTTCTTCCCTCCCTAGGTTTATGTGAGACTCAGAAAGCCTCCCTTTGAGCCCTTGACTTTGAGAAGGTATAGCATGCAGCATCAAAGCAGTATTATTGAAAGTGGAGACGAGTAGATTATGGTTAAAGTCACCTTGCAGTTGTATGGGCAGGGGTTGCCATGCCAGTTGTTACATACCCAACAAGGCGATGGGTGATGTGCTATTATTCCTGTTGTTTTCTACAATCCACCAGCAGAAGGGAAAAATTAGAAGAGGCCACGACTCTCAGGACTTCTAGATTTCTCTTTGCAACCGCCAGTATTAGGATATCAGTTCTCAATGAGTCACTGTGTCCTTATGGGGTTCTGAGAAAGCTATCAGAGCTCCACACCGACTTGGGGAGCAGCTAAGGTACTTGGACATAAAGGTGGGGTGTGGTGCTAAGACCACAGGCTCTGAAGATCCATTTGTCATCCGCAGTAAGAGCATCAGCCAGCACTGTGGAGAGAAAGTCCATTAATAAAAAGGAAACAGAATTCTGTGGCCTTCACTTTCTGTGGAGGAATGAATGGTTACAGAAGAAGGAAGTCCTACTTGGGCTCAAGAGTGGGGTGCTGGGGTTTGGATGCCGTGGAACTGGTGTTCACCTGGAGCTGGAGATACTGATGGCTGCTAGCTTTCCCATATGGGTGCTGGGAATTGAACTTGGATCCTTCTCAAGAGCAAGGTGCTCTCTTAACCACTGAGGCATCCTTCCAGCCCTTAAACAACTTTCTAAGCAATGATTTTCCTTGTGTCTTAGGAAAAGCATTGTCTAATTTTTTCCATGTTTTCCAGATATGGAGAGCAGGTAGCATGGTCCGGTGCTCAGATAAACTCTCACACAACCAAATACCATAACTGGGATATTCGTGCGCCTCCTCCATGAGCACGGAGCTGACTAAGTGCATCAGCCTGGCTGTATCACATAGTCCTGAGCCCTGGGTGATACCCCAGTGCAGCCCACAGTCTGTATAGGTGCCTAACGCTGACTAAACTCCACCAGTAATTACTCAAATTATAGTTCCACAGCTTCCTCTCAGGACAGATGATGTGAGTGGGGCCTCAGGGGCAGCTGCTCAGGAAGGCTGGAAGATGAACTTGAACCTGCATCTTAGGTGGGAGGCTCATTTCCTTCTCACCCCTTCCTGCTCCTTTCTCCTAGCAAGCAGCCACCAGGGAAGAGGCTGCAGCCTGCTGCTTTATTTTCCACTCAAGAGATTGATTAATGAGCGCTGCTGGGTTTAATCAATGGCTGTCTACTTCAGCATAGAAAACACTATTTTAGGGAGTGGAAAAAATATTGGCAATCATTCACCTTGTGGAGCTGTGTTATTTTACCAGTGGTTAAAAGGACTTGCTTCTGCATTAAGGAAGCAGGTGCTAGGATCTTCATGCTTCCACAGAGTGTTTGGGAGCTACAAGGCAGTGCTGATTCCACGTGAGCCTTGTCTCCAACACCCAGGAAACGATGGTGATAATAAGCCTGCTGTGAAATTGAGCAAAAAAATCAGTGGATGGTGAATGGACAGATGTTAGCTCTCCACTCTCAGTACTTCCTTTCTCCTTTCATCTTTTTGGGGAGGGCGGTGCTTGTCTACGAGACTTTGGATTGGAGGCTCTGCTTTCTTGCTTGTTCTGACTCCCACCCATCAGTATAGAGCCCCGAGAATGAACATTAACCCTTTCATTTTGTCAGATGATTTCCCCTCTCTGGGAAAACAGAATGCTTTGAAAGTGAAGAGAAGTTAACTTTAGTTCCCGCGAGGAAGCTGTGGAATGATAATTTGAGTACTTACTTGTGGAGTTTGCTCATTGCTAGGCACCCATACAAATAGACTGTGCAGGAGCATCACCCAGGCTTCAGGACTATGTGATAAAACCAGGCAGGTCATTCTAGATGCACTGAGTCAGCTCAGTGCTCATGGAAGAGGTGCATGAGTTTCCAACTATGGTATTTGGTTGTGTGTGAGTTCACATGAGCACTAGACCGTGCTACTTGCTCTCCATATCTGGAAAACATGGAAAAATCAAGCAGTGTTTCCTTCCTTCCCTCCATCCCTCCCTCCCTCCCTCCCTCCTTCCCTCCCTCCCTCCCTCCCTCCCCTTCCTTCCTTCCTTCCTTCCTTTCTGTTCCTCTTGGTTTTTCAAGATAGGGCTTTTCTGTGTAACACCTCTGGCTGTTCTAGAACTCACAGAGATCCACCTGTCTCTGCTTCCTGAGTGCCAGGATTAAAGGCATGTGCCACCACCATCTGGCGATGATGATTTCTAAAACACAAAGAAAATTGTTGCTTAGGAAGTTGTTCAAGGGCTAGAGGGATGGCTCAGTGATTAAGAGAGCGCCCTGCTCTTGCAAAGGACCCAAGTTCAGTTTCCAGCACCCAGGTGGGAATGCTAACAACTACCAATAACTCCAGCTCCAAGTGATCTGATGCCTTCTTCTGGCCCTTGTGGTAAACACACACACACACACACACACACACACACACACACACACACACACAAAGAAAAAAATACATATATTTTAAAATTCTTTTTAAAGAAAGTTGTTTGAAGGGATATGAAGGGTAGAGTCTAGGCCAGAGCACTTCGGAAGAGACCCATAAGCAAATGACAACCATGTCCCTGTGAAGAAGGGCAGGCAAAGACTTCTCCTGGCATATCCCTCCATGATACGGTGGCATGGCTGTGATGCAGGGAGCAGAAAAGCAGCATTAGGAAGCTGGTCTCACCCGGCTGTCTGGACAGTGGGTCATGGGGTCTGCCCACCCACCTCCACTGCCCGTACACCTCTCCATACCAACAAAAGCCACTGGATAATGACAACACTGGAATCTTCCTTGCCTGCACCCTGTAGCAAAGACAGCAGCAAGACAGCTCCTGTTCTGTTGCCACTGCCCCATCTCCTGTGGGTGCACCGGATGGTCAGTGCCTGAGTTGCACCCCGTCCCCTAATTGCGGTCTGGCAATGTTTGCTATTTCCAGGTCCTGAGATATTAGAAATATGTGGGAGGGAATGCTGGGGCACAGTCAATCAAATCCTGCTGCTGCCTGCCTAGGTCTCATCAAACTGACTGTAATTTAGCTCCTATATTCAGCACAATCAAGTTACTGATGGGGGAGAGAGAGAGAGAGAGAGAGAGAGAGAGAGAGAGAGAGAGAGAGAGAGAGAGAGAGAGAGAGAGAGACTTAAACATAGAGGTAGAGGTAGGGTAGGTCTGTTGAGTTTTCCCCTCATGGAGCCTGGCATCAGGTCTTGAGTGAGTGTGAGGTGAGAGATGTGGATGTGACGGTTCCCTGGTTGATCTCGGTCCCTGAGATGAAAACTAGGGGCCTGCCTCCCTTGGTCTGTGTGCAGTGAGTGAAATGATTAAAGAGCCACACTCTTGTCAACGTCTGGCCCCCAACATAAAGTCACACCCCTTCATGTTTACAAGTTGACATGGTAAACAAAAGACATTCCAGGAGGATAATTCAGATGAAAACTGTTTATGAATTTTGGTTCTCCTGTCTGAAATTCTAGATTCTTCTCTATCCTCCTATAAGATCTAGCTTCACAGTAACACACGAAGAACCACTGAAAATCAAATCAAATGAGCAATAGAGTGAAAGACTATTGTAAACTGTGAAGTTCTACATAATCTCAGGTCACACACACACACACACACACACACACACACACACACACACACACAGTCAGTCCCTGATTTTTGGCATTCTATATCCTTGGATTCAAGTACCTCTGATAGAAAGCATTAAAAAGAATTATGTCTGTATTGAATATATACTGACTTTTTCCTTGTTTTATAGTCCTAAGCAATAGACGATAATGATTAGCTAAATCCCATTCTCACTCTATTATATATTATACATAATCTAGATGGAATTTAAGGTGTAGGAGATATGTATAGGTTGTCTATGAACAGTACTTGAACATCCTTATAATTTGATAAGGCTGTGGACATGGACATGGGTGAGTACCCTGAAATCAATCTCAGATGGTAGATACTGAGGGATGACTATTTTTTTGTGACTTACATGATTACAAATTTCACAGGTTATGCCCTTTTGTCTTTAGAAGTTTTTGTGTATATTATTCTAAGAAAATTCATTCAGGATATTTACACTGCCACACTGTTATCTAATGTACAGACTTTACTCACATTTTCCCAACTGTCCCTATTTTAAAAACTGGCAATACTGCCCCCATCCTCCCCTTCAGAATCGATTCCAGAATTATACATCTGGAGTGGTGTTCTGGTCTTTCTTTGGTTTTTCATGACCTTGACATTTTAAAAGAATTTAGGTCAGTTGTTTTTTATAATGTCACTCAAAAATTGGGTTTTGTCTGATGTTCCCTCATGAGTAGAGTTATATATAATTTCCAGGAATATTAAATCAGCGGTTAACATTTCTTGAACTAAATAGGAAGTTCCAGCCCAGGCAGATTCACTAAGTGGCACCCTGAAGATCACTGAGTGGAGAATCATCTCAGTGGAAACAAGGACACTGGCAAGTTCTACCCATGCAGAATTGGACGACCGTGACAAAGTGACCGTGGCTAGCACCGTGCACGGTGCCTTCAGAGTCATGCTTTCACGATGTGCTTCAGCTCTGTCAGGAGGTAGAAAATAATATTTTATGGATGAAAGGGGAGCCTCAAGTGCCTTGTCCAAGGTGACATGGGTGAAAAATTGCACAGCCAGTGGGCAAATCCAGGTCTTTAGAAAGACTTATGCTGTGTGTGTGTGTGTGTGTGTGTGTGTGTGTGTGTGTGTGTGTGTGAGTGTGTGTGTGAAGGTATGTGTGTGAGTGTGTATGTATGTATGTGAGTGTATGTGTATGAAGGTGTGTGTGTGAGTGTGTGTGAGAGTGTGTGAGTGTGTGTATGTATGTGTGTGAGTGTGTGTGTGTGAATGTGTGTGTGAGTGTGTGTATGTATGTGTGTGAGTGTGTGTGTGTGTGAATGTGTGTGTGTGTGTGTGTGTGTGTGTGTGTGTGTGTGTGTGTAGAACACCATGGTGTGTGTGGTCAGAGGACAACTCTCAGGAGCTGATTCTCTTCTTCCACCATGAGGGATGAATGACCCAGGCATTGAGCTTGGTTGTTGGGCCTGGCAGTAAGAACCTCTACCATCTCTGTGGCTCCTAAACTCAGGTCTTTTCTTCTTTTTTAGTGTTATGTGTGTGTGTGTGTGTGTGTGTGTGTGTGTGTGTGTGTGTGTGTGTGTCTGAGTGTATTTCTGTGTTCCATGTGAGTGCAGGAGTCTGAGGCGTTCCAAAGATCCATCAGATCCCCTGGAACTGGATGGCTGTGTACCACTATATAGGTTCTGGGAACTGAACCTAGCTCCTCTGTAAGTGCTCTTAAATGCTGAACCATCTCTCCAGCCCTCAAACCCAGGTCTTACACTAGATCCTGAGGCTCCATGCCTCTAAGGTAACATGTTGGAGTGGCAGTTACAGCATCCTGCTGAGAATTCATCTATAAAGGAAAACAATGAATAAATCAAGCTGCATAGGGCAGGACCCAGCATTTTGGATTTCACAAAACAATAAAAATAATTTTTAAAACTGGGGAACAGATGCAAGGCTTTTAAACATTTATATCACTAAGCAAAGATATTAAATTATAAAAACAAAATGTTATCTAATATCGATGCTGTTTCATAAAAGAAAGAACATTTTAATATTGAGAAAAGGAAACTCATAACCACAGAACATTCTTTGAGGCCAAGAGTATTAGTTTTGTAATAGAGCTGGTCATTGATCATTGATTTTCCCAGTTCTTCGGGGTCTAGGGAAATGTTTCTCAGAACAGCACCAGTCCGTGGCCTGGCATGTGGGAGCCCATGCCGAGATGCCTCGTGTGTTATGTCTAGAAGCTTTATTCTAAGAAGGTAGAGGTGCCAACAGGACGGAGCAGGCCTGGCTGTGGTGGGAAGAGTCTGCTTTCGATGTTCATTGGGTACCTTGATATTTCTGTTCTTCGCACTTCCGGCTTCACTACTTCCCGTTTCACTACTTCTGGCTTCACTATGTCCTGCCTCCTTTACTCCCACTGTCCTTCCCCTCTTCTCCCCCTTTTTACACTTTCCGTGTCTCTCCTCTTACTCTGCTTCTAGCCCTTCCTTTCAAAGAATGGTAGTCAGGAAGTCAACACAGCACAATAATTTGGGTACAACAGGAACAAAATGTCTTTTGTTTCAACATCTGAGGACTCAAGGATGAAGGCTCCAGAAACCTCTGTCCTGGCGCAGTGTTTAAAAAAAAATTATATCTATATCTATATCTATATCTTAATTATTAATGCAAGAAATAACCAAATCTTGAAGTGGGCCTAATAACCACTAATTTCCTTTTATTTATATATTTATTATTCTTTTTAATGATTTATTTTTATTTTATGTACATGGATGATTTGCCTTCATGTGTGCCTGTGTGAAGGTGTCAGGCCCCCTGGAAGTTGAAGGTGTCATACCTCCTGGAACTGGAGTTACAGACAGTTGTGAGCTGCCATGTGGGTGCTGTGGAACGAACCCGGGTCCTTTGGAAGAGCATTCGGCGCTCTTAACCTCTGAGCCATCTCTCCAGCCCCATAACCACTAATTTCAAAGCAACAGTGATTGTAAGTAATATTTGATAACGTTACCTCAACCCTACTGTGACTAAAATAGCTCTGTCAGGTGTCAGTCACAGGTTACTACTACTCAAGCGTGAAGCCTACAGTCACACGAAGGAAAGGTGCAATGTCGGTGAAAGGTGACTGTTAAGTTCAAGTTCATAGATGACTTGACTTCCATCCGTGAACGCCTTAGCGAGTGGGGACTTCTGAGGACTCAGCTTAAAACTCCTTTTTAGAAGCCTCTACCTGGGACCTGGAGAGATGGCTCAACTGTTAAGAGCACTCATTGGCTGCTTCTCCTGATGGCCTGGGTTCAATCCCCAGCACCCCCATGGCAGCTCACAACTTCCTGTATTAACTGCAGTTCCAGGGGTTCTGACACCGTTTTCTGGCCTCCTCAGGCACCAGGCATGCAAGTATTCCCCAGACATACATGCAGGCAAAACACTCGCAGACATGCATTTTAACATGCCTCTTCCTTACCTTCTTCGCATCTCACTTTTGTGAGCTCCCCAGTATTTAAGGGTGTGGAAGGGAAAATAACCGTTTATAAAGTGAGTTTTACCCAGGTGGTGGCCCACAGTCACCAGTCTTCCCCTAAGTTTGAAGGATCTTTTCCGTGTCTGCAATTGGTCAGTTTCTGTTGAAGCCACAGGGGCCAACCCACTTCCTCTTCCCTTGCTTGTTCTTCCCGCGCTTCTGCGCCTTCTCCCGCACAAGGTGGTGTGAAATGCTCCTAACAGTGGGCTCCTATGGGGAGCTTTTCCAAAGTACAGACTCAGTTTCTGCTCTCCTGGCGTTTCGAGGATGAAGATGTGAAATGAGGTCCAGGCACTCACATAATGTCACATGGGTAAATTCAGTTTATACCGATGGGTGAGATTCCCTGCCTTGGTGATCTGTAAGTGCCCATGGGATGCTGTTCCACCATCATTATCATCCCCTCGTCCTCCTCCTCCTCACTATCCTCCTCCTCATCACCACTGACTTAGGTTTTTTTTTTCCTCTTTGATTACATTTCAAATAACAGCTCTCATTTAATCTTTTTCTTTGGTTAATTTGTCATTTTTAAAAGTAAAAACAAGACGGAAAAATTCCATTTCCCTCAGCCAAGCGATGTACATATTAATGAGGCAATGTCTGCACAATGCTCGCAGTGTCTGGAATCAAGTGTATTTTGTAACAATGGGAATTATAATTTCTTTATTTTGGAAGCAAACAGAGAAGACATCGGCGGATTATAAAGCCAGGGGTGGCTTGCGATAACTCACTGGCAGTGATGAGCAATGCTGGTCTACGCCTGAGGATTTGAGATGAGCGGGAAGCAAGCAAGCATTTGCAGGTGTGAGTTTACAGATAACAGATCTAGCTAGCAGAGCATGGCCACTAAATCTTAAAGAAACATTGATCCTCAAAGCTGGAGGGACTCTCAAGGCCCCCCTCCTCCATCCTTTATTTCACACTTGAATCTGTGCTGTGATAACAGTCTGTCATGGCCATTTTAAGATTTGCCTGGACTCTAGCCTCTTATGTATTCACAATAAAAATATTCAAAATTGCATTTTATGACTGTATGGTTATAAAATCAACTATGGTCTTGTCTGCATTCACTGATATATTATAGTTACAGTCATATTTTTTTCTGCTTTTAAGAGAAGGAAAATTAAAATATAAACATTTTTGTGGTACCCTAAAGGGTCCTGAGTCCCAGAGCCTTGCCTCCTGTGTCTTGTGGGTAAATTTGGTCTTGCCTGTCAGGAGGTTAGGGAATAGTCAGAGTTGGGGGTGTGCTCTGAATTATAGAGCAGCCCATCTATTTCCTTTGAAAGACCATTTTAATTGACACTAAGTGATACTAAGTCCTTTCTTATTTTGAGCTGTTATACTTTTTAATTTTTTCAAACTTCTCACTCTTTTTGTTTTCTTCTCCTCCCCACCCCTAGCAACGGTCTATCTTCTCTTTCTTAAAAGCCTGGAGAGTAGACCTTGGCTTTATAAAGTCCGGGTCAAAACCCAGAAGCACTGACACACAGGAGCTCCAGTCTCACTCTGTACCTCCAGAATCAGAATCTGCATTTGAACAAACTCCCCAAGGGAGCCGTATTCACAGGAGATTGGAAGCCCCACACTGGAGAACACAGTGAGTGCTGCGCTAGCCAGCTGCTGTCCTAAGAGTTCCACATGGTTTCTCAGTTTCTCAAACCAGTCCTTTTAGCATCCTTGTTTACTTCTCCCAGGTTGCAAATTAGTGAACTGAAGCAATTGGAGGCCAAGTGACTTGTCCAAGGAGTGGGATTCAAACCGGGCAGTGAGAGCCCTGGGGTCTATCTGAGTCCTCGCCAGGTCAACCTGTGCTCGTCTGCTCTGAGGGAGATTTGCTGCTGCCTTATTTGTAGTCCAGTTTTTGTGTGTGTGTGTGTGTGTGTGTGTGTGTGTGTGTGTGTGTGTGTGTGTGTTGGGAGGGCAATCTCATTGTAAGAGTTAACCCCATTGATTGGAGCAATCAGTCTTACATCAGTACGGCAAAGGCTGGAGAGAAGTAATTCAAAAGGAGTCTTGTAGGTGTAGTGGTTTCAGTCTGGAAGGCTGGCTCTGCTGTTTCTGGGCCATGGGGAGGCAGAACGTCAGCACAGAAGGGTGGGGCACTCAAAACTGCTCAGTTCATAGAGGTCAGAAAGAGAGGCAATGGGAGAGGGCCAGGATAAGGCAGACCCTTCAAAGACACCCCTCCAGCACACTTCTATCTAGGCTCCACTTTTCAGTCGCCTGTCATTTCTCAATAGTCTATTCAAATTTTTAATCCACCAGTGGACTAAACCATCGATCACATCAGAGCCACCATGTTCTGCTTGTCTCTGGGAATGGCCTCACAGACATACGCAGAGGTGTGTTTCACTAATCTCCTAGGCATTTCTAATCAGGTTGACAACCAAGGTTAGCAATCACACCTGTCCTCTTTTTAGAGCAGATCCCATGACCAGTGGATCCCTGATTGACGGCTAGGGAAAGCTCTTCCACAGGCCATCATCGGTAATCTGCTAAACACAGAGGAAACCCAGCCACTCAGATCCTCACTCAGTGGCACGAAAATGAAGCAACCTGGAAAGAATTTGCGCACTGTTGAGGGAGCAGGAAGAGGTGGTGGGGTGGCCCATAGATGACTCATGCAGGGGAGCCGTCTCTGTAAAAAAGGCACTGAGCCTTTGCTGCTTTAGTGTTGATCGTACTTTCCAACCAAACCGCTCTCCCACTCATTTTTTCCCCAAGATCTCCAAGCCTATTATGGCTTTTGTATTTCCCTGGGAGTCTTTTTATCATACCATGAGAAGCCCTATAATACGACCTCAGTTTACTTAAGCGCTCAAGTAGGTTTCTGACGCTTACCATAAAAGCTCAATTATAAGACTGTATGTGCACCCACATGTGCTTTTCCTTCTTCTTTTGTTTTAGACAGAGTCCTGCTCTGTAACCCTGGCTGGTCTGGACTTGCTCTGTTGATCAGCCAGGCTGGCCTTGACCTTGTGATGATGCTTCTGCCTCTGCCTCTCAAGTGCTGGGTTTCTAGGAGTATGATAAAGTCCACTCCCCATCCTGGCCCTTTCTCTCTGGGTCATGCAGTCACATCCATCAGAAGTAGAGTAAAATGAGGGCTGCCATTGGAAGCTACTTCCATGGAACCGTTTGATGGGTAAGAAGTGGGTCTGTCATCTGTCAAACTCCTGCCTGAGTACCTGGCAAGACTTCCCTGGAGCCTTCAAATAGGATCTGCATGAAAGGGGGTACAATGTACCCTGTCTGGGTTACACCCTGCCAGGTTCCATGTAGTTGTGTAAGAATAGGGCCCGAAAGTCAAGCAACAGACAGCAGGGATGGGGAGAAGGGCCCCCGAGGTTTTTCCCGAGCCTGCTGTGACTGCACAGAATTTCAGAAGAGAACCCTTGGTGCAAGGTTGTGTCTCCGAAATTCTCAAAGTGGCAGGTGTTTAGTTTGCAGCAGCAGCAGCAGCAGTGAGGAACTCCGGCCCGTTCTCCCTTGTGATTGTCATGTTCAGGTCAGTACTAACTTTAGCCCTGCAGTCTCCGAATGGGGACAGTCCACTGGTGGATTAAATCCTCTGTAAATGGCTAAGGAGCTTTTAGCCAGCCAGCAGAAGAAGGGAAAGGAAATTATTTCGTCTATTCCCTGTCAGGTGCATGATGACTTCTGGGGAAGCCATTCTCCAGTGTTTTGCAGTATAATGACACTTTCTATTCATATAGCACTGATCTCCCAGGAGCTCCAAGTTCACCACAAACACCTCATTAGCTCCCTTCACCTGGGAGTTCCGGGAGGGAGGGAAGAGGCGAGGACAGCATTTGATTCCTTTTCTTCCTGCTGGGTGGTTGTTTGCTGGGACCACTACTCCTTTGAAAGAGACGGTGGGTGGCTGGCCAAAGGACTTCCTCCCCAAGCATATGGGTTCATGGTACTGTCTCTCTATTGGCTTCGTGCTGGGGGTCCAGATAACTACTGCTATGGAATGATCCTTGTCCACCATTCATTTGGCTCATTTCAATGTGGGGCAAACACTATTGGTCTGGGGAAACTGAGGTCCACAGGATGACCGAGTTCCACCAGGCTGCTTGTGAGTGTGAAGTGTTGCTGGATGCCTGCCGACTTGTTGTTCCAGCTTCTTTCTGCTTGCGTTCAGCAAGGGATGGGTCCGAGGTGAGCTGCGGCCCTGTGATTTGGAGAAAATTTGGGCATAAAGGGGACCCATACCCAAGCCTGAAGGCAAGACCCCAAGCGGTCTGGTTGTCTTTCTGACATGACCTCTTCAGACCTTTGCCCTGTGCGGTTTTTCCTGGGCTCAAGCTGCTTCTCTGGGACTTGAGCATTTCAGAAAAGATCCAAAGGGCCTTTCAAATGATGCTGGGACATAAATAGCTTTGCCAGAAGAATGTTGCCTCAGTGCTATGCAGACTGAATCAGCACCACATTGAATTAGCAGCAATCTGGTGCTCAGGGTAATAGAGTGAAGGAAAATGAACACTATTACATTTTTTTTTTTAACCCTCTGAATGAGTCTTTAGGAAAAAGGACAAGTGGCTTCCAGGTGTCTTGCTGGAAAATTTCAACCACTGAGTCACTTGGCTGGAACAACATGAAGCAGGCAGACTCTCCCAATTCAGTGGCCGCCAGCTTGGATGGTCCCCAGTTCCAACTTTAGCATTCTTCCTTAGTCACTCTGCGGCACAGTCAGTTTCCCTTTGTAGATGCACAATGGGCGGAAATTCTGATGAAGGGACAAAGCTGCCACTGTCCCATCTGACCAAGCATCCTTTGAGAGAACTGGCTAACCACGCTAGGAAAAGCTGTTCTTGGGAGGAACCACCTGTGGCTTGTCCGTGTCAGGACCTTGATTTACTGGCTGTCCCAGAGCATAGCTGATTGATGTGTCAGTTCCTGTGGTTACCAAGGATACAGAGAGATTCCTTCAGAATGTCTCAGTAGGTGGCTCATCTCAGCCCTTTGCTGCAGCAGGAAGTGGGATGGAGGGAAGGGGTACTGGTTGAAAGTCCTGTCTCTGTCACTAACTATTCAATATGTGATTGGTTAGGATCTCTCTGAATCTGAATTTTCTCATCTATAGGGAGAAGGATGGACAAGAATCAGATGATAAACTCAAGTGCTTCTGAGTTCTCAGGTAGATGACATGAATGAGTAGATTTTATGAATATCACCACAGTATGCACAGTGGGGACTACAGAAACTGGAGAATTGATCTTCATCCAAAGATACCTAAATTCAAGTATGAAACAAACAAATCAGACTCCTACAACATTGCTAAAGAGTAGACTCAGTCTAAGAATAAGAATTTCCAACCTTCTTGCTCTTGAAGATTGTGGAACTATGGGAAAACTGAAGAAACTCTCTAGCTTTACTTGCTTTTAGTTGACCTTAAAAGTCACTGATGTTGGAGGCTGGCTGTTGTGCAACAGTTTCCTCAGGGATTCAAACAGTCCCTCTTGTAGACAAGCTCCTTAAGCAGGAAGGTAAACAAAACAGCTTCAGGAAGTTCCTGAAACTGGCCAGATTTAACTAGGGCATTCCCTGCCAGAGTCAATAATAGAAGCAGAGACTAACTCTGGGGGGAGTGAAGCTGAGCTGCAAAGAAGACTCTCAGACCAGACCAGCTGCCTGGAAGAGGCAGAAACCAGCCTAGCTGTCTGGAAGAGGTTCAGGCCAGAGTCACCTGGAAAGGATACTTTCCAACCAGTTGAGCTGCCTGCAGGCTGTGCAGTGTGCTCCAGGTTCCCAAATTTTGTGAGCTGTCACCTGTGCTGGGGTGGGCCTTGGTGATGCAGCTGTCTTTGAGTCATGTCTCCTCCTGTCTGTGACCCCTTACCCATATTCCTATAAGTAATCCCAATAAAACTCATGGTTCACCAAGTTGGACTTTGGTGGCTTCCATACTTTGGTTTGTTGTGGCTCTCTATCTGGGGTGAGTAGACGTGTGTGTAGCATCTCCCTGGGAAAGTTTTGTCACACAATAGAGGTTACCTAGATGTGAAATACATTATTAATCTCTCACTAATTTTCTGGAGATAACATCTCTAGTGTGTGGGTCATGATGATGATATAATGGTTGCCTAGGCTACTGTTAAGGGACTGAAAAGCCACAGTTATAGAGACCATTGCCTGTTTACCTGTGGCTGACATAATGGTATGAATGACTTTTTATCATATAAAACAAAAATCTTCACCTGCATTTTCTTTTTCCTCCCTCCCTCCCTCCCTCTCCCTCTCCCTCCCTCCCTCTCTCTCTCTCTCTCTTCCTTTCTTTCTGTTTTTTTCAAGATAGAGTTTGTCTGTGTAACAGCTCTAGCTTTCCTAGAACTCGCTTTGCAGACCAGGCTGGCTTCAAACTCACAGAGATCTGCCTGCCTCTGTCTGCCGAGTGCTGGGATTAATGATGTGTGCCGCCACCACCCAGCCTTGCCTCATGCATCCCATGAAGAGCTCTGAAGACTGATTAAGGATGTGTAGGTAGGATCAGAGATTTTGTCTCCTTTATTACTTCTTCATCCCTCAAGGATGACCTCCCTGTACAACTGGTTGACTTGCAGTAAACTTCCTCTTTGGAAAAAAAACGATTTGCTGATTGGCATACTCTGTGGTCGTCAAAACAGGTCTGACTTAGGTAGTGACATTTGCTCCTATTTTTAGTATTCTAGACTCTACCAATTGAGCTACACCCTCAGCCCCAGATGCATCTTTTTGAATGTGAGAAAGTATATGTATCTAACAAGGGAAACAAAGTCAGAGGGAATATAGGACAAAAAGAAGCAAAAAATTATCAAATCAACATTATTGATTAGAAAAATATTGCTATGTGATGTTACATAGTATCAGGGTGTTACTCAGATGCCATATACATATATATATATATATATATATATATATATATATATATATATATATATATATATATATTAATTTTATGGGTCTGGGTGTTTTGCTTGCATATGTGCATGTATACCATGTATATGTAGTGCTCCTGGAGGTCAGAAGGGGACATTGGAGTCCCCTGGAAATGGAGTTACAGAGGGTTGTTAGCTACCATGGGGCTTCTGGGAATCAAACCCAGGTCCTCCGGCAGAGCAGCCAGTGCTCTTAACCACTGAGCTCTCTCTCCATCAGATGCCATTTTTGTTTTGCTGGCTTCAGTTATGGAAAACCAAGGAATAGAAACTTACCAGCAGCTGCACTGAAGAAACCCTCTCCCCTCCCCCCAGCCCAGGCCTCTGAATGCCAGTAGTCCCTCAGCTAGGGGTAAGGCCTTTTCAGCTCTGTCCTCAGGCATGCAGGATTCACTGGCTTGATCATGTGCAGGTAACTACAGCTGCTGTGAGCAATGGCCATGGCATGTCCAGAAGACAGCATTTCACGACCCTCTTCTCTATTCTCTGGCTCTTACATTCTTCCTACTCCTCTTTTGAGATGCTTCCCAAATCTTGATGGTGGTAGTTGTGGTGTGTGTGTGTGTGTGTGTGTGTGTGTGTGTGTGTGTGTGTGTGTGTTTTAGGTAGGGCTGGACACTCAACAGTCACATGTTCTCAGCATTTGACCAATCATGAGTCTCTGCATTAATTGCTGTCCATTTTAAAAAGAAGTTTCTCGGACCAAAGTTCAGAGCAACCTAATTGTCGGGCTGTGGTGGTGCATACCTTTAATCCCAGTACTCAGGAGGCAGAGGCAGGTGGATCTCTGTGAGTTCAAGGCCAGCCTGGGCTACAGAGTGAGTTCCAGGAAAGGCTCCAAAGATACCCAGAGAAACCCTGTCTCAAAACAAACAAACAAACTAACTAAGAAACAACAACAACAACAAAGACATTGCTCTCCACAGAGACTGGAAACAGAAAATCTGCTGTGAGAACTGATATCACCTGTGATGGTTTGAAAAAGAATGGCCCCCATAGGCTCATGTATTTGGAATGCTTAGTCACCAGGGAGTGGCACTATTTGAAAGGATTAGAAGGATTAGGAGGCATGGCCTTGTTGGAGGAGGTGTGTCACTGGGGGGGTGGGCTTTGAGGTATCAAAAGCCCACGCCAAGCCCATTGTTTTTTTTTCTAAGCCTGCAGATCAGGATATAGTTCTCAGCTACTGCTTCACACTTGCCTGCGTGCTATCGTGCCCCCTGCCATGATGATAATGGACTATAAGCAAGCCCTCAGTAAACTGTTTTCTTTCACAAGAGTTGCCGTGGTCATGGTCTCTTCACAGCAGTAGAATAGTAATTAAAACACTATGTCTTTATTGTTGTCCAGGAAGGAGGGCCTGCTAGTCTCAACAGCCAGTTCATTTGGCTCTTGCTCAGAGAAAGCATCCTTAAACAGATCCAATAGTTAAGTCAGATGTTGGTGGCGCACAACTTTAACCCCAGCACTTGGGAGGCAGAGCTAGGTGGATTTCTATGAGTTGAAGGCTGGCCTGTTGTGCATAGTGAGTTCAAAGTCAGCCAGGGCTACAAAGAGAAACCCTGTCTCAAAAACAAACACACAACAACCACCCCCCGCCCGACACACATACTATACTCTTCATTCTATTTGTGCATTCGCCAATTTAGTTAGTAATAACCGACAAATAACACATGGATGACTACAGGGCAGTCAAGAAGGCTCAGCAGGTAAAAAGTAACGGCTACCAAGCCTGAGGACTTGATTCGGGCCTCCAAGGTCCACAGAACAGTAAGAGAGAACCTTCCTGCAAGCTGTCCTCCGATCTCCACATACGCCATGGCATACGTGTGCCAGCTCACCCAGAGCCTCCTGGTTATATAACTCCTTCAAAGCTACACATTGAAAATGGTAGGAATGGGATACGTGCGACGCGTGGATGGACTCTCAGACTGTGACTGCTTCTCTGTGCTCCCTTTCCTGCTCGAAAGGAACTGCTTGATGCTTCTTGCTCGTTCCGCTCTTGGCCCAGAGACACCCCCTAGCTTAGACACAAACTAGTGGCTACAGTCGGGGTGACCACAGTCCTCAGGGGCACAAGAGACTTTGATTACAACAGACTGAATTTTCCACTACGGTTCCAGCGCCAAGGAACCACGGGAAGGGCCTAGGAAACGCAGAGCATCCTCTCAGCGGGGTCTTTCAATGGGAAGAATGCTGAAATCTACTTTTTCTTCTTGGGAAAGCGCCAACTTGGAGGAAAGTAGCTTGGTATTGTTATTTTGGTTTCTACAGCTGCCCAAATTGCTGTGGTGCTCCTGGTTCCATTCACGACACCCTCGGTTTGAATAAATGCGCTAAAGATAGGAGCTCAGCTCCTTTGTTCCAATTGTCCTTTGTTTGAATGGGGGTGTTCATTTTAGCTCCGAACAGTCCTTGACCACAAATATGAGCAAACTACAGACCTCTAATTAGAGAAGATTTCATTTCTAGCTCCCAACAAGATCGTGTACATTGTGTTTACATTTATTTCAGCAATTAACAGGATTCACGGATAGCCCGCCCCGCTTCACCGAAACGCGGAAGGCTCACAGTTAAAAGAGCACATTGCACAATTGTCCTGGGGAACAACGATCCATTGGCAGATGATCCCACAGGTGGAAATGGGTGTGGCAGCAATGTGGTAGAGTCGAGGAGAGGAGGGTCTGTAAGACGGTTTGAGAGTTATTCAGCCCAGGGAAGCATTTTTAGGCAAGAAAACCATTTTAGTCATTTGAGGGGCTTGCTTACCCTGTATCCTCTCTTCCACACTAGAGGACCGGGGCACACTAGAACCAGGGCTACAAGGCCAGTGCAGGGGGAACGGATGTACATGTGAGCTTGTCATAGGGAATAATAACCGAGTTTCACATTGGTTGAGAGGATGGAGGGAGCTTCGTTGGCAATGGAAGGATGCTATCAGGCCGGGGAAGTCCGCACTGCCGCTCTCCCAGCACTGGAGACCAGCTATACCTCATGAGCAGATGTCCCTTCTGCTGTGGGATGTCTTTCTGTATGCTGGGAATATGTGTTGCTATGATTGGTTAATAAAGAAGCTGCTCTGGCCTATGGCGAGTCAGGGTATAGCCAGGCAGGAAATCCAAGAGAGAGAGACAGGAAGAAGAAAGGCAGAGGCAGAGAGAAGCCAGCCAGCTGCCCAAGGAGTAACATGTCAGTATGTAAAGCCACGGCCATGTGGCAAAACACAGATTAATAGAAATGGGTTAATTTAAGACATAAGAACTAGCTGGCAAGAGGTCTGCTATAGGCCATACAGCTTGTAAATAATATTAAGCCCCTGAGTGATTATTTTATAAGCAGTTGTGGGATAGCGGGGCCGGGCGGACATGGGAAAACTTATAGTTACACCATTCCTTTTCAAAGCACTTAGCCTGTGGTCTAACTTATACATGGGTATCTATTCAACATGGCAGATAACTTAGTAGCATTATTTTTTTGAAGCAGAACCTATCTATGCACAAAAATCTAATGAATTTCAAATAATTGAAGGCAAAAGCCAATTTGGTTGGTGGAATCAATTATGAAATGCTTGAAAATAATAAAAGATTTTTATTATTTTTTTTTATCACTTTCAAGACTACTGGTGCATGGATTTGTGTTTACCAGAGTTGTCTGATCAAGATCTTGTTTCAGTAAATAGAGGATGATTTGTAAACAGTATGGCAGAGTTCTAGGCTCCCTGGTCCACATTTAGATTAGAAGTAAGCAATGTTTAATTCAGAGTGTCTGAAAACAGTTGACTCTCTTAAGTAAGTAAATAAGCCCTTTAGAGATTTCATTTTATGCATTTATTTGTTCTGTTAATTCTTCCTTTTCTCTGTTGACAGAGCAAAAGACTCCTGTCAAAATCCACAAACAAACAAAAGCACACCATGAGTAGCTTTGCTGTTTTTGTGAGGCTATTTCTCTGTTTCTCAGCCTGAATATTAGATAGTTCAAGACCATACATATTCAAGGTCTAATAATCAGATTAAGGTAATTGACATATCCATCATCTCAAACACTCCTTTATAACCTTTAAATAAAGATCTGAATGAAATGCAGATAACAGGGGTAAGTATATTTGAACTACTGCAAAGGACTCTGGGATAGGAACACTTAGACTGCTTAGCCAAGAAAAGTGACCAAGAGCTAATGGGAGATGAAGTCGAAGAGGTTGGTAGAGGTCACGACACCTAGATAATCACCACAGTAATATCTACGAGCTATCTGAAGAGTTCTGTCTTTGCAATTATCACCCATTAACTCTATATAACAGTCGATTAAAACCAGGAGTCCTTTTTAACAGCCGGTATCTTGTTGATGTCCTCAGCAAGTGCAAGAAGTTGCTGTTAATCTTCTATTCTGTGGAGAAGAAATATACAGAAAAGAACTTGCAATTTCCCTACATCCGGACATGGCCCAAGTTTAGTAATCTCTCTGTCTCTCTGTCTCTGTCTCTGTCTCTGTCTCTCTCTCTCTCTCTCTCTCTCATTTATTTATTTATTATGAATACAGTGTTCTGCCTGCATACCAGAAGGCACCAGATCTCATTACAGATGGTTGTGAGCCACCATGTGGGTGCTGGGAATTGAACTCAGGACCTCTTGATGAGCAGCCAGTGCTCTTAACCTCTGAGCCATCTCTCCAGCCCCGTAATCTTATTTCTTTAAATCTTAAGTTGGAACTTTGTGTAAGATAGAGGCTCAAAATACGTTCATTTAGTTAACTTCTCCCAGGTCACCAGTGGATGCACGGCCAAGTTTAGACTTCACTCCGGTCATCATTCCAAGTCATGTAATTGATAATCACATTGCTTCTCTCTTTTGATTACTGAATAACAGGATGATAGAGACTCATTAGGGGTCACCTTCATAGCAGGTGATCATTAATGTTTCCTAAGACCTGTGGTGCTTAAATAATTTTTCAAGTCTGTGCTAAAGGAAATCATTGAGGCTGTCTTAGTATACAGCCTCATCTTTGAATATTAATTAGATGACATTAGTAGAATTGATTTTTAGTCTCTCATTCTTTTTTTAACTTATTTAACTTTATTTTGTGTGTATTGGTGTGAGGGTGTCAGATTCCCTGGAACTGAGTTACAGACAGGTGTGGGCTATCATGTGGGTGCTGGGAATTGAACCTGGGTCCTCTGGGAGGGAAGCCAGTGCTCTTAACCACTGAGCCATCTCTCCAGCCCCTATTCTCTCATTCTTGAGTTTGGTGATTTCTATCTTTGCCTTGTCATCCAGCCTCCTTCTTAGCTAACCACACCATCTCTTACCTTTAGCAACGTACAAAAGGAGTTAAAAGCATGAGTTCAAATCCTGGCCCCATTCTTAATAGGTACATAACCATTGTCGTTCATTCTAAACCTCAGTTTTCCTCATCTGAACAATGGAGATAATGCTCTTACCAACTTCATAGGGCAATTTTGAAAATCAAACACGTCTGTAGAGTGCTCATTGCAGAACTAGACTCTGGTCATTACTAACCACACTCTCTTGTGGTACCTGCTGTCCCGTCCATCTGTGGTGAGGGAGGCAAGCTCTGAGGCAAGCAATTCTCAGTACACAGCACGTAGGATTCTATTACCGTAGGATAGTTGGGTGGTCAAAATGCGTTACTGGATGGGATCAGAACCCACAGAGAGATGGAAAAAGGGTTAAATGTCTCTTGAGGGCAGAGTCTGGGGAGTCCGGGCAGAGGAGCTTAAGCCTAGAGCACTTAGGTATGCAGAGGGCTGTGAGTTCAGTCCCTGGCGCTGCATAAAACCAAGCAAAATGCCTTTCTCCTAATCTGTTTAGCCGGGCATGGGGGCACACATCTGTAATCCTAGACATTCGGTGACAGGCAGGAGATCAAGGAGTTCATGTTCTCTTTGGTTACATTGCAATGCTGGCCTGAGACATGTTGTCTAAACAAACAAACAAACAAACAAACAACCCCCACCCCCAACCCAAGAAAACCCAAACAGACTCTCGAACCTTCTACATCTGAGCCAGGGGAAGAACAATGGAGATTCTCCCCAAATATTTGATTCCACATAAATCTTTGGGGCTGTTATTAACCTTCCAATTGGAGGCTATTTTTACTAGCCAGTCTTAGACACCGAGGGTTGGACTTGGAAAGGGAGTGTGTGTGTGTGTGTGTGTGTGTGTGTGTGTGTGTGTGTGTGTGTGTGTGTGGAAAGCCATTGATAAAAAGAAGCATGTCAGCCCTTCCTTTCCCCACTTACATTCAGGAAGAGGCAGCCACTTTCCACTGCTGCCTCCTCCTGTTAATGCGATTGTCACTGTTGCCAGGTAACTGCCGCTTGCCAAGGGCTTCTGGATTGGCTGCCTGCTGGCTGGCTGGGAGGGAGGGGCAGGCTGGCAGAGGTCAAGGTCAAAAGGAATGAAAACAACGGCCTCTGTACTCACAAATGAAGGCCACAGCAATCCTTTTTAGGCTTACGGAAGAGCCCAGGGTCTGAAAACTTGAAGATAACAGGAAATCTTCGAATAAAAAGCCAGCAAATACATAACACCTTGAGAAAGGAGTAATTTGGTTTCTATTCTCTTCTTTGAAGAGAAAACGTAACTCTTCATGCATTCTAGGCAGTGTTTGCAACAGTGTGGACTTCGGGTGTGCCTTGAAGGGCTCCATCTGGACACCAGTGTTTCCACCTCTGCATTCCCAATTACCGTCACTGTTAGAGAGAAACTGAGTTGTGCTACCAGACTCTGCAGAGTCCCTTAGAAAGCTCTTACACGTCCTTATTCTCTCCAACAGTAAGCAGTAGTTCTCCTACTAAATGAGGAGCAACACTGATAGCAGAGACCGTGAAGCCAGATGGTTTCTGACTGTGGGCAGTGCTCCCGTCCTTCATCTCTGAGGCCAGCGTGTCATCTGCGTGATCCAGTAAGATTCTTTGGGGTGAGGCGAGACCATCAGTGCTTATCAAGTGTAGGGATGAGCCTGCAGCTCTAAAGGAGAGGAGGTGAGTGGGGGAGGGAGGCAGAGAGGCAGGGAGAGAAGGAGAGAGGGAGGGAGAGAGGAGAGAGAGATCCTTCTTTATTTCTCTAGCTTCCTCCTCGTTCAATATCCTCACTATTAACCTTCAGCCTCATGACCCACAAAGTATTTCTGAAACTGTCTCCCCTGACTGCCTCATGACCTGGCTGGCCTCTCTGTCCTGTCACAAACAAAGGACCTGCCATTAATCTCTGAGCTGTTTTCCAGGCTCCTTCTTGGTCTCAAGGTCCTTTATTCCTCTGCTCTCATTAAGATGACGTGCTTATATCACCTCTTGCCATCGATAAATGTTTCACTGGCTCTGGCTAAACCAATTTGGTTTTGATTTCTTCATTCCTTTGTTTTGCTGACTCAATGCCTTAATTACAAGATTGCATATCGAAGGCCCTGGTTTGCTTTCTGTTGCTGTGATTAAGACCATGACCAAAAGCAACTTGGGGAGGGTGGGTTTTTTTGGGGGGGGTGGGGGGCTTACATTTCCTTGTTACAGTGCATCATTGAGGGAAGCCAGGGCGAACACAAGCGGGAACCGCAGAGGAATGCTGCTTACTGGTTTGCTCCTTGTGGCTTGTTCAGCCTTTCTTACACAACTTAGACACCACCTGCAAAGGGATGACACCACCCACAGTGGACTGGGCCCTCCCACATCAATCATTAATTAAGAAAATGCCCTACAGACTTGCCTAGAGGCCAATCTTATGGAAGCATTTTCTCAATTGTGTTTTCCTTTTTTCAGATACCTCTAGCTTGTGTTGAGTTTTAAAAAAAAAACAAAACAAAAACCAACCAGGACATAAAGGGTGCCCACTGTGTGTTGGCATAGCCCACGGACATGATGTCCATTGCAGGAGTTAGATATTTTTAACATTTCAAAATAACACAAAGTAGCTGACTTGAGGAAATCATAATTTCATCAAAACTTGTGTGTGTGTGTACGTGCATGCGTGTGTGTGTGTGTGTGTGTGTGTGTGTGTGTGTGTGTGTGTGTGTGTGTGTTATTGTAAGGCAGGGCCTTTCTGTGTGACACTGACTGGCTTGGAACTGTTAAAACTAGGCTAGTCTCCAACGCATAGTGAGTGATTCTCCTACCTCTGTGTTCCAAATGCTGGGATTACAGGTTTGTGCCACCGGGCTTGGCACAATCTCTCTAAAAACTCTTAAGCTGATAAATCTAAAATACATTTCATGATATTTTATTTTAAAACGTGTATTTTCTTATGCTCCCTACAAATTATGTAGGCCTTCTTCATTCTCTTCCTTCTTCCTCATCCTCCTTTTGTTTTTATGAGACAGCCTGGGCTGGCCTTGAACTTGAAATCTTCCTGCCTCAGCCTTCTGAGCACAAGGATTATAAGTGTGTCCACCATGCTCAGTCTGGAATTATTGTTGGTTTGGTTTTCAGACAGAATGATTCCTTGGGCTCCTGATCTTCCTGCCTCTATTTCCCCAGACCTGGGATGACAGACAGCTGGACCATGCCTGACATGGGCTACAACCTATTGAGCCCTGAATACATAGCAGATCTTGAGAAGGTATTTTAAGTCATGTGTCTTTTTTATTAAATATCATCAACAATAAAATTGGCAAAGTATTATTTTCTCCACTGAGGGGTGTTTACCCACCAACTCCACAGTTCCCCAGAGTTTCTTGAGTGTGAGTAGCAGGAAATATTAGACAGAAGGATTTAGATTGTGGTGAGAAACAGATAGAAAATAAAGGACAGCCTCAAGAAGGCCTAGAACCCATTCCAATGAGCCCTGACTGTCTCTGCCCCAGGGTATTTATAGAGACGCCAAGGGGTGGAGCAAAAGACCTCCCCCAGCACAGCCGAGTGCAGACCATCTCAGACACCTGCACTCAGGCCCTTGGTCCAGTCATCATCCTCTTTATGTGGACCTGCTGGGTAAAGCCACGAGGAACCTAACATGAATAGAAACAAAGCACTGAGAAATGAACTTGACTCACTCTGGCTCAGTGGGCTTTGTCTAATTCTGTAGCACATGTGTGTTCTTGTCACCATAGCAGGTTGCATCTAATAGTTAAATAATTTTAGCTTGTCATGCTAAAAACATGTGCACAGAACATAGTGAATCAGCTTTGTATGAGCCTTGAGCAAAACAATCCTTACTTATCTGTTGCTGTGTAACAGATTTTCCCAATACTTAGTTGCTTAAAAGTAAGACATATTAATTTTTTCCTGGGTCGAGAAGCTCAGTATTGCTTAGCATCATGCTGCGGTGCTGAAGTTGGGGATGCTGCTGTCATCTCAAGGCTGGGCTGGGGAAGGGTCTGCTTCCCAGCCCTCTCTTGTGGACTTTGGCAGGCTCTGTTCCTCAGTGGTGCTGGACAGCCTTAGTTCCTTCTAGCTGTTGGCCAGAAGTCATAGCAGGGCCCCCGGATAGTGACTCCCAAAGATAGCAGATCCTAATCTCTGGATTGTGGGAATCGATATCTTAAATGGTAGTGTTTTAAAAAAGCTTTTCTTACTGTGATAAAATACATGTACCACAATGTTATCATGAAGGAATTTTTTTTTTTTTGACAATGAGATGAGGATGACGATGATGATTATTGTTGGGCTGGAGGTTGAACCCGAGCTTTTGTGAATACTAGGGAAGCTTGTTTCATCCTAAGCTCTGTGCTGGTGTTTTTGAGATGAGGTGAGTACTTTGAACCATCGGAGAGGGTTCTTGTCTGCCAGAATTGGCTTCAGGTGGGAGGCAGACGGCGACTAGACACAGAAGGGAGGCAATGTGTCTACAAGGAGAGACTGGAGTGACGGAGCCGGGAGTGACAGGGTGGGGACGACCACTCGGAGGCTCAAGAGCAAGGATGTGCTAGAGCCTCGTCCCAGCCTTGACAGTATCTTGGTCTTGATCCAGAGAGATGACTTCCGACTTACTGGCCTCCAGGACTGAGAGAACGAGTTTCTGTTGGTTGAACCTCAAACTCTGAAGGAGTTTAGTACACTACAGAGCAAGTAACATGTTTCCCTGGCTCCCCTCTGCTTCTCTGCGGCACGCCGGAGGACACAGAAGCTGGGTTTGTCAGAGTGAGCAAGCAGAAAGAGCAGACAAGGGAGAGCTTGGTGAGCAGGTCTTGGCCACAGTGTTAGAACTAGATGTAACCAAGCCTTCACTTTTGTTGTGTTCTGTGAGCTAGAAGCAGGTCAGTGGCGTTAGCCATTGGCACAATGGAGGGGACTCCACAAGGTCACCGCTATGGCGTGCATCTTAAGTATTTCCCAAAGGTCCATGGGCAAATGTTGCTTGTGTAAGCCGGTATGATGGCACACACACACCTTTAATCCCAACACTCGGGAGGCAGAGGCAGGTGGATCTCTGTGAGTTCGAGGCCAGCCTGGGTTACAGCGCGAGTTCCAGGACAGCCAGGGCCATTACACAGAGAAACCTTGTCTTGGAAAAAGAAATGCTTGCTTGTGACACAATTAGGAAGTGATAGAGAGCTGAGATACTAGAGCCTACTGGGAGGACTTCGGGTCTCTCAGGGCACAACCATGAAGGAGATTTGAGGGACCCCAACCTTTGCCTGCTTTCTCTTTTGCCTCTTGGCCATGAGGTGAGCACTTTTGTTCCTCCATCCATTTCTGCCATGATGTACCATCACAGGTCCAAAATAATCTGGACGCTTCAAAAAAACGATGAGTCATTTAAACCTTTCCTGTTTATGGATTGGTTTCTCAAGGTTTAAAAAAAAATTGTTATTTTGTGTATGTGGGGTGGTGTGTGTGTGTGTGTGTGATGGTGAGCATGTGGAGGTCAGAGGACTATTTTATGTAGCCACTTCTCTCTTTCTACCTTCATGTGGGTTCTGGGGAGCAGACTCAGACCATGAGGCTTATGCAGTGAGTGCTTTACCCACTGAGCCATCCTGCCAGCTGTCAGGTCTTTGTTATAGTAACAGAAAGTTGAATAACACAGGCAAAAGTTACGTGGAGCAAGGGTCATTGAAGGGCAGGTATCTTAGAAGCCAACTGCACAGCCTTCTGCAGTATTTCTTGTGAGAGAGGGGAGAACCAGAAAACATCTTAAATTCTAGACAGGCCCCTGCTGAGGTCTGCCTCTGGCTTGTTCTACGGACAGAAAAGACTGTACAGGAGGATTTTGGTTAGAAATGATCTTATTTCCTATGAGGCCGGTCCTGATTCACTCCATTTTACTGGAAAACAATCTGTAACTGTTCTCCCTCCTTTTTATAACTAGCTCTTATCTTTCTTCATAGATTTTCCATGAATAAGTGGATTTTTTTTTTTTTTTTTTTTTTTTTTTGGAGACAGGGTTTCTCTGTATGGCTTTGGAGCCTATCCTGGATCTCGCTCTGTAGACCAGGCTGGCCTTGAACTCACAGAGATCCTCCTGGCTCTGCCTCCTGAGTGCTGGGATTAAAGACATGTGCCACCGCCGCCCGACTGAATAAGTGGAAATTTTTATAGCCTCCCAGGACCCTAAAGGTAAAAATGCATGACCTGTTTATCTTCTCTGAAGGAGGAAAGCACCCCTCTCTGAAACAGTGTGTCTAGGGCTTAGTGGTTTGTTTACAATTATCCACAGAGGAGTGACTTTGTTGCTGCATTTATGTGGAATGAAGGGATTGCTGTGCTAAGCTGTGTTTATCTGGATGGCTGCACTCCACAGAACAGTGGCATTGATGGAACTAACCATTCCTCGGGTCCCTACCCTTCCCCCCCTTTCCTTCCTACTGAGTCCTGCTTCTATCCCAGACTAGATTCCAGAGCATAGCGTTCTACATCTCCTGCTGCTACTGACCTGTCACTCCGTCCCAAGGTTTCTTTCATTTTTATAAATACATATGTATGTATGTACGTATGGATGCATGTATGTGTGTGTGTGTGTATGTATGTGTGTATGGTGTGCACATGAAGGTGAGAGGAGAACTTGCAGGAGTCAATTCTCTCCCTCTACCATGCGGGTTCCAGGGATCAAGCTCAGGTTTTCATGCTTGGTGGGAGGCACCTTTACCCATAAGCCATTGTACTGACTGGCTGTGTGTGTCAACTTGGCACGAGCTAGAGTCATCAGAGAGGAAGGAGCCTCAGTTGAGGAAATGCCTCCATGAGATCCAGCTGTAAGGCGTTTTCTCAATGAGTGATCAATGGGGGAGGGCCCAGGCCCTTGTGGGTGGTGCCCTCCCTGGGCTGGTGGTCCTGGGTTCTATAAGAAAGCAGGCTGAGCGAGCCATGAGGAGCAAGCCAGTAAGCAGCACCCACCCCTCCATGGCCTCTGCATCAGCTCCTGCCTCCAGGATCCTGCCCTGTTTGAGTTCCTGTCCTGACTTCCTTCTGTGATGAACAGCAATGCTGAAGTGTAAGCCAAATAAACCCTTTCCTCCCCAACTTGCTTTTTGGTCATGGTGTTTTGTTGCAGCAATAGAAACCCTAACTAAGACAGCCATCTTGCTAGCCCTCCCAGAGTGTCTTGAAGTTTGCTTTGCTGGCTCCTTATCCAAATTATCTGAAGAATCTGATGAAAAGACAGACACTGAGGTCCAACCTTACTCTACTCAATCTTGTGTGAGACCAGAGACCTGGATTTTAAAATTGCTTCTTAGGTGATTTGTGTTTCTTCTACACATTGAGGATGAGAACCCTTATCTAGGTGCTATCCCCCATTCGAGTGATGCTCAGAGCTAACAATCCGTGAGTGTCCTGTATCTTCCCTCTTATGGTCATGCTTTAGTAGTCACTTTTAGAGGGACAGTCCCTTGACCCAGTATTTCTGACTTAGTGTTAATTGGACCACTACATGCAGGCAAAATGAGGTGATACATGTGTGCCATTTAAAATTTAATAGTGAGGTTATTTTTAAACAGACTTTTACTTATGGAAAATGCCAGTGTCTAGTAGTGATATACAGTTTCTTTTGTATGTGTTTTTATATTAAAAAGGGGGAATTTAATTGAAGAAAAGGTATAGCTAATGGATAGATAGGGCAAAACCAATGGCAGAAATAATGGGTTGAAGTTTGGGAAACATTGTCTTCCCCACCCACCCCCCAAAAAGGCACTCGGTGGACTTGTGGCATCAACATGGAGAGTAGAGGATGCATTTTGCGATGGAAAGATCCTGTACATATTCCTGAGGTTGTTGTCTGTGACATTGTGTGGGGTAGACCCTGGGTGTCAGGATCAGTCATGAAGCTGGCCAGGCGAGCAGGTGAGCAGGTGAGCAGGTGAGCTGAACTCCGACGAGTCTCCCGTGAGCGTGGAGAAGAAAAACCAAGCAACAAAGGATTGCACCTGGCTCCACTGGGTTTGTACAGAGTCATAAAGTCAACATCAGAACCGGACCTCAGCGAAACCACAGCCTAGGTGAAAGCATGACCCTCTGCCCCACCACGGTCCCGTTCTATGTCACCAGCATAGCATTCTGTGGCTTCCTCATTGCCCCTCCTTCTCTCACTTTTAAGTTAGTTAATGTGAGTTAAATTAATATTAAGTTTGTCTGTTTCCTTTCACTTATTCCATTATGGCTCTAGAAAATTTAGAAGTACATATGTGGTTCGCATTGTATATTTCTTTGGATGGCATTGCTTTGGAAAATGTGGAAATTTGGGTTGTAGTAAATGCTAGCATTTTATAGACCAGATACAAAGCACCAACGAACTCCACACATCCCAATATACTCCCAACGCTAAGAACACCAAGTTACAACGATTTGGTTTCTAACTTGAATATTTAGGTGACTCCTCTCAGCTCCTTGGTTGATGTTAATGGATCCTATCATGGGAAGGTCGTCTTGATGGAGACTTAGTCTTTTGTCTTTTGTATCGATACTTTATAATGAAACAACATAAATACCTAGTAACATTTTGGGATTGGCTACAAAGTAAAGAAGGATAGGCTAGCCACCATCATGAAAACAATGTCTAAATCAATCTTGAGATTCTTCAATGGTTTTTTTGTAGCTTGTCTGTCGGAACACAGAAGAATCGGAACACAGTCAGAGGAATGACGCATGGTGGACAATGCCTTGGGGAACTGGGAGAGAGGCTCCAGGAAAAAAGGTGGAGGGCCTTTTACCTCGGATGTATTTTGTTCCCTGGATTGTTCTTGGATGTGATCTCATGCCTCCTGTGACAAACATTTACATTTAACTTATAAGACAGGTTCATCTTATTGGATTTCAGCACATAGCGATAGAACCCAATCTGAGCCGGGCAGTGGTGGCGCACGCCTTTAATCCCAGCACTCGGGAGGCAGAGGCAGGCGGATCTCTGTGAGTTCGAGGCCAGGCTGGGCTACCAAGTGAGTCCCAGGAAAGGTGCAAAGCTACACAGAGAAACCCTGTCTCAAAAAACCAAAAAAAAAAAAAAAAAAAAAAATAAAGAACCCAATCTGGTCAGTGTCCCCTGAGTCTGGACATGGCTTCTGCCTTGCCTTCATGCTTTCCCAGATATAATCTATAGCACGTGCCATGAAATTGTACTGAAATTGGTCTGTCCTGAGAAAGTTCTGGGAAAGGGCGGCTCTGTTAATATTTAGTATGTGCTGACTGACTTGTATTTACACGTTTTTCTGATCACGATTTTATGGTCATGCCTTTCTGAACTCAAACATCCTTCCCTGGGCCGCTGCTTTCTTGGTTACATTTGTGTATAAAAGGCCACTGAAACCGGAGTAAGGTTGTCTACAGCAGTAGACTGTAGCCAGCCCCATTCTTTCAGGTCGCCAGATCCCAGGGCCAGCAGACAAGGTCTGCATAGGTCAGCTGAAAAGTGGACACTTAGCAATGAGGATCTTCTAGTTGTTTTGATTGAGCAAGCATTACCTACTCAGTTGTGGTGTGTTCTGAATCTGAAATGTGTTAAGTACTTGGTCCCCTGTTGGTGGTGCCATGTTGGGAGTTGTTCAGACTTTCAGAGGCGAGGCTTAGCTCGAGAAAGCAGGTCATGCTTGCTTTTGAAGGGTATTCTTGCCTCTTGATTCCGTCTCAGTTTCCCCGCTTCCTGTCCACTTCGAGATGAACAGCCTCTTCTTGCACACACCCCTTCTATCATGATGGTTTGCTTCACGATAGTCCCCAAGTCAGTAGAACCAAATATTCTGGGCTGAAATATCGGGGTTAACATAACTCAAATTTGCAATGTTTACTTATTATGTCAGATTTTCAGTCACAGAAACATGAAAGTCACCAACCAGGGATGTCTTTTCATAAAGCCGTGTCTGCTGCTGTGACCATGACCCACACATTTAAATTCATAGCTACCATCATAAGCGTGAGTTCCTCAGCTTCCAGTGCATCAAGACCTACCTATGAATATCAGATCACATCATGAACCCTTTCCATTTTTTTTTCTAACTCAAATCTGAAGTCAAAATAAATGAATTGGCATCAGGAATTGCCTCGTTACTTTGGGTCATGCTATTGAATAGAAATGGAACACTCTTGGCTTTAAGGGCCTTCCAAAGCCTGCCAGCGTAGCTCACACAGTCTTAATTTTGTCAGAGAGTGAAGATGGGTGCCGGAAGGGGATCTTCCTGTGTGTCCCTTCATTCATCTCTTCCTCACCTTGAACTTTAGCCTTGACATTGTCTTTATCTCTATCTCCTTTGCTTTTTCAACACCCAGGCAGCCCCACACCCCTAGGATCCCCGGATCTGAGATATAGGTTAAGGTCACTGTAAGGCATTACCATTCTGATTTGACACAAACTCATGCTTAGACCCAAATTCTAGTCCTACATTTGTTTTCTGGCTGTATTTGTCCTGCCCTGGCATTTGATATTTGATGTTCCTTGTGAGCTAAGAAGTGCTAGCGGGAGAAACAGCAGATGTATATTAAAATGCAGCCTTGTAATATCTGCAATCCTCCAGGAATTCTCTCAGGTAATTAATTTCCTAGAATACTGAGCACGGTGTATCAGTTCTTACTCAGTTCACCTGATATCTGAAATATATAATTAATATCCTTGCTTCAAAATTGTATTGAGATTTAACTAAAAAAAATACAGATTTATTTGGCATCTTCTGAGGATTTGTTCTCAGACTTCCAGCCTACCTACCACCTCCATGGCTTCTGAAATCCTCAGACACCCATGCTCCTTATCCAAATGGCACAGCACTTCCATAAAACCGAAGTGTCTTGTCTCCCATACTTTAAATCACCTCTAGATTTCATATAATACTGAACGTATTGGAAATGCTGTATAAATAGTTGTACTTTATTGCTGTTGGCTAATTTTATGTCAAGTTTACACAGGCAATAGTCATCTGAGAGGAGGGAACCCCAATTGAGAAAATGTCTCCATAAGATTGAGCTGAAGGCAAGCCTGTAGAGCATTTTCTTAATTAGTGATTGATGGGTGAGGCCCCAGCTGATGGTGAGTGGGGCCACCTCTGGGCAGGTGGTCCTGGGTTCTATAAGAAACAAAATTGAGTAAGCCATGGGGAGCAAGCCAATAAGCAACACCCCTCCGTGGGCTCTGCATCAGCTCCTTGCCTGCTTTCGTCCCTGTCCTCACTTCTTTCACTGATGAACAGTGATGTGGATGAGTAAGCCAAATCAACCCTTTCCTCCCCAAGCTGCTTTGGTCACGGTGTTTCACTGCAGCAACTGAAATCATAACAGACAATTGCCTAGTGAAAAATTACAGTAAAAAATATGTGAGCTCAGGATAGGTGGAATTAAAAACTGGTTTTGATCTGTAATTGGCTGATTCTGCAAACACAGAACCTGTGGATTGCGGGCCCACTGTATGACACCTGTATTAAAGGCTAGGTGTCTTTGTCTGAGCACAGCATTTCTGGCTGGCTGAGCATCATGTTGCAAAGTCTGTTTACTTCGCTCACTGTGACATTTGATTCCTCCATTGCTGCTTTTATGAAGCAGGATCCTAAGACTCTGATTTTTCCCCCATGGCTGCCCTCTAGGTTTTGATTTAACGAACACCCCAAAGGCTTCATCTAGCCAATTAGTTTTGTTATTGTTTGTTCTACTATAGAATATACTTATTTGTCAATTTTTTTTATGAGCAAAACACGTAGCATTCATGGGTTGGAAGGTGGCTTAGTGGTTAAGAGCACTGGCTGCTCTTGCAAAAGACCTGGGTTTGGTTCCCAGTATTCACATGGTAGCTCACAACTGCTTATAACACCAGTTCCAGGAGATCAAATGCCCTCTTTTGACCTCTGTGGGCACCAGGCATGCCATTGGTATACATATGTATATGCAGGCAAAATACTCATATGGTATAAGAATAAAAAATAAATCTAAAAAAACAAACAAACCATATAGCATTCAGTCTCTTCTTTCTCTCTTTCCAGAGTCTCTCTGCATCAATCTGGCTGTCCTGGAATTCTCTATGTTAATATATACATACATTTTATATAGAATATAACCTATCGTATATATTATATATGTGTTAGCATATATAATGTATATGTTTGATATATATGTATTGATGCACATATGAATTTAAGTATATGTACCTCTGTGTGTGTGCATATGGTGGCTTGAGGCCAGCATCAGGTATCTTTCTCCATCACTCTCAATC
Source organism: Peromyscus maniculatus bairdii (assembly GCF_049852395.1). Taxonomy (NCBI): domain Eukaryota; kingdom Metazoa; phylum Chordata; class Mammalia; order Rodentia; family Cricetidae; genus Peromyscus; species Peromyscus maniculatus. The sequence goes on from NC_134862.1 coordinate 62,615,476, forward strand.
TCATGTGTTGAGGCACGGTCTCTCGCTGAGACCAGTGCTTGCTATTAAGGTTAACCTGGTTAGCTGGCTTGCTCTGGGGAAATTCACCGTTGGCCTCCCTTTCTGTTCTGGGGTTACAGGCAAGCTGTCACGTCTTCCTGGCTTATACATTGGTTTCAGGGATATGAACTCTGGTCCCCATACTTGTGGGACAAGTGCTTTATCCGCTGAGCCATCAGGCCAGCTCCCCACACTCCTTTTGCTGTTTTTGAGATAGAATCTCACTCTAGAGCCTTGACTGCCCTGAAACTCACACGTAGCTCGGTCTGACTTCAAGCTCACGGCAATTTTTGTGACGTAACCTCTCAAGGACTGGGATTGAGTCACTACACCAGACTCAGAACATTCCTAAGCCTATTAAAATTTGAGATCCGCTGGCCTAAAGATTTCCTCTGTGAGACAGAGTGGGTATGGGCACAGGTTACTGGAAGGATGCTAAAAACTTCTCTTTTAAATTTGGCCAAACTCTTTGCCAGGAAAAGTGAATTACTTCTTGCCGTGTTGGGGTGTGCATGTTTTAAAAGTTGCTGCAGCAGCGCGTGGTGACTCACTCAGTACTTCGTGACTCCACTATCTCTCTTTGGAATTGTCCCCATCCCTCCACGGGGGTAACCCTGACATCACTGTTACTTCAATTGAATGTTTTCTGCACCTAGAGAAGACACAGGGGTTTGTAAATCAGGAGGGGAGCTTCTGTAACACCGCTCAAATAATGGAAAAGATTTGAAGAGAAAAGCTGAAGACCTGAAATTCAAGCTTCTTGGCCTTGCTATTTGCTCCTCCCTCCGAGGTCCCCAGCGCTCATCATCTTGCCCATCTTTCCCAAACCTGAGCCTCGGATCCACGATGGCTTTGTTTTCTAACGAGGAAAACGTATTTCCTTCACCAGCTCATTTAAGATGCGCTTGGAATTTTTCCTAAACAAGACTTGCCAAACCTGGCCTGTGCTATTTTTAGGATCTCCTTTGCATATGTGCCCTGAGGAAATGGGATTCTCCTTGCCTTCTATCTTCTGATGAGTAGTTGATTGGCAACCTTGAAATTTTTCATTGTGTTTGAATTATAAACTCACTGCAAGTGCAAGGCACCTTTCTCACTCTTTTAAACTACATGTCAATATGTGTTCTTGTAGCACTATAATTACCTATTATTTCATAGCTTTCCAAATTAAATATTCATTAAACAAAAGCAGAAAAAGGTATTAAATTTATATAAAAAATTGGAGTTACATACTGGTATGTTAATATACCTTCATTGGGGTTTACATAGGTGGCGAGAAGGGGCAGTATATTTTTAAATAGTGCTTTGTTGTTGTTTAAAAGCCATCCATATTTAAAGAAGAATGCAGTTACTAAATGCAAATGAGAAACAATTTTACTGTGCTGTCTTTGGAGAAGGATGTGATTTTTAAATAAAAATAGAAGCTTCCCACTTTTGCCAATACTCAGTCAGCATTGCTAGCAACAGGGAGCATGCTGGGTAGACCTTAGCTGAGGCATCACCCTCTGATGGCAGGAGCACAGAAGAATCCTGTTAGAACTCACCAGCTCACACCACTCCCCTTCCTCCCAAGGTGTTCTGGCCTGAAGGAGTTAAGTTCCACATAGGTCAGTGTCTTGACTTTCCATTCGGACATAAACATCTCAGGGAGACATCTGGGGACAGGATATCTCTAACACAATCAGCTATTTCACTCTAAATTCTTTTACTCAAGTGATACATGAAAAAAATATAACACAACCATCCCAGACAAAGCCATATTTGTATCTTGTCTCACCCACTTCCATTTTCCACAGGCCTTTATTCTCCATGGCCTCTCACATGCTGGACAAATGTCCTACTCCTGAGGTCTGTCATCCTTAGCTCTTAAATTTTTTTAAAAAATTTGTGGTAAGGTCTTACTACATTGCTTTGGTTGACCTGGAACTTGTGATCTCTGCTTCGACCACCCCAGTGGCTGGGGCTATATATGCCTGCTACCAAACGCACTGTCTTTTCTATTTCTAAACAACATATGCATGGTCTTGCTAACATTTGCTTGATGATTTTAAATATCCATTGATTCCCATTATCAAATATGAGTGTTATGCTGTTTTTATCGTCTATTTAGTTAGTATTTATTTGGAGACAGATTTCTGTCTACATTGTTCAAGTTGGTTTCAAACTCTCTATGTAGCTGAGGATGATCTTGAACTCCTAATTGTTCTGTCTCCATTTCCCTGGTGTTAAAATTATGGGCCTGGGCCACTGACTTCTCCTAATTTTTAATCCAATTATTGTTAGCTCTTCTGTTGATTAACTTTGTTGAATCTCTTTTTTAAAAATTGTGTGTGTGCGTGTGCGTGCGTGCGTGTGTGTGCGTGCACATGCTTACGTGCACGCACTACATTATGAATGTAAGTAGAGGTCAAAGGACAACTTTCAGGAGTGGGTTTGTTCCTTCTACTGTGGGACCTGGGGATTGAACTCAGGTCATCAGGTAACAGGGTCAATGCTGAGCCACCTAAATGGTCCCTTTTAAGGATTATCTTGAAATCTGGCCTTTGGCTTTATTCATGGAGACACTTCATACTCTGATCATTTAGATGAGGACTTGACATACTCCACTCTTCCTCTGATTGCTGTCCTCTTGTTTAGCCCTGTTAGGTTTCTGCTCTGGGATTTTTCTGATATCATCTCCATTGTTCAACATTATTCTTTTACCTGGCCTGGTTTGAGTGGGTCCCTGTTCTTCAGAATCTAAAGAGGTCATATGGAAATGGTTTGGATCACATTACTTAGATAATTATCCTTTTTAAAAAAATGTTCTTTAATACTATCATGGGCATTTATCCATCTCTTTAAGTTTTAGCCTGCCAGTCTTCATGGCTGAATACTGTTCTATAATACTACAGATAGACTGAAGGGTTGCTGTTTTTCCAGAATATTGTTTGGCTTTGGCTCAGGCTTAGACTTTGAAAGCCCATATAGATGAATTCCTGCCTTGATACCATTTCTGACATTCTTCCTCTGTGAGCTCTGACTATATAATCATTTAGTTTATTGCTGTAGGGCATCTATATAGCAATATCTATAAATGAGCCTGTCATGCTACAAAGAGAGGTCCAGCCAGCCAGGGCTGCATAGTGAGATCCTATCTTAAAAACAACCAGCCTTCCATTTATATGTGCATATATATGTAACATTCAACCAATAGGTGATATCTTAATTCTCCTATAAGGATTAATCAGTGTTCTAAAGCTCATAACCCAGAACAGAATGACCTGTTGAGAACTATATTTAGTTTTTAGTTACCTAATTCCATTTGGAACATGAATCTTCCACAAAAGGTTTTGTGTGGAAATTCTTCACATTTTATGAGGTTGAATAAAGAGCACAATGTCAATTTTACTCCCTTGAAATGTCACAAAGAGAAAGATTCCAAATCATGAAAAAGCTAAACTCATCATAGACCACCTTCAACCCAGACATGTGATCAGCCAGTGCTTAAACTGGGCTTCCCATGTGCCAGGCTTTGTTATCCATACTCTGGATAAGTTAGCACGCTTTATTCTCCCAGCAGTCCTATGATGGTTCCTTCCTCAGACGAAGAGGTACAGGCTCTCCCTATCCAAAATCATAGGGAATGGTAGCAGGATTTGAACCCATGATCTTAACTGTGATCATACACACAAAATACTCAAATAATTTTTATTATGATATCTTAAGTGAGATGTATCTGACCTGTGGTTAGTATCTCTTAAAAGTTATTTTATGTTCTCCAGGGTCTGGTCTGGTAAATGGACAGAACTAGAAAAGAGTATATTGAATGAGGTGACCCTGACCCCGAAAGACAAATATCACAAATATCTCTCTCATCTGAGGCTCCTAGCTGCAAATCTTTAGATGGGAGTTCGTTTCCTGAAGTAACTGCAGAAACCAGCAAAGTAAGAAGGGACCATTGACAGAGTAGGGAGCTTGGGGAGCCAAAGAGAGGGCATGGTGGGGTACAAACGATCGGGGGGGGGGGTATGGGAAATGAGGCTGCTCTTTAGGGAGGGGGAGGGAAGTTACCTCATTCCATTTAGGTCAAGAGGCTTCCACAAAAGGTGGAATGCTTCCACAAAAGATAAATGCAGAAGAAAAAGGGTAAAACCACAATAAGAATGTCTGAAAAAGCCAGAAGGAATCATACCACTATTCACCTTCAAAATCCCTGCGTATAATTCTTTGTATAAATGTACACAGAGAGCTAAAATGAAATTTTTTCATCTGGACTGACAATGTTCCCTCCAAACACCAAGGACCACCTAATAAGAACACCTGTACCAGTCATGAGAAAAGCTCTTTTTTATTTAAAAAAAAAAAGGAAAAACTATTTATTTTAGTATTTTATGTGTATGAGTGTCTGTGCATCAAATGTGTGCCTGGTGCACATGGAGGCGATAGAAGGGAGAGAAGCCTTCTTTTGAATTATTGTTAAGTGCTGTCCAAAAGATCCCTAAAACACCAGCCGAGTGTTATTGCCCTGGATTGTCCCCCAGAGACTGAAGGTTAGTCTCTACTGCTGAAGACACCATATGCTTCACCCAGAGGATCCTGAGTTGGAACTGACCTGAACTCCTCCTCTGTAGGACTAGTTTCATGATACCAGTAGGTGCCATGCAAGCTTCCAGAGGAGGGAAGCAACCAGCAGCCCTACCCAGCAACAACAGCCAACGATTGCATAGCATGGCAGCCTAAGGGTGCAGTCGTGGCAGGTACACCTTGGGGGCAACCAACAGCTTTCTAATTGGACTTAAGATCCACCCTTTCAACAAGAGGAAACCATGCCTGGTACCGGAAACCCAACCAGCTACACAGGGCTAGTGAAGGCGTGGGTCTTGGAGGAGAACCTGTAACCATCACTTCACTAATCCAGCACAGTTCCTATCTGCATCCTAAACATTGGTCCTTATACCCACGGATAAGTGTAGTCCTCACTCACCGTCAAGAAAACTTCTCTTTGCAACAGATGAAGGCCATTACAGAAAACCACGGCCAATCAAAATGCAGAGTTGTGGAGCCCAATCCCCACGGATATACCTACAAAATAACTCCCGTACAGAAGGCTGGGGACATTTCAGATGGAGCAGGCAGAAAGATGGTAAGAACCAGAGGATCAGGGAGATTTCTATGGGATAGTAATGTCAGAAGCTATACCCATGAAGTCTTTACCATGAAGTATTTTACACCCATGAAGTCTTACCAACATGACTGTCTAAACATGAGCTGAACAATAGACATGCCAAAGCGGACAGTGGAAAGCCCATGAGGCCTCAACCCTCTGCTAAGGAATGACGAGAGTGGGAGAAAGAGTCTTCTTCAGGGAAGAACACTCCAGTTTGTTGTCCAACACCAAATGGTCAGCCTTGAAAGCATACATAGGAGTAACCTTATTCAGGCTGAGCAGGTTATATTTAGGGATATGTGTATATCCATATCCATACATATACATAACAACAACTTTACAAAAAGAGGCCAAGAAAGTGAGCAAGTAGGGATATATGGGAAGGTTTGGAGGAGGTAAAGGGAAGGGAGAAATAATGTAATAATAATCTCAAAATAAAGGGAAAAATGTAAAAAAAAAAAGCTATTTCATTTGGGGCTGGAGAGATGGCTTAGTAAGATCACTGACTGAGCCAGGTGTGGTGGCGCATGCCTTTAATCCCAGCACTTGGGAGGCAGAGGTGGGCAGATCTTTATGAGTTTGAGGCTAGCCTAGTCTACATAGCGAGTTCCAGGACAGCTAGGGCTCCATAGTGAGATCCTCTCAAAAGAAAAAAGAAATCAAAACAAACAGAAAACAACATTGCTCTTGCAGAGGTTGTAGGTTTGGTTTGGTTCTCAGAACTCATGTGGGGACTCAAAACTGTAACTCTAGTCTCTGGGGCTCTGATGCTCCCTTGCCCTCTCCAGACACCGGGTGGGTATATGGCACATGTGCAGGAGAACATCCATGCACATAGGAAGGAGGGGAGGGAGGGAGGAAGGGAGAGAGGGGGAGGGGAGAGGGAGAGAGAGAGGGAGGGAGGAAGGAAGGGAGGAAGGGAGGAGAGACCCAGAGGGATTTCCCAGCAGTTGCAGAAGCTGAGGAAGAAGCTGACTTGTAGCTAAGAGTTCAGGATTTATTAACGATTTCCTCCATCCTGCACCCTTTGAAACGTGTATAAAGGTTATCCATAAATTTTTAGTTTATGTTTTGTTGTTTTAATGGGGCTAACTATTTTATTTTAAAAGCTCAACCAATGTCTCTTCCTTTTACCAGTGATGGAGAAGCTTGGGTTGGGTCTCATTGTATCAATGAATGGCTGATCTCACTAGAATTTCAGGGCTTCATGAACACACGCTGCTAGCTGAGCTCTCTCTCTCTCTCTCTCTCTCTCTCTCTCTCTCTCTCTCTCTCTCTCTCTCTCTCTCTCTCTCCCCTGCCCCGTGTGTGTGTGTGTGTGGTGTGTGTGTGTGTGTGTAGGTCAGAGGACTCGGATCTCTCCTTCCCCCATGTGAATACTACACTCAGGCCACCAGTCAAGCCCTCCCACTTCACTAGCTGAGCAGCATCCTCTGCCCAGAACTTTCTGGTTCTAAGACACTAAGTTTTAATATGACTGGTCATGTGGCACCTATCTTCCAGAGGACCAGAAGCTACTTAACACACAGGGATGTGACTGATGGACACACGGAGTAGTTTACACTATTCCTGCCTCCCTTGACATTCAGCAAGTCCTAAAGTGCCCTTTCCCGAGGAAAAACCCAGTTTTCTTCACTTGGCTCTCGACAGCTGCAGCATCTTGGCAACTGTGGCCATTTCAATCATCCTGGGAGGAAATCCTGACAAGGACCAGAGCACTCACAACAGAAGTAGAGTTAAGAGAAGTAGCTTTTGAGAGGAAAGGTGGGAGGGAGTCATTTCTGATGACATCCTTAGATCCAGTTATAACGGGTACTGAAGTTAGCTTTTCAGTCCCATGGGCTGATTCTCTCTTCCCTGCTTTTGCTTTGAGTTTTTCCACTGTGACATCCCAACTCCTAGAACCTGGCACACGGCAGGTACTAAATCAATACTCGTGAAACGAATGAACGAAGTAGGCTATTACTTTATTTTTTTATTCTTTAAATTTTTATTATGATTAGTGTGTGTGTGTGTGTGTGTGCAAATGTGTCATGGTCTGCATGTGAGGGTCAGAGGACAACTGGTAGGCGTTTGTCCTCTCCTTCCCCCATATGAGGTCACTTGGCTTGGTGGCCATGCCTTTACCTTCGGAGCCATCTTGCCAGTGCTGGCTCTGTTACTTCCAAGCAGAGGAGTTCTTACTAAATCAAGAGATTAAAAGTATAAATATATGTGCACGTAGGTGTGTGCATATATAGACACATAAATATGTGTATATGTAATTATAACCATGTGTGATGGTGAATCTTGATTGTCATCTTGACTGGATTTAGAATCACCTAGGAGACGAGTCTCGGTGACCAGACAACTCACACTTTTGCTGCCTCAGCTAGAACCGCTCTGGCTGTGGTCTAACCACAGCCATGATGGACTCTGCCATCACACTGTGAGTCAAAAGAAACTCTTTCTTCCTCTGGCCCCTGGGGCTCTGATCTTCCTTGCCCACTTCAGTCACCAGGCAGGTATGTGGCACACAGACACACATGCAGGAGAGCATCCATACACATAGGAAGGAAGGGAGAGAGGGAGGGAGAGAGAGACCCGGAGGCATTCCCAGTAGTTGGGGAAGCCTGTTGCTTCTTTCAGGTATTTCATCCCTGCGGTGAGAAAGGTAACCAATAAACCAAGGTAGGACTGAAGTGTTACCAAACAATGCTAGAGGTTGTCTGTTCATAAGCACACACGAGGAAGCAGAGAGAGAACCCAGGAGCAGGAAGGATGCACTGGGCATGCTCAGAACTGAGAAGTGCCATGGTCTTGTCAAATGGTGGCAATAAGGACAATGTTAGAAAGGCGGAGTCGGCTTTGGAAACTTTGGAATTTCTTTGGTGCCGGAGGGGAACCAATGGGAGCTTGAGCAGGGCAGTGAGGTGTTACCCTTTACATGGTTTGTTTCAAAGCCATGCTGAAGCCTCTACCCAATGTGCTACACTCCTGCGTAACAGGAACTCAAGACCACACAACACGTTAGAGAAGATTTTTTGGTGAAAGACCTTTCGAATTTATGCCACATAAGCCATTTTTTTATGACTGGTCATTTTCTATGTTGGTCTGTGGTAGATACAATCATTTTTCAAAAACATATTTGTAATTTCTGGTATTCTAAAATAGAAATATGTAGGCCTGAGGGGGAGAAAGGAAGAGAAAGAAGAAAAATCTAGAAAAAGCACTTTTTGGTCTTAAGACCTGTTTTTTTTTTGAAGATTAATATTGTGAATAAAATATTTAAGTGTTTATCAATAATGAAGTGATCAGATAGTTTCAAAGAGAAATACCTTTCAGAAGAGCCCAAAACCTGAGGTCTGTTATGAAAGCTAATTAGAACCTGGGGTTAGTAACATGGGCTGCCCTGAAGCCTAGAGGGAGAGTCAAATCAGCTGGAGAGTTTGAAGAAAAAAAAATTCATAAAGAATTAAGTTCTAGTACATAACATATTTTATTTATATACTTGTCTAGTAGTGGCTTGGATCATATAAGCATATCACATTTGTTTTAATTTCTCTGTAACAGATTTCCTTTTTTCTTTTTCTTTTTTTCTTAATGTATGTAAATGAAAAATAGCGTTTTCCTTTTGATTTTGAAAACTTGGAACAATTTTATGTTTCTACTCTTAAGATGCCCCTTTATTTCTTCCACATTTACATCAATTTTGCTCTCTTTTGAAGTGTGCCTTTTGTAAAGATGCATTTATCATGTATAAATGACTTTTTAGAGAGAGTAATTTTTTCCTCTGTCCTCACCTAAAATTGCAATTTTTTTTTCTTGGCTTTGATTTCTGTGCAACAGGAAAATGACGGCCAGCATTGCTATTCCCTTACCAGGAGGAAGGATAACTTGTTCTATACAGTCCTCAGCCTTGGAGGTGGGGACCAGTGTAAGGATGGGGTGCTGGGAGGATGGGGAGGAAGGAGACTGGGGACCAGTGTAAGGATAAGATGCTGGGAGGATGGGGAGTGCAGTGAGGATGGGGAGGAAGGAGACTGGGGACCAGTGTAAGGATAAGATGCTGGGAGGATGGGGAGGAAGGAGACTTGGACCAGTGTAAGGATGAGATGCTGGGAGGATGGGGAGGAAGGAGACTGGGGACCAGTGTAAGGATGAGATGCTGGGAGGATGGGGAGGAAGGAGACTGGGGACCAGTGTAAGGATGAGATGCTGGGAGGATGAGAAATGAGCAGCTGAAACCAGGAAGAAGCTGTGGAAGACTTCAGGCACTACTGCAGGTAGTTGGGGTGGACAAAATAATGATGATGATGATGCTTATTATTATTTTTTGAGACATAGTCTCTTTAGATAGGCATGGCTGTACTGGAACTCACTCTATAGACCAGGCTGACCTTGAACTCACAGAGGTCCATCTGCCTCTGCCTCCAAAGTGCTGAGATTAAAGGCATGTACTACCATGACTGGCTTGTTTTTGTTTTGAGATCGGTTCTCACTGTATAGCACTGACTGGCCTGGAACTTGCCATGTAACCCAGGCTGGACTGGAACTCCGTGAACTCTGCCTGCCCCTGCCTCCTGAGTGTGGGATTAAAGGAATTTGCTACCAACCCAACTAAGAATTATTTTAAAAGTATTTTTAAGCAAGTTCTTATTTGGAATATATCATGTCACTTCCATAGACAGTCCATTAGAATGTCCCGTTTCCTCGTGATGCTCATATGGTCAGAATTAGGATATATGTGTGTTTTTCTAATATGTTGTGGTGATTTGAATGAGAATGCCCCCCATAAGGCTCATATGTTTGAATGCTTGGTCCCCAGTTGGTGGAACTGTTTGGGAAGGATTAGGAGGTGTGGCCTTACTGGAGGAGGTGTGTCAAGGGGTGGGCTTTGAGATTTAAAAAGTCCGCACCATTCCAAGTTCCACTCTCTGCCTCATGCTTGTGGATGAAGATGTAAGCTGTCATCTCCTGCTTCAGTGCCATGCCTCCCAACCTGCTGCCATGATCCCTGTCATGACGGTCATGAACTCTAACCCTTTAGAAGTGGCCTTGGTCATGGTGTTTTATCACAACAATAGGAAAGCAACTAAGACATATGTCAATGAATTGAGGCTGTATTTAAAGTGAAGAGTTTGTTAACCTTTGGTCTGATTTTATTTGGGTTACTCTCCCTTTCCCTTTCTAAGCAAGCATATTATGGTGATCAAACCACAAGAAGACATACTGTAAAAGATGGTCATGATTGCTATAAAAAAGGTATTATTTTTTGGGGGACCGTCTCAATATGTATTGAACTTGTGGCAATCTTCTTGTCTCAGTCTCTCAAGTGCCATATGCTCAGTAAAATGATATTTCTCTTCTCTATCCTCTCTAAAGATTCCCTGTTCAAGGGTTCTGGATTCTGTGTTGCTTAACCCTGCTCCTTCACTGTGTTTTGGGCTGATAAGCGAGCTCCATTAGTTTTCTCCTTTTTAGCTTGTATCTCTGAGGTTATTATGATGCCCACTCAAGGCTCCATCTCTGACATTTTCCAAGGCAAGACTGATTTAGTAAATGATGTTAATGTTACCCAGAGGCGTTGCCACATTGCCTTACAAGATGTTTCTAAAGTCTTTGAAATTGCCAAGGTGCTGTTTGAGATTTGAGATCATCTTTGGCATTTTTCCTTTTCAAATGCATATATCGGCTGTCCCCTTTCTTGAACTATTGACTCAATCATAGCCTTTTGAGGTTTGCTTTCACTCTGTTTAGGAGTCAGGTGTGGGACACACCTGGAAGCTGAACCTGGCTGAACTCAGAAATACTTTTTAACACTGGTGTGTCCTGGAGCCTTTCTGATGTGTCTCCACTCTCTCAGATCTTACAACTTGTTCTCTATCGGGGTGCTTTGGTCGCTCAGGTGAGGCTCAGTACATCCCTGATCAGTTTCGACAAGTTTAGACAACTTGACATGGGCTTAAATTCTCAAGGTAGGTCCTTCACGGCTGCTCTCCTTGGTGAAATACAACTAAATATGTTATTAAGCTAGTTGGATTACTATCTCACTCAATGAAACTACATTTTGGAAAAAAGATGTGTTTGTTTTTGTTATTTAAATATTCATTCATTCATTTCTTCATTTCTTCACTATGCATGCAATCAGCAGCAAATATACTTACTCTACACCAGGGACTGTCCTGGGATTGAGGACAGCAGGGATAAAGGCAGGAAACAGTCTTCCCTTCGTGGAGTTTACTTTCTTGCAGCAGGACAAGAGAGTTGATAGACAAACTGATGCTGTCATTTCAGATGGTGGTATATTATCTGAAGAAACTATGAACGGGATAGAAGTTGAGAATGGCACCCCCCTGGTGAGGGCCTCTTTACCCCCCCCCCCCCCCGGGAGCGCCAGACTAGGTTTTAATCTCGCATGGGTTCTTTCTGGAGTGTGGCTGCTGAAATCAGCGGCAGAGTTTACTCCACCTGTGCGTGTGGTTAGATGTACCTGCTCCCCGCCGCCACAACTTCGCTTCAGAGTCATTGACTCTGCTTGAGGAAGAATGATGGGCCTCACACTTTCCCGACTGTCGACGTTTCCAGTAGCCTCTTCCATCTCCCCCATCTCTCCTCTAACGCCAGCTTCTGTGTCCCGTTGAAGGGGAAAAATGATCTTCACTTTACTCTAACCGGATGCTGTGTGTTTTCATTTAACTGCGTGGGGCTCCGGCGTAGAAGGCAGTGTTCTGAGCATCATCTCTGGGCGTATTTAGTCTTCCTGGGTGTTCTGCAAGGCTCTCGGTTTATAGATGAGTGTCCCAAGTCACAGAGCTAGAAAGAGTAATGAGATCCATTCCACCCACACGTCTCCTGCCATGCATTAGCCTTGGCTGCCTTGCCATCCATTAGCCTTGAATTAATCAACCAGTCTCTCTCCCCCTCCCTTACTCTGTCCCTTCCCTCTCCTCCCCCCCACCTCTGGTATATGGATGTACAATATGTAGAGTTCAGAAAACAATGTCAAGTGCCTTTCTCAATCACTCTCAACCTTCTTTTCTGTGACAGGTTCTCTCAGTGAACCTGGAGCTCTCTGATTCCAGCTGGCTGGCCATGGAACTCAGGGATTCTCCTGTGTCTGCCTTCTTGTTGCTGGGTTTTTAGGTATGCTAACTGCTCATCTTTTATGTGGATGCTGGGGACCGAACTCAGGACCTCCTTGTGCATCGAGCGCTGTACCAACTGAACCATCTCCTTAGCCGCTGGTTCTAAATTTGTTGAGATGAACGTTAGATGAATGTTCTTTATGTCTTTGAGGAAGCTGAAGTTGGGTCGATGAGGTGGCTCATCTCCTCACATAAGCACTAAGCATGCATTTCTGCCTGACTCTAAAATACATTTACTCTCCACTCAACTGTAAGCACCACTAAAATGAAGTCAGGTGGTGCCACCTGGACTTGATCCTGGATGATGATGTGAAGGCCAGATGAGCCATGGGACTAGAATTCAAACCCAGGCCTCCCAAATAAATCGTAGCCAAGAGCATTGGCCATAAGAGCCAGGCAAATAGAGGTTTAAATCTGGGCTATTGAACTCACTAGTGGTGTGAGTCTTGACTACTCAGAATCTCAGTGTTCTAATTGGTAAATGGGCATAAAAAAATGCCCATCTCAAAAGGTTATTTGAGACACCAAAAAAAAAGTCATTCTGATTTTGGTGCCTCTTAGGCTGCCAAGCCATTGTTCTGTTTCACTGAGGCAGACTTCTCTTGTTCCTCATTAAAATCCATGCTCTGCATAGCCCTCAGGCTTCTCTTAGCCCTGATCTCTTAGATCATGGGCTAAGTCAGAATTTCTCAGAGTATGGTCCCTGGAAGGAAGTGTCAGTGCAGCTTACTATCATTACTAATTTGGGGGCCCCATGTTAGACCTACTGAACCCAAATCCAAGCCTGCTGATACTTTCATATGACAGCTGCCTCCTACGCAAGCCTGTGCCGTTTGCAATGCTGAGAGATCATGGTGCATTGAAACTGCGGACTTGAACCATACTCTTTGCGTCCGTCTTCTCTCTGTGTCGGCAGCGGAGGGGCAAAGCAGCCATCTTTTTCCGTCCGACTAAATGAACCGGCAAGATGCTAAAATCCTGGATGAAGAGAAGCTTGGTTGTCTAACGCGTCCAATTGCAAATGCAGATCACGTTAGGCAAGGAGAAGGTGACAGGCTGTTGGGAGGGTTAACTGGGCTGTGGAGTGTACTATGGGGGCCAGGGAAGGACTGTCTCAAAGGAGACATTTCAACGGCAACCTGAAGGGTGAGTGGGAGTAGTGAGATCGCATGTGGGAAGACGAGGAGGAGGAAAGGTAAGAAGTCTTCTTATAGGAACTGGCATTTGCACTGTCTCAGAAGTCGGGCTGGTGTGGCAGAAAATGTCTCTGCATGTGCAAATAAAGACGAACATAAGGCGTGGGTCAAAATGTGAACAGGACTTATCTCTGGGTAATGGGATTAGCTGTATTTCTAATTTCCTCGTTTGTGTGTGTTTTTAAAAAAACAGATTGCTTGTGTGGTTCTTTTGCAATAAATAAAAGTTACCTTAAAAAAGTGACCATGGCTAGAGATGTAGCTCAGTTGGTACGGCAGAAATCTGGCATGGTAATGTGAGCCTGGGATACCGGCACTGTCTCAAAAAAAAAAAAAAAGTTTGAATAAAGAGGAGGGGAGAGAGAGGGACACACACACACACACACACACACACACACACACACACACACACACACGGGGCGGGGGGGAGAGAGAGACAGACAGAGACAGACAGAGACAGACAGAGACAGACAGAGACAGAGACAGAGAGACAGAGACAGACAGAGTCAGAGAGAGACAGAGACAGACAGAGACAGAGAGAGACAGAGACAGAGATAGAGACACAAAAAGCCCTTCCTGGCCTAGCCTGGGTTGGAATGTATGCTGTAGGGGAGAGGTGATGTTTCCGGGCAAAGGAAGTGACTTGGACCACAGCTCCTGTGTCTAAATAACTGCGAATTGCTAATGGCTTTTATTGTGGCAACCACAGCAGTGGGGGTGGGGTGGGAGAGGAGACAGGAACCTAGGCAAGAGATCAAATCCCAGAGGCCATGTGTCAGCAGGAAGTGTCGTGTTCCTTCCGTGGTCAACGTGGAGTAAATTGATCAGATCTGTGTTTTACAGATGTCCTGTGGTGAGAGTGTGAGGTACTCGAGACAGCTGTTCTCACCAAGGTGAGTGACACGGAGCAGGCTGGGGAAGCGCGCCTTCCTTCCTTCCTTCCTTCCTTCCTTCCTTCCTTCCTTCCTTCCTTCCTTCCTTCCTTCCTTCCCTCTTTCTTTCCCTCCCTCCCTCCTTCTTTCCTTCCTTCCTTTGTTCCTTCCTTTCTTTTCCTTAGAAAACAAAACCAAAAAACAATACACAACAAAATTAAAATACATATATATATTTGAAACGAGAGAGAGAGAGAGAGAGAGAGAGAGAGAGAGAGAGAGAGAGAGAGAGAGAGAGAGAGAGAGAGACCAGAGGGCAGTTTCTGGGAGCTGATCCTCGGCTTCCAGCAGGCGACAATGCCTTTACCTGCCCAGCCCTCTCACCGGGCCTTCTGCTTTTTTCTTTTTTTTAAAGGCAGCAAATTCAAGAATGTGACCCGAGGTTTAATCTTAGTTGCTTTCTGATTAAATATTAAATTCAAATAATTAGCATGAGCAGTCTGATGCCAAATCATGGGGCGTGAGGCATCTTTTATATTCCAACCTCTGTTCTAGCGAATCACAGGCCTTCCCCCTTTTCATCTTTGCTGGAGTCCTGTGTGCATCTTCAGACCGAGGGAGCACCTGTCGACTTCCCACCTTAGGGCCAGATCGGAATGAAATAATCCCTGCCGCGTGATTGACAGCCTCAGACACAAGCAGCTGAGACAGAAGCCGTCAGCATTATTTGCCACCAACTTTTTATGCAAGTTTTAATTTTGTCTGTTCGTTTCAACCAACTCTGAGGTCTCCATGACTACAATAGAGAACAGAAGGATAAGAATGCTTCTGTGTTGAAACACCCTAAATGGTATTGTTTATTATAAAATGTGGATATTTTAAAGGATGCCCACGGCTTTAAAAGGTGTAAATGCTATTCATATGGTGTTCTAAGCCACAGACATTTTTATGTTCAAGCTGTGGGTGATATGGGAACACATTGAGAAGACACATCCACGAGGACCCTCAAAGGAGACGAGACAGACAGGAGTTGGTATCAAACACAAGTGGAAAAGGATGTGTGTTTTCTTAGCCATCAGAGCTCTCCGAGACCTGAGTCACGAGGTCAAGTGTGGTCAATGGATTGGTGTAAAAAAGCAACAGAAATCTGAGTAAAACAGTCAAGAAAAACCCCAACACCTTTTGGGGTTTTTATGAGAGTGTGGCTAACCTTCCCAGCATCATTAGGACATGACACTCCATCCATATCCTTTTCCAAAGGGAGCAGATGTGTCTGAGGCTTTTGGAGTTAGAACTGAATTCCAGCCCTTCTGCTTACTATCTGGACTCCGATGTCTTCAGTGGACTACGAAGTCCACTTGCAAGGTGTTATAGGGGGAAACCAGATGTTATTCATCAAGTTGCCAGAATTTAATAACCTCTCAAAAAATGGCAGTCCTCACTGTTGTTGTTATTCATGCTCTGCTGCCATAGAGACCTTGTGTGAGCCTCGACTAGAATTTTGATTTCTGAAGAACACCCAGTAGAAGTATTAGGATAGGGCTGGGCTTTCCTGTGCTCAAGGAACTGAGGTCCCAGCCCCTGAGCAGGGTCTGGATGGTTTGGAATCATGCCCAGTATCTGAGGCCATTGTATTGATACAGATGCCAAGTTCTCAGGCTTCCAGCAGACGGGTAGGGAGACAGCAGTTTACCACTGAGCTGGGCAGTCCCACAGCACATGGTGGGAGCAAAGCTGGCCGGCGCCGGCCCACTGACTAGTTGTCTCTCGATGCTTGTCAGTGGCGTGGGTCCCCAGCCATTTTTCAGTCCTCCTTTCCTCCCTCCTGGGTCCTGTCCTAGTCAGGTGCTCCCCTTCCACTCAGGTACCCAGTCTGTGTCCTATTTTGTTCTCTGCTAAGGAGAGCAAACCTCTGCAAGGTGAAGTGCGTGTTGACAAAGAGCGGCCTGTGCTATTTGG
This sequence comes from Peromyscus maniculatus bairdii, assembly GCF_049852395.1. NCBI lineage: Eukaryota > Metazoa > Chordata > Mammalia > Rodentia > Cricetidae > Peromyscus > Peromyscus maniculatus. Next base: position 62,631,818 of record NC_134862.1, read on the forward strand.
AAGAGGACTCTCGGGATCGGGAAGAATGACGTTTTAATGACAGAATGATAGACAACAGGTTGATGCTTGGGGTCAGAGGACTCTCCCTGTCACCTGTGATTAGAGCACAACAGCCTCACTGTCTACTAAGAAGGTCATTCCTTTCCAGAAATAGTTTTTAATTTATCTGGAGGCCACAAGACATCAGAGGAGTGTTTAGTAAAGGGGCTATCCCCGCTTCCCTTTCTTCCTCCTCCTCCTCCTCCTCATCTTCCGTTGAAGATGATGTACAAAGGTTATGGGGAGGAGGACAACACACGATCAATAAAGTGAAAGCACAGCAATGGCAGCATCTTTCCGCAGACTTAGCTGATTGGTTAGGACAGTGTAGAAACAGTAGGAGCACTCTGTAGCATTAAAAAAAAAAATAATCACTTTTGGATGAGTGTAGTGGCACAGGCCTATAATCTCAGCCCTCTGGAGGCTGTGGCAGGAGGAATGTCAATTTTGAGGCCAGCCTGTACTATGTAGTGAGACCCTGTCTTAAACAATATAAAACATAAAACAAAGACAACAACAACAGCAACAACAGAACACAACAAAAATCCATGTCTTGAGCATCATGGAAAGAAAGCCTGTGTCAGGATGCACAGAAAGCACATGGCTGTTCTCCTAGTCCTTCCTTCCTCCAGATCTTCTGACAACAACACTTGGACTTTCCTTTGGGACACGTGCATCTTCCCATGTGTGCAATCCTGCGGGACTTTTTGTCTCCAACATACTGCTGAAGGAGAGCTCTCTGATTCAGGGCCTGGGGTAGCCGAATCCTGACGCCTCATACAGGAGAGATGAGATCATCAGTATTTTATTACTCATACCTAGTCACAGCCTTGGGGAGGAAGAGGATGCTCCAGGCCACACAGGGCCACGAGGCAAGGTTGGGGATTGCTGTGGGACTGGGCAATAGCGTGAGTATAAAGAGGACCTGGGGAAGCAGACTCTGCAGATGAAGAGGGTGAGGTGTGCCCACGACATGGGAGGGTGTGGTTGGATTATGTAAATCATGTCACAGGCCACCAGGGAGGTGGAACCTGCACTCCGGAACAGGCAGAATTGTCCTAGTTCCCTTGATGAGGAGGACTGTTTGTTTGCAGATGTGGTGAGAAGTCAAGGTTAGGTTCTTTAAGACCCTTGTTTTGTTCCTTAGTATTAAGCTTTATTTTATTTTGAAAGAGGGTTTCTCTATGTAGCTCTGGCTGTCCTGGAACTCTCTATGTAGACCAGGCTGGCCCCCAAACTCACAGAGATCCACCTGCCTCTGCCTCCCTGAGTGCTGGGATTAAATGTGTGCACCATAATGCATGCCTGATGTTGGGCTTATTTATTTTTACTTGTAAATCATAGTTCTGTGTCTCCCACTGTAAAGAGAACAAGCCAAGCATACTGCCTTTCTTTTCTTGTAAATAGGAAGCATGGAGCTGAAGGAAACATGATGGACAAGGACTGGGGTGTGTTAATCCAGACAGGGCTTCAGAAATTGTCTGTCCTGACCCCAGTCTCCCCTTGTCCTTGCTCTTCTGAGCAGCCTGCCTGTCTTTGGAATGTGGGAACTGCATCATTGGTGAAGTTGCCTGGAGCTGGTTCTGTTGCTTGTAGCAGAATGCTAAGAGCTGCGTGTTCGTTTGATATGCTGGCTCTGAGAGATGGATGATTTTAAAGTAATTTTAAAATTTATTCTTTAGGGACTTCATACACATATACAATGCATTTTGATCTTCCATTTTTTCCTCCATTTACCCTCCCCTGCCTCCCAGAACTCCTCCCCAACATATCATCTTCCCATCTTCATTATTTCTTCTCCTCCTCTTCCTCCACCTCTACCTCCTTTTCCCCCTCCTCCTTACCTTTTGTAACTCATTAAGTCCAATTACTGTTACCAGCATGGGTATGGGGCCATTCACTGGAGTATGGACAACCCACTAGGGGCCACAACCCTGAAGACAATGAAATCTTCTTATCAACTGCTAATAGTTCCTTAGCTAGGGACTGGGTTTCGTGAGCCTCTCCCCCATCCACACCAGAATGCTGACTGGCTGGATCTTGTGCAGGTCTTCTGTGGGTAACCACAGTTACTGTGAGTTCAGGAGAGCAACAGCCATGTCTAGAAGACAACACTTTATAAACGCTTCTCTCCATTCTCCAGCTCCTACATTCTTTCTGTGCCCTTGTCCATGACATTCCGTGAGTCTTGGTGGTGGTGGGTTAATAGGGATGTCCCATTTAGGGTGAGCACTCAACAGTCTCTTATTCTTGGCCCTTCGACCAATTATGATTTCTGCCTTAACTGCTGCCCAGGACAGAACAGATGCCTGGTCAAAGTTGAGATCAGCACACATCCATGGGTATAAATATTTAGAAGGCAGTTTGAGCATTTTGAAAAAACAACAGCAGTAGGTTCCCTCTCAGGACATACGAGCACACCAGCCATGGCTTTTTGACCAGGTTTTCAGTACCAGCCATGAGTCTCCTCCTGTGGAGCTGGCCTCAAACCCAAGCATTCGGTCACCCTCATAACACCTCATTCTGTCACTGTACGGATGGGCGTGTCTTGCCTGTCAGGTCAGGATGATGGCATACAGGGCTCACTGTTATATATTATAGCATGCTGGGTGAGACTGTTGATGACCTTTCACCCCCAGCAGCCTGCACTATGAAAACTCCTAGCACTATAAAAACCAGCCTGCAGGAGGAAGTTTCCCAGTCATTTTCAGTTGGATTCCTCTATGCCCTACAGCCAAGGGCACAGTATCTTCAGCAATAGGGTCTCACCATGCAGCAATGGTAGGCAAACCAGGGCATTGGCAATATTCTGTGTTGTCTGGGAGGGCCTCTGTGGCTTCCCTGATGAATAAGTTATATAACATACTTGGTACTGAGTTTTTTTTTTTTAATTTAATAACCCATGCCTTCTGGGAGCAGCACTGTCCACCCACACACGGAACCTATATTCAGGTGTCTTCGTATATGTATTGACTTACAAGGTGGTGGGTTTTCATAAGGATTTGCCACACATTCTTAGTTTCCGTTAACCCAGCCCCACCCTTCTCTCACCCAGTGGTTTTTATTATTCCCACTTTACAGATGAAGGCAATGGAGGCAAAGAGGTACCAAGACTGTACAAGTTCACAAAACACATATGCAGAGATGGGGAAAATTAAAAAGTTAGAATTAACTTTTTTGAGATTTAATGAACTCTAACTGTCTAGAACTGTAAGCCCTAAATAAACTCTTTCTTCTATATGTTGTCTTGGTCCTGGTGTTTTTTTATCACAGCAATAGAAAAGTAACTAAAATGGATGAATTCTTTCTCTCCGTCATCAGAACTCCTGAGCTAAGTCTGGCATCAAGCCGATAAGAAAGCCAAGGCACAGAGAAGGTGGGCATTGTGCATGGCCACATGGCTTGAAGCCGTGCAGCTGGAAGCAAGCCCATGTAACATGGGCTCCAGGCCAGCAGGCTAAGCAGCAGCAACCTTTGGGATGATGAGCCAGCCCATCGACAGGAAACCATCTGTTTCCCTCTGTGGCTTCCCCTCAGCCTCATCCCTTACGATGTGACCCTGACACAAACATTCCTTCCCACTTCCTCCAAGACAGCAATGGACAGGACAAGGGCTCTGCTGGCTCCGTGAGGCAAACTCTTGAAGGAGAGACAGACCCAGAGCTCAGCCACTGTTAATCCTGGTTCAATGAAGTTGCCCTCTTGACAGAGGCAGACTTGAGCCCTGTCCGTTCCTGAGATGAAATAATGGTTCTGACAAGAGGCTTGAGGCCACCCATAGACTGTCAGTATAATACCCATGACCTGAGAGTGCGTCTTTCAGCTGCAGCAAGAAGGACAGGATAATTTTAGAGCAGCTTCCTCTCTCCTACTGCCAGGCTGGCTCCCAGATAGAGACCGGGGATGCCCCTCTGCACTGAAGCCCTTGGACCCTGCCAAGAGCCACAGGTTCAAAGTGCAGAGAATGAGTGTGGGTCTCCTGGGGAGCAGGACTTGGAGGCAACCTCCATCTGTAGTCCTATATTCCAGATCTCCTGTGTCTGTAGAAGACGCTTCCTCCTTCACCACCAGCATGAGGTGGTGACTGCTGAACGTCTAAGGGGACATTCCTGCTCCGGGGGGTCTATCCAATGACACCCCTTCTAAAGCAGCTCTCAGCTCTGAGGAGGCAGGGAGAGGAAGAGGAAGAAGTGCCTGTTTGAGGCGCCCAGGGAGAGGCACCTCTGTTCTGGAAAGTCACCACACAGTGCCTTCTCTACTTCTGCACATCTTCCCGCTTCCATCTTCAGTTCCAGAGGCTCTTCTGCTTCATGGCTTCCTTCCTGTGTCTATAGATGCGCTTTTTATTTAGGTGTGCAGACCAACATCCTCTTTAGAACATTATCCATCTTCCTTTCACATTCTCAACTGTCTGGGCCTTACGTGTGAATGGGAAAACCCCAGGTCTTCTCTGCTCAAACTCCCTTTTCTCTCTGGTCTGGCTATCTGCCCACCAAAGCCCAGGCCTCAGTGGTGACTGGCAGGAGAGGCTGAGTCACGTGAGCTCTGAGGTGCACACATGCACACACCCTCCCCCGTTCCCACTCAGGCCAGAAACCTCTTCCACAAATCCAGAGTCTACTAAAGATAATGGCCTTTCATTCTCTGATTATGGCCTCCGCATAGATGATGTACCTCACTCACAATGATCTTTAGAACTTAAGGGATGAGATCCCTTAGCTCTGGGTAGATTATAAGTGACTCCACAGGGTCATAGATGTCCAAAGGCACCACTTGGTGTTGCCAGTGAAGGACAACTTATCATACTTATATTCCTCTTCCTAGCTGGCATTCAGCATTCTAAGAGGTTGCCTCTCCATTTACTGCTTAAAAAAAAACAAAGATGCAGCCGGACAGTGGTGGCGAAAGCCTTTAATCCCAGCACTCGGGAGACAGAGGCAGGTGGATATCTGACATCGAGGGGCCTACAAAGCAAGTTCCGGGACAGCTAGAGCTGTAACACAGAGACACAGAGAAACACTGTCTCAAAAAACCAAAAAAAAAAAAAAAAAAAAAAAAAAAAAGAAAGAAAGAAAGAAAGAAAAGAAAAGCGTTACAGGATGCAGAGTTGTTCATGACCGTGGAATGAAAGAAGCTGGCGGCAGGTGGCTGGAACAGCAGCTGAGAGCTCACTCTTCAAACCACAAACAGGAAGCAGAGTGAACCCTGGACATGGGTGTGTCTTTCGAAATCTGAAAGCCCGTTCCTAGTGAGACTTCCTCCATCAAGGCCACACCTCCTAACCTTCCCCAAATGACCACTACCTGGAGATCAAGTATTCAAATGCCCAAGACTTAGAGGGGACATCTCATTGAAAGCACCATACCATGGCACACAGAAAGTACTTAATGTATGTTGTTGGTGATGATGACTAAATAGCTGTCCTCCATACCCATGCCCTTGACCTTTTCCTGATCCCACCATAGAGATCCTCTAGCCCCAGGGTGGGCTTATCTGAATGCTTCTCTAGTGGTGAGAAGGCAAGCGGGGTGTCGAGGAGCAGAAAAGGGGCTAAGGATGGCTTGACAGATGTTAATACAAAGTCTTGACTCTTTGGGCACCCTCCACCCTGTCTTGCGCTTGGGTTGTATTCAAAGGCACATTCCCGTGGCCAACGTTCTTAGAAAGCTGGCTCGAGCCATGCTTGGCTCCAACCTTTTTAGTGGGCAAGAGGCCACATTCCTCAGCTGGACCATCTCCAAGCAGAGCGAAGTGTGACAGCTGCCTCGGGCACTCCAGCCTCTGTTTCCGAGGCCTTCTTAAAGTGTGGTCTTCTCGGGCGCCATCTTTTCTTGTCCCTATCACTGCCTCGGTTGAGAAAAAAGAGCTGAAATGAATTCATCCTGATGTGTAGTCTGCCTTGAGTGTTACCACTTCAAGGGAATTTAGATTTTGACACAAATGAATTTTGATGTGAACTGACATCCATTGTAAGGGGTCAGCCCATGGGAGAAGGCATTCCTGGGGGCTCTGCACATTCTGAAATATCTTATGTAGGTGGTTAATTACCTTCTGCACCCTGGTCTTCAGATCTCTTCTCTGCAGCTTCCCTAGCTCTAGTTAAGGGCAGCAGCTGAACAGGAGAGGCTGTTCTCAGGATGCAGGGGAACCGAATCTGGCACTAGGGGAGGCCCCGGCATCTGCCGCTCCACACTTGACTTGCTCGAAAACCCATCATTTACAGGAGAAGCTGCTGAAGTAGGAGGCTACTGACGCCCCCATGCAGGGTGGTGAGAGGAATTCTGGGCCTCTGAAACCTGCTGTAATAATTAGAAGGGTCTGACAGTTCTCCAATACAGAGCATTCTTTCAAAAGAAATTTCACCTTATGCATATTGTTTTATTTATGTTGCCATTTGCTTGTATATGCTGTAAATATGTATTCCTATTTTAGTATTGATGATTTGATGAATATTATGGGATCACTCCCAAGGCTCTCTGTTGTCTGCTTACCTAACTCAATGCTAAAGCAGCTTTTGCCTTAAATATATATATATATATATATATATATATATATATATATATATATATATATATTATAATGGTTGATTTTATATGTCAACTTAACTGGGAATGCCCAGTTAGCTCAAGAACCATAATTTCTAGTAAAGTCTGTGGATTAGTTATTTCTTGTCTTTGTGACCAAATACTTGACAAAAAGTAATGTGTGTGGGGATTTATTTTGACTGACAGCCCGTCAGGTTGGGAACGGATGTTAGCAGGAGCGGTTCATAGCTGTGGCAGGGGGTGCTTGCTCACATTTGTGTAGATTAGGAAGCAGGGAAAGGGTAGGAAACAAGGGTTCCCCAGTGTGACTCACTTCCTCCAGGTAGGCCCCCCCACTTAAAGGTCCACTATCTCTCAAAACAACACTGTCAGCTGGAGACCAAACATCCAGATGCAGGATTCTGTGGGGGACATTTCACGTTCAAAGCAGAGCATTCTGTCTGGATGTTCTGGATGAGATTAGCACGTGGGTTGATAGTTGATTAAAGAAGTTGCCCTTGTTTGGGGAGATGGTATATCCCTTCTGTCTCAGTACTGCCTCAGGAGGCAGGGGCAGGCAGATCTCTGACTTCTTCAAGGCCAGCCTGGTCTACACAGTGAGATCATGTCACAAACAAGCAAGCAAACAAACAAAATGGAGGTAGAGATCCTAAGCTTTTATCCCAGTACCTTGTGTGTCTAAGTGAGTTAATACTTTTGAGCAATTTCCTCCCTCCCTTCTCCCCTCCTTTCCTTCCTTTCCCTCCTTCCCACCATTATGCTTTCTTTTTGTTGTTTTTTTGTTTTTGAGACAGGGTCTCATGCAGCCTAGGCTGACCTTGAACACTGATCCTCTTACCTCTGCCTCCCAAAAGGTAGATTTTAGGCATCTGGCACCACACTCAGCAGCAAAAAGATGCCACTATGGTTATTGGAAGAATGACTCTGAGTCCTACGAGATCAGAAGCTACGTGTGTCCTGTGGACGTTTGGGTCACACAACTCATAGTCAAAGCTCCAGTGAAATCTCAGTTCTATAAAGGTAAAGTCTTTGAGGGCTCCCCTCCTGTGGTGGTTTGAATAAGAATGGCTCCCATAGGCTCACATATTTGAATGCTCAGTCATCTGAGAGTGGCACTGTTTGAGAAGGAATAGGGGGTGTGGCCTGGTTGGCATAGGTGTGGCCTTGTTGGAGGAAATGTGTCACTGGGGGTGGACCTTGAGGTTTCAAAAGCTCAAGCCAGGCCCAGTGGCTCTCTCTCTTCCTGCTGCCTGTAGATCTAGATATAGAAACCTCAGCTTCATCTCCAGCACCATGTCTGCCTGCACCCAGCCATGCTCCATGCCATGATGATAACGGACTAAACCTCTGAACTGTAAGCCCAGCCCCAATTCAATGCTCTCTTTTATAAGAGTTGCTGCGGCCATGGTGTCTCTTCACAGCAATAGAACGCCGACTAAGGCACCTCCAAAGATGACAAGCTTGTTCACAGTGAAGATGATCTCACTCTTCTGCACATCTCCTGTGAACACAAGTACCTTGTCTTGCCATTTGTTGATGTTCAATAAATATTTGTTAAATAAATGATGCAATCTGTGGCTTAACTCCCACAAAGTTTTATTTCTTCTCAACACCCAGCCCACTTGACGATGACAACAGCAATGCCCTTCCCTGCCTGCCTTCTCCCTCAGTGTATGCTGAGGGAATGCAAACAAGAAGTTAATTAGAGAGGTGAGTGGACTTTGAAATGCACTCACACAAGCAAATGTGGGACAGAGGCAAATTTAAATGACTCGCAGAATCGTCTGAGGTTATTATCCATGACCCTACCCTGGCCCAGTTTTTTCAGATAATCAGGTTGTAATTGGTATCGGTTCTGTTTTCCTCTTTAGCCCAGAGGAAGAGGATGCTGTGAGTGTGAACTAGGAGAAAACACAGCCATACAAGCTCAAACACTGTTGTGAGCCCACACAAAATCAGGAGACACTGTGTTTCTCAGCTGAAGTCCATGCAAACATACCCTTAGGCCCCACTCCACACTAGAGGTAAGTTAGGATGAGAGCACACTGCTGTCTGCCGCCTCCTCTCCAGTAGGGGTAGGGGGTGAAGTGTGGGTGGCAACAGAATTTTAAGGACCTTAGCAGTTTGTTATTCTCAGTAGTATAATCTTCTTTTGAGATGATAACACAGGTTTCCCAGTTGTCCCAGGGAACGTCTTGGTTTGTAGCATTTGCTGTGACACAGGCGACTTTCTCGAAATTTGAGTGGCAGGAGAAAACGTTTCTTTCCTTTCAGAGAGAATTGGAAGAGGTAGGGGATCTTTGCACAGTTTGGGCTAGAACACAGGCTTGGGACTGTTACCTGTTACAAGTCAGCACCACTAAGAACACTCCTGTCTTGGCCGTGTCACAGACACTAAAAGGGTCAAGAGGACAACTAGTGGGATGTCTGAGTGAATGGACAGATGAGCGCACAACCCAAGTGCTCCGGCCCTCCTGTCGCTTTCCTACAGACTCCAGTGACGCACTGGCTGTGCTCTCAATAAGGTGGCTCACCGGACTACATACTTTAGTCACTGTGAACTGCGATGTAATAGGACAGTAGGTATGAACTCATCTGGTCAAAATCAAACAGCCAAGCTTTTTATCTCGTTCAACATGTTGAATTATCTCTTAGTGACCTATGCATTTGACTTGACTTGACTTGCCCAGCATGGTTATCATTGAGAGGTTAAATAACAAAGTTATTAAGAGTTGAATTGTGAGCTGGGGAGATGGCTCAGTGGGCAGATGGCTCAGTGCTTGTTTGAATTTGGCTCTCTAGCACCCACATGAAGTCTGTACTGTGGTAGACCTGCCTCTGTAACACCAGTGCTCGGAAGGGATCCCGAAGCTCATAGGCCAGTCAGCAGAGTCTAATCAAGAGCTCCAGGTGTGGGAGACTCCCTGTGTCAAAAAATAAGGTGGGGGTGACTGAGGAAGACAACAGACATTGACATCAGGCTTCTACACCCTCAGACATACATAGATATGTGACACACACACACACACACACACACACACACACACACACACACACACATACACTTCTTACCCTGGTGTGGTGCTAAATTTTAGCACTTGGGAGGCCGAGGTAAGAGGATCAGGAATTCACTCACCTTTGACTACATAGTGGATTTGAGGCCAATCTGGGCCACATGAGATATTTTCTTGAATATTGTGGTTTAAATTTCTGTAGGAAGTTATTGGAAATTTTGTTTTTATATAGAAGGCCACAGACAATGTAAATAATTTAGTTAAGTTTGGATCTTAATGATCTATTTGTCAGATTAGCAGGTTGGGTCCTTGTCCTTTGAGATACTAAGACAAATTAGCAGGTTGGGTCCTTGTCCTTTGAGATACTAAGACAAATATTTAATGAATTAATTTACGTTTAAGCCAGGATCTCATTATGTAATCTTGGTTGGCCTGGAATTCACTCCGTAGACCAGGCTGGCCTTCAACTCACAGAGCTCCACCTGCCTCTGCCTCTCAGAGTGTTGGGATAAAAGGCGTGAGCCACCATGCCCAGCCTAACACAAACGTTTAAATCTGAGAAACACACAGAAAATTAGGGAAGATCTGAGGGCACTCTAGGAACCTCCCCCATGGCACATCATGTGTTTTAAGGGACACAAAGTTGCAATTGTCCCAAAGGAAGATTGGACATGAGTATGGTACAAGGAGCTGAGAACTTGCTTTCTCTGAATTTGCTTTCTCTGCATCTGGTACCTTGTTGATTAATGGAGCGTCTTAAAATGCTCGCTGTGATGTCACAGTTCTGCTCAAAGATAAACAATGCTTGTCTATGGCCCATTAGTCCAATGGCCCCTGCCTTGTACCACCCTTGTGTACTGGTTTCCCTTTGCCTTTGGGGCAGAGCTACAGCTGGGTGAAGAAGGCCTAAATACCATGTTTCGACAAGAACGATGACAAACTGGATGGTTTTTTTAACTGGATGGGTTTGTTAAGCTGAGTCAGAAATTCAAGGTGAGCCTGGGATACATAGGCTACATAGTAAGTTTCATGCTAGACAGGGCTATATAGTTTGTGACCTGTCTCAACAGAACAGACAAAAATACCATGTATATAATGTGGCACATGGTAAATGCACACACAGAAACACATGTAAACGAAGGTGCCTGCAAAGAATACTAGGCTAGGATTTGGAAAACTTGACCCTGGATCTCACTATTCAGTATGAAGCCTTAAATAATTATTTCTGGTGTATCAATTTTCTCAAAGTCAGTAGTACTCTGGTTGTTTCCATCAATTTAAGTGACTGTGAGTCTTATTAAATGGAAAATCTAGAATTCGAATAAGTCTCAAATACATTTCGCCAAGAAACAAACAGAGATTCCATCAGCTTGTGGTTGAGTGTTCAGCTCTGTGCCCTTACTAAACCGAGAGAGCAAAGAAAAGCTCCGGATATCCCCAAGACTCCCAGCATTTCAGCTATTTCATGAAAGCTCTGAAGATTAGAGCATGGATGATCCAGTCTGCACCTTCGAAGTTGGGATCAGCGCAAGGCTGTACCCTGGGTGTTCCCTGGAACTCCTGCCGGGACCACACTTCCTTTCCTCGAGAGAAAATCCAAGAATGATGCTCTTGCTTGCTTTTAGCCGGAGGAATGCTTAGGCTCCCGGGATTGCTGGTCTCATGGAAGCACACAGGAACAAAGTAACGCACCCGGCAGAGGAGGCGGGGCGGGTGTTTGGGGGGGGGGGTCAGGTTGGGGTGAGTGGTCACACCTGCTTCCTTCCATTTTCCAGGGCAAATGGCTTCAGCTGCTTCCCGGCAACAGCAGTTTCATAAAAGCTTTTGAAAAGGTGTCAGCCAATAGCAGGGCGGGACCCGGCCTAACAGCTGGGGGCCCCTCCCCCCTCCTCCTGGCTGGAGCAGAGAATTGGCAAGCAGCAGATGGAGGCCTTTCTCCCAGGGCTCCGCTGCAGTGTCCCCAAGACTCAGGAGCTCAGGCAGAGGCAGACCCTTCACAGGTTTTCTCTTGGCCCAGGCTGCGGAAGAGTCTCCCCCCACATCCCCACAGGCTTGCAGTCTCCTAGGTGGGGCGTGAAGCGCCAGATCTCATCCAGCGCCTAAGGGTTTTGTTCAAATGTTAAATTTGCCTCGTCTTCTCCTGTGACATTAATCAAACAGCTGAGCTGTGCTGGCCCTGCCGGAGTACAGCATTCATTAGAGTCCCTAAGGGACCCCTCTCTTTAGATCTGGGAACTTTTTTTTTTGCGGCAGGAATAGAGATATCTGCTCTGCCAGGAAGGCCCCAGGCTCGTGGCACTCCGAGGGCCACTCCTGGGCTTTCCCTGAACATTTCCCGGGATTCCGAAGCTCCATGGCCATCCCCAGGGCTCTGTGGCTGTCTCTGGATTCCTATGAACCCTGCAGCAACCAAGTCTCTCGGGGAGCCGCAGCACTGGGATCCGCATGGAAGTTTCCGAGGACACAGCCATATGGCGCATGTCTAGACTGCTTTGTGAAGTGTTTTCAACTTTCCCCGTGGCAAGTGTCAGTCCCTGGGGGCTGGGAGTGAGGAGAGTCCTGGGCCCCCTGCCAAGGATGCTTGGCACCCTATCTAATCTCTGCTCCCAGGAAGGAGCTGTTTCCAGAAACCCTTGCTTTCGTCTCTCAGGCCGCCACCCGCTTCCCCACACACCAACCAAGCGCCTTCCTTCCTCCTCTTCAAATACAGACCGGTGCCAGGAAAAGAAAAGCCCTTTAGCCGAGCTTGCCGGGCCCACGTTTCTGATCCCAGGTGGGAGGAACCGTGTGAAGGAAGGCCTGCCTCGGTGGCTGGCTGGCGCTGTGAAACCTCTGGCCCGGGGATGGAGATCTGAAAGAACCGCCCGAGAGGTGGCTTCTGATACCAAGATCAATCAACTTGGGCGGGTTATAACTCTGCTTTCACCTTTTCAGAATTATGAAAAAAGACACTAAAAGCTAAACTAACCTAATTTCCTCCGGGTAGTTTCATCTTTTCTGCCCCCACCCCCTTTCACAGACATGCGGCAAACTTGAGCACTCGGAGATGTTTGGATATATGCAACTACACATTCACTACAGAGATTTGTGTATGCATTGATCTAAATTCATTTAGAGTTCCCATTTTGTTCATTCAAAAACTGAGGCACAGCAGGATTGAGTCACTTGCCTAAAGAAACAGTTTTTTTTTTTTATTTTTATTTTTTTAGACAGGCTCTCATCTGCAGCTCAGGCTGGCCTAAAACTATATAGCCCAAGGTGACCTTGGACTCACCTTGATCCTCCTGAAGCTGACCCTCAGGCCAGCGCTGTCAATCTCTCTGCGGGTTTTGCATGGCACTAGTTTTCTCCCTTCCCTTCAATTGATTTTACATTTTTCTTCATCCTGCTCACTAATAAACCGTATGACAGAGTAACAGGGAAGAAAAGAGACAGAGACATTCAATCTGTTTACCTCTAACAACCTTCAGCCATTCACAGTGGTCATTTGGGTCATCCTTCCCCCCGGGGTGACATCAGAGTCTCGGAATTGTGGACACCACCACTAAAGCTCAGCTGCGCTCCCTCCATCCCCCAGTTCAGTTCAAATCATTTTAATAAGCACACAAACGGCTTCTGGCAACAAAGACTTGTAGCCCACTACGGTTTTGACATTCTAGCAACTGAAGGTTACAGATGTTTTTACCTCAGCGTTAAATTTTCGGGAGGGGTAGTCACTGACCTTACCTCATTACAGGTCCACACGGATTGCAAGACTTCCTGGCTGTGGGAATCTTAAGATGTGTGTGTGGGGGGGTGGGGGGGATGTTTTAGAATTAGGAAGACAGCATTTTATTTCCATCTTTTCACAAGGATGGAACCATGTTCCAGAAGCTTTGGAAGGATTCTCGTCATTCGGTCTGTCCTTCCTGGGTGTCCGGGTTGATTACAGTTGTCAGCCAGAGTTCAACCCTGTTCAGATATCTATTTTAATAATAGCTGAAGGGTTTCTTTTCTTTTTTCCCCCAAGACCAGAGAGAAATTGTTTTGTAAGGAAACTGGTTCTTGGATGGGTGTTCCGCATTTTCTTCTCAAGAGGAGAGGCTGGCTTCTTAGACTGCCCCCTACCAGGCTAGAAATTGCCTGGAGAGTCTTTTGTTATTCTTTGAGAATTCCGTACTTATGTACAATGGAATACGATCATATTCATGTCACAGCTCCCCCCCCCCCCCCGCAGCTCCCGTCATATCCCCCTCAACACCTCCTTCTCCTAACTTCATATCTTTTTCGTCCTCCTCTCCCTTCTCCTCCTTTTCTCCTTTTCCTTCTTTGTCCTCCTCCTCTGGCCCTTCCTTTGTTTTTTGCTAATTCACTAAATCCAGTTGGTGCTGCCCATAGGTACGTGGGTGTGGAGCCAACCATTGGATCGTGGAAAACCTACCAGTGGCCGCACCCTTGAAGGAAAGCAAAACAAAAATGATTCTCCTCCCCCCAGTAGTCTCAGTAAGGGACAGAGCCTGAAGATCATCTCTACTATCGATGCAGGGGCTTCCGCTGACTTGATCTTGGGTAGGTTTTGAGTGGTGGAAAGAGCTGGTGTGAGTTCATGAGTTTAACAGTCATGTCATATTCATAAGATGGCATTCCACAGCATTTGTCCCCATGCTCTAGCTCTTACCTTCTTTCTGCCTCCTCTTCCATGATGTTCCCTGAGTGACAGGGGTGTGGGTGGGTGGGTCATGATGGTTGTCTAGGGGGTTGACAGATTGTTCCCTGGCACAAACAAATACTCGAATGGCCCAGTAAGACAGAACACGAAGCTACAGAGGACGGAAAAAAAATATCGATTCTATACAAAGAAGAAACTCTCTTCCTGCTGCCTGCGGATTTGGATGTAGACCTCTCTGACACGTGCTGCAGAGAGGTTAAGGGAGTTATTCTAGGTCACAGAACCGGTGAGTGTCTGATCTATCGTTTACACTCAGACTCCAGGGTCCATCCTCTTTGCCATGCCCATCTGTTGCCTGTGGAAACAGGAAAGAGGAAAAGGAAGGTTGGAAACAGGAATCCTAGATAGAAACTTTAAATTCTATTTGCTCCAAAAAACCTTAAAATATAAAATTTAAACCCACGAGCAATGCAAGCACATGTGTGTTTCATGTGCACATGTTCCCTGTGGATTATGCTCAGAGATGCTCAAGTACTGGCTGGGTTGGACTCTCATAGATTTCTGCATCAACAGATCCATCTGAAGAGTTCAGAGGGTTGTTGTTGTTGTTGTTGTTATTCTTTTGACTATTAACTATTTCTATCCATCTGTCTAATGATCAGTTTATCCTATTTTCTTTTTATCTGGAACCTTCTGGCTCCTTCGTGTCTTAGGACTGGGCTATTTTGGTTAGATTTCTGCTGTTTAGCTTCTTTCTTTCCTCCAGCTGGCACGCTCTGCTTTCTCGTGGTCAGACACACTCTTCTGTGAAAGGAGGTGGCCTCCTGTCTCCTTTCCTCTGCTTCGTTCTTGGGCGTCAATTGCATTCCCCATCATAGCTAATACTATGTGGGAGAGCCGAACCATTGTCAGGGGTGGTTGGTTGATCAAGGCTAGAGGCATTTTTACTAGAAGACCTGCCTGGGAAGGGAAGAGAAGGGAAAGGAGTCTAACAAGTTATTTAAAGGTGAGCTCAGACACTCACTTTGCGTGTGGGGGAGAAAGATATGTAGACCTTACATCCTACTGAAAAGCAGAGGCCATCTGGTTTCTGATTTTGCTTCTTAGCAGCAGTCTTCGGTATTGCTGCATGGTTAGTGTTCATTGCCCTTACCCGGATGCAGAAACACCTGTCTTTGCTGCCCCAACAAGTCAGCACACACGCAGCAGTTGACTTAGGACAAATTTATCACCACCCAGCTCCATTAGCTGGGGGTTTCACAGGAGTCCTGAGGGGCTAACGTTAAGGTGCTGGCTGGGTTGGTTCCTTCCGGAGGCTCCAGGAGAGATCTGCTTTCCTGCTCTTCTGGCTCCTTGGGATGCAGTTAGTTCCCTGTGCTCGCAGACCTGACATCTTGGATCTTTGGGTGCTTTTCCGGCTCTAACGGTAACTGTATTCCTTGGTTCTTGGCTTCGTCCTCCATTTCAAAGCCAGAAAACGGGGGTCAGGTCTCTGTTACGGGTTGAATCTCTCCTACCGTTCATCTGTTTCGTCTCTCACCTCCCCTTCTGTCCCGTTCTTCCACTTAAAAACAGATTTATTTTCATTTTGTGTGTGTGAGTGTGTGTGCCCTTGCTGGCAGGAGCCCATGGAGACCCCTCTTTAGAGGGTGACAGATTCCCCTGGAGCTGGAGGAAAGGCTGTGATCTGCCTGACACAGGCGGTGGGAATCCAACTCCGGGTCCTCTGCAAGAGCAGGAACCACTCTTCAGCGCTGAGCTGTCTTGCCAATCCCTGTTCTTTCACTTTTAAAAACATATGTTCCAGGGCTGGTAAGATGGCTCCGTGGATAAAGGTGTATGCCATCCAGCCTAAGAACTTGAGTTTGCTGTAGGAACCCTCATAGTAGACAGAGGAAAATGACTTCTTCCTGCACTTGTGACCTTCCCCTACGCCCTGTGGCATGTGCACCTCACCCCAAACAAATAAAAGTCTGATAAGCAGAGAACATATGTTACTGGAATGTGTCAGAATGCCACTGGCCCAGATAATCCAGGGCTGGATTTCTATCTCTAGGCCTTTCACAACTTCATCAAATCTGCTAAGTCCCCTTTGCCATGTTGGACAACACATTCCCAAGTCCCAGAGATTAGACTGGGGTACCACTGGGGCCATCTTTCTCCCCACGACATGCGCCTCGGCTTACCCACCTTCACAAATCCTTTTGTATCTTGCCTGGTTTCTCTCCTCCCCTCCCTATGTCCTCTGTCATTCTCATGTTTATTTCTTTCTTAAACACGTTTTATTTTGGGGGCACACACTAATGTGACTGGTCAGGCAGTGGGCACTATAAAAAGATGAGGGTGGAGCTGGTAGGGTGCTTGCCCAGCACTCATGAAGCTCTGGACCCTTTCCCTAGGGATACATAAACCCCGTGTGGCGGTGCAGACTTCTAATCCCAGCACTTGGGAGGTGGAGGCAGGAGAATTAGAAGTTCCAGATCATCCTTAGTTATAAAGCGAATTAGAGCCTGGAATAGTATGGCACCTGTCTTCAAAGAGCTTACAATTGAAAGAGAGAATTTAATTAAAGGAAAAAAATTAAAGTATTAGAAGATGTTTCTCACATATCAAGTCTCTGTAATACCTGCCTCCCCCCATTGCTGCTCAACTCTTCTTCTACTCAAAATGGAATACATATTGTAACTGAAAACAGAAAAGGCTGCATCTGCAGGTGGCTGTGTCCATCACTTAGGAAACACTTGGGAGTCTATGTGAGTGCATCACAGACCGCAGTACGACCTGCTGCTTCTTTGGTTCCTCTTTACCCAGAAAAGGGGAAACTTCTCCACCAGGATGTTCACCCGGCCTCAGACTTTGACTCCTTTCTCTTTCTCTTTCTTCCTTTCTTCTTTTCTTCCTTTCTTCCTTTCTTCCTTTCTTTCTTTTTCTTTCTTTCTTTCTTTCTTTCTTTCTTTCTTTCTTTCTTTCTTTCTTTCTTTCTTTCTTTCTTTCTTTCTTCCTTCCTTCCTTCCTTCCTTCCTTCCTTCCTTCCTTCCTTCCTTCCTTCCTTCCTTCCTTCCTTTCTTTCTTTCTTTCTTTCTTTCTTTCTTTCTTTCTTTCTTTCTTTCTTTCTTTCTTCTACTCACTCTCTCACTCTGTAGCCCAGGCTGGCCTTGAGCTCACAGAGATCCACCTGTCTCTGCCTCCCGAGTGCTGAGATTAAAGGCGTGTGCCACCACCACCTGGCTTGATTCCTTTCTTTCTTGTTTATTTAGTCTCTGTAGGTGACAGTTTCTTCTCTCTCACTCCAAAAACTCCACCTTGATATTGCTTGCCCTTAAAACTAAAACCCTTCTTACTCCACGGTCTCAGTTCTTGATTCAATTTATTCCAGCATACGTGGAGTTCTTGTCCATTCCAGGTACTTATCTGGTGCTGGGGACACAAAAATGAGAGTTCTGTTCTCTACAGCAAAATCCATTTCTGTGGCTCTGACCAGCTGGTCATATTCTGCTGTTTGGCCCCTTTTCCTTTCATTTCTTCCCAAGGTTCTTGGAAGCTGACCCTTCCCAATCCATTCACTGCACCCATCCTACCATCGCTGAGTTGTTCCTTCCCTTAGTCTTAGGGCACACGGCAGAATCCAGTGTCCTCTACAGAAATGACATTCTAGCCAGGCACTCCCAGCATCGGGAGGTAGAGGCAGGTGGATCTCTATGAGTTCAGAGGCCAGGGTGATCTACACATTGAGTTTCAGGACAACCAAGGCTACATAATAGAGAGACTCCATCTCAAAACAAAAACAAACAAACAAGAAAGAAAGAAAGTGACATTCTGCTCGTGTGACAGGGTGAACAACTGTGGTGTAATAATAACCTTGAGTCTGATGTCCTCATGTGCAGTGGGAGACCTGCATAATTCCCAGCATCCCAGGGAATCTGTTTGAGAATGCAATATTTTTAATGTAAGTAACAAAAAAAGTGTTGAGAATTTCTGGGACAGTGGTCATTTCCTCCCATCTTGAGGAAAGGAAAAAACACTATAAGAACCCTGCTGGATCAACAGAGAGAAGAGAAAAGTCATCCCTTCCAAAAAGGGTTTAGTCTCCTCAATCCAAGAAGGTTCAAGAGGGCAGGCACAGGGAGCAGAGAGACCATCCCATAATACTGGGGTCCAGGTGAGAGGTGATGGACCTTCTAGCTGGCTCCTCAAAAACACTCTCTGTGGGTGGGGTTCTTAATGATTATGCTCATTTCTTACTCTTAATGAGGCCGTTATTTCCCCTGGGTGGAGGAGGCACTAGAGATGCAAATTCTCCACTCCATTCCAGCTCTATTGAATTGGAAACCTGGGGTGTTGGGTTTCTCAATTAGTACTTTAGCAAACACTAGAGAGAATTTGCTTCATCTCCAGCTTGAGATCTCTTGCTCTAAGCCAAGGTTCAGATACTTACCTACCGACAGCTTCAGGTCAAGGTTAGTCATGTGCGTCTCTCTCCTCACCCACACTGATCTCTTCAGCCTTTGACTCTCGTCCGTGTTCATCTTTTCTGACTTCTGGACTGCTTCGTTCACCCCACTTTCTCTCTATCAGACAGGTTTTCTTCCTTCAATCTTTGTTTGGTTCTTATTTCCTTTAAATGTGGTAACTTCTTCGGGATCTTCCCCGTGCCCTTCTCTCTCGCCCTTCCATTGTTGAGGGATTCCATTTATTGCCACCAGCTCTTGGTTTCAAGTAGAAAGCTCCGGCCTTTCCCTCTCCTCTTTATCTTCTACCCTGATAGAGCTCAACCAATCTACCCCCAACCAAGCGCAGTGCAGGTTTTACCAGCTTAGGCTGCCCTTCTGTCTGGGTCTCTCATCATTTACAACTAGTTCTCAAATGATGGATTATAGTTATTCCCGCCTCCTCCCTATGCTCAGCTATTCTGAATTCAGCCCCCCTGACAAATCAAGTCCTGTTAATTCAGCCTTCACAAATCTCCATAGTTGGTCTCTTCCCCTCAAGTCCATTGTCTTGGGTTCTCATTCTCTCTTACCCTTGAATTTGTGGTAACTTATGACTGGCTTCAACGTCCTCCAATTCTTTCCACCACAGTATCTTCACAAAACATAGATCTAAGGATCAAAGTGACTCTCAGTTTCTTAGAGAGATGGTTCACTGCTAATAGACACTTAGGCACCTCCAGGCTCTGTATTTCACCCAGGCCATTCCTTAGCCTTGGGTTCTCCATCTCAGTCATTCTTACTGGTCAAAATCTGCCTGTAGCCATTAGTGTCCAGGAAGGAGGTACCTCCTCTCAGAGAGTCTCCTTGACTTTGGAGTTGGGAGTCTTTCTCCCTACTCCCTCTCACTTTCATAGTGATCTGAGCACTTCATTCATTTATGTGCACATTAGCTACCTGGATCTCTGTCCCTTCCACCAATTATCTGGCACGACAAGGCTATCCATTTCCTCAGCAGCCCCTGAAGCACACCGTAGGCTCTTAACAGTGGTTGTTGTAATGACCTGACTGTGTTGAAATGGAGCAACATTTTAGGCAGCAGCAACGTGATGATATGAGCATCTGTGGAGACAGGAGCCTGACAGGTTGGGGAGGTGGGTCATCTCTAGGGTCAGTGCTGGCCACATCTTTGGAGAGAGGCTTAACTGAGGATCTTTAGCTTGGGGAAGGAAGGATGCTTCCCTAGACATCCAAATCGGTCACTTTTTGCATCCCGCCCCCTCCTCCTGAGAAAGCCCTTGTTTGAGATCTCTTTTTCCCTGCCTGAGCTGTGTTGTTGGAGTTTTCCCCAACTGCAGCTTCCTTTGGTCTCCTCTCCCTTCCACTGTTGGTTTATTTCCCGGTCACCCTCTCTCTCTCTCTGGCTGTGGTTGTCAACAGAACCAGTGACCATCAGCCCAGGGCTCATGCAGTAAACCCATCGCACACGAACACTCTAGAATCCTGTGAAGCGCCCTCCCTGCTGCTCAAAAAGCAGCTCTGGGCACTGGCCCAAGCTAGCCAGAAGGTTGTGCTCCTGGCCATCAGAATGGAACTTTACAGACAGAAGCATCGTATGGTACATTCGCTCTACGCTTCTTCTGAACCTCTCTCTTGATCCTTGACAGCACAAGCCTCTGGTATCCAACCCGTCGTGTGTGTGTGTGTGTGTGTGTGGGGGGTACGGGGGAAGCATTCCCGCTTGCCTCTGTACAGGGTGACAAAGGCCACTGAACATTTTCTGCCTAATACCCATCCATGTCTGATATTTTTCTCATCTTCAAGAAAGTTGAAGTAGTGCTTGACATAAATCGCCCGCCCGCCCGTTCTAAATCCCAAGTCTAAATGGCTCTTCTAGTTTTGGGAGAGGAGAGGGATAACCTTGAAGCTAAGTCAGGACTGTGGGGCCTGTGTTCCCCCTCCCCCATATTGCCAAGCATACTCCCGTTTCGGTGTGATTCTCAGCCAAAGCAGACCACCCTCTCTCTTCTCGTCCATCCGCTGACCTCAGCCACACCCTTATGCTTTCTGCTCCTGGCTGAACTTCGCAGGGCCACCAGCCCCTCGGAGGTGGTTGCCTGTGTTCAAGCCATCAGCAGAGAGCCACACAGGCATTGCCATCATCCCGCTGGAGCCTGCTGGTCCTCCTCCATCTGCGTGGCTGCGCATCATCTGTCAGAGTGCCCCTCTCCCCTCCCTCTGCCTCCCCGCCCCCTCCCCTGTGCTCCGCTCGCTTGCTCGCACACTCGCTGGCTGGCTGGCTGCTCGCTCTTTCCCTTTTCATGAGATGCAAAGCCTGGCGCAGAGCAGAGCGCTCCCGAGCAGCATGTTGCAGGAGCTCTTCTAGAGGCCCCGAGGTGAGGCGGCCACGCTCCACCACCCTCACCCATGTACCAGGAGAGGGCTGACTCTGTCACTCAGGGCTTCACCGAGCCATGCCCAGCTGGGGCCGACACCAGCCGCATCTTCCCAGCTGCGCTGCCCACCACCAGTCAGGTAAGAGAGTGTGGCGGTTTCTCGAAGAGCCTGGTGGATCCCTGGACAGGCCCCCCTGAGTCTTACTAGGAGAAGCAGGACAGACAACAGAGAGGAGAAAGACACTTCCCTTCTGTCATAGTCTCCACTTATCCTCTTTCAGAGCTTCTCGGCCGAGCAGGGCAAGCCTGAAAACTGGTCCAGAGCAAGGATGCAGGAATAGCCTCTCTTCTTCCTAGTTAGTAGAAGATGAGCTGCAAATGCTCTTTCTTTTTCTTTTCTTTCTTCTTTTGGTTTTCTGTCGGTCTCTGCCTCAACTCCTCAGGACCCCTGAAGTCTGCTTTCTGGCAGACAGGGATCCTGTTTCTGGCCTCAGATTTTTTTGGGGGGGGGGGCGTCCCTGGAAATATTGTCAGTTCATGTCTGGACTGTGCCACGGGCTCTTTATTTTTAGTTCCATTCATGTCTTGCTCAGCTGCTGTTTGGAACCGGGGTCGCCTGCACAGCAGCCTAGCTGAACATAGCAT
The DNA here is from genome assembly GCF_049852395.1 of Peromyscus maniculatus bairdii. NCBI lineage: Eukaryota > Metazoa > Chordata > Mammalia > Rodentia > Cricetidae > Peromyscus > Peromyscus maniculatus. Next base: position 62,653,532 of record NC_134862.1, read on the forward strand.
CTGTCTTGTTTCTAGTCAGCCAAGCAGGTCTGCTCGGCTCTGCTGGTGACTAACACTAGTGACACATTCCAATGCAAAGGGACTCACGATGCCAATGAGTTAGAGGGAGATTAAAATGCATCTGAGGGTACCAGTTCCTAAGTGGCCCCCCAGCACGGTGGCTGGTGATTTTTTTTTTTTTTGAGTGTGTGTGTGTGTGTGTGTGTGTGTGTGTTGTGCTGGGGGAAGAGGTTGTTCATTTTTCTTTCTGTATTAGAACTAATTGACATCCATCAACTGTCTACGGTACCGGTACCCGGCTTTCAGGGCCTGGTGTGCTCTGACCTTAGGAGGCCTCCATCTGCAGCAATACAGGAATGCTTAACCCAGCCTACCACATGGCTTACTGTGGGGCCACTTGTTCTTACAGATTTGGAAACCTTTAGGGTTCCCTCAGAGGATACAGGGATTTCTGGAAAGCAGGAGCGTTATGAGTGTTTATGAGGTTGTATTAGTGATTCGGAAAAGTTAAACCTCAATAAACAGAAGCGTGGTATCGTGCTGATGGTAGCTGTCATTATCCTTTGGGAAATCACAGCCCACGAGCCATCCATGGAGTAGTCTAGTCTTTATTAACTATTGTCTCTCTGCTCACTCTCAGAGACGGCTTCTTGGAAGAAGTTTGTGTCAGGGTTGGGGCTTGGTGGGGGTGGGGAGCGGGGAGTACATTTTATCATGGCCTACATCTCAGCAATGCCAGGCCAAGGTGAGTGCTTCTGGCTATCAGACCCTTTTAGCTTTATTTTATTCCTATTTTTTTTTTAAATGTAGTGCTTGGATTAACCATTTTCCTCTTGCTGGGACAAGATACCATCAAAAGCAACCTGAAGGAAGGGTCTGTTTAGGCTCGCAGATTGAGGGTGTGATCCATCACGGTAAGGAGGACACAGCAGCAGCAATATGAAGCAGCTGGTCGCACTGTGTCTGAAGTAGACAGCAGAGAGAGATGAATGTGAGCGGTCAGCTCACTGCCTCCTTTCATTCCGTCTGGGACACCAGCCTGTAGAATGATGCCACCCACAGTTAGAGTCAATTCTTCTACCTCAATTAACCCAACCCAGACAAGCCCAGTGGTTTCATCTCCTAGACAATTCTAGATCTTGTCAAGCTGACAATATTATTCCTCACAAAGGGAACCTGGAAACGTATGCAGGTTCTCTTTACAAAGCCTCCTGCTGATGGTGACAAAGTCTTTTTCTCACGGGTCAGTGAACTCTGACCTGGAGATGGGTCCTGAGCCACAATAGCCATCTTAGGATATGGCCGGGACTCAGGGCAGATGCTCAAGAGGATGGCTGGCTGCTTAAGCAGAAGGTGCTTTATGGAAACCCTTCTTCCCCAAACTGCAGATCTCAACGATGGGGCAACAGGTGGAGATGCAGAGAATGTGCTCGAAGGGTGGAAAGAACTCGGGCGATCCTGGATTGTAGACTTCCTAGGGCCATTGGCTGAGTTTCCTGGGGCCCTTCACTCAGAGACACTGAGCAGCTTCACCTTGGCAATCTCGAAAATGGGGACAATCACAAGTGTCCACTTATTTCTGAAGGTTTTTGCAAGATTCAGCCAAAAGGAATAAGATTAAACTAGCCTCAAGCGAAGAGGATATACTGAGAAACTTTGCTAAGGACTTTACCTTTGTTAGTTATGTGGTTTAACCTCTACCTTCTTGGGATAAACAGAGGCTCAATGAGGTTCAAAACCACATTCAAATTCACTTCCAGAGTCTCGACCGTACTGCACAAGTGAAAGATTTGTGATGTGTAATCACTTTGCAGCTGCGAATATTTTTCCTGATTTTCTTTTTTCCTGCTGTTGGGATTGAACCCAGGACCTCATTCATTCTGGTCCAGCACTCTTCCTGAGTGAGCTCCATCCCAAGAGGAGGTAGAATATTCCCCCCCCCCCCAAGTCCTATCACCGACTCTCTGTTTTATAGTTTTTCATACTTTCTTCATCCAAACACCTACACCCCCGGAGAGGCTGACGAGGCCCTAGTGCTCTGCTCTAGTACTTAAGGTTAAGATTTCCACTATCTAGAAATACCAGCCCTCTCCTCAGGACCTTTGACCATGCTCTCTGTTGCAGTTTTCAATAGTTTTCCAGATTTTTCAATGAAAGGTTCTAGGAGGAAGAGTGTCTTGGAAAAGCTGAACGTTTAAGGATGTCTTGCCAAGGCCTTGCCTCTCAAGGCAAAGTGTCCGTGAGAATTGGCTTAGCACCTCTGCTCCTCAAGGTGCCCACACAGTTGTGCCCTTCCTCCAACCCCAGTGCCAACATCACCTGGAAGTGAGGCATCTCAGGGAGAGCGTTCATTTCCCAGAGGGCTCAGGACCACACCATTTCCAGGGTCCCAGTCTATTTCCTGTGGCTACAGCTTCGGCAAACCCCAGTCCACATTCCAGGCTCAGATTGTTGTAGAAGAGTTTACTTTATATTCAGTGTGTGTGTGTGTGTGTGTGTGTGTGTGTGTGTGTGTGTGTGTGCTGAAGCCTTGAAGCCACTTCTGCCCACAGCTATGGACCCCAATGGTGAATGGGGAGGCTTTTGTCACTGTCTAAGAAGGGGAAGAAATTGATAATCTGGGACTGACAGACAGGAGGACAGAGTCACATTTCAGCTGTGTCAGTGGCTCCTGCCCATAGGACAGGTCCCCCTCCTTCCTCATCCCTAGTCCCACCGCCCCTCCCATTACTGCAGCCCCCACCCCTGTCCCTACCTGGTGTTGGCCATCTGCCTTGTCTGGCGTGATGCTTATCATGGGATTTCATGTTTTCTTGAGGATGAATAATTTACAGTCCCTGTCTGCTTTGACATGTCTATGAATTCTTGTACAGTGACACAGGAAGTTGGCCTTAGTAACTTCAATTTCAGAGATAAAAGAAAAGAAAAAGGAGCAAGATCCTCAGGGAAGGTGAGCCTGGTGTGAATAGGTCGAATTAAAGCTTGGACCCTTACCACTGATGCCTGAAAGCCTGGGGCATTTTCACGACTCCATGTTGGCCAGCATCCTGCTCCAGACCAAGACGTGGTCTCACTCCCCTTACTACTCACAGGCTCAGGCCAGTTTGACACTGGATCATTTTACCGGTGTTGGGTACCATGCTAAGTGTGGGGGATGTAGAGATGGAAATGTCTTTTACCTGTGGAATGCCATGCATGCCACATTGCTTGCCATAAAGGAGATTCTTCAATGCCAGTTGAATGAAGGAATAAATAATCAATACGTTTCTGTGTCCTTGATGAACTTGGGGTCATAGAAGATGAAGAGAATTGCAGGCAATGAGGTAGACACATATTTCCAGGAACCCCAAGGATATGAAGGGCACTTGCTACCTGGGGTGGGCAAGGGTGGCTTCCTGAAGTTCAGTTTGAAGGATAAGTTGGGTGTAGGCAAGTCAAGGGAATTCTAGGTAGATGGCCTGAAACAAATAAGGTCCAGGGATCAGAGCCCTGTGCTCAAAAGTGTGAGCCCTGGAGGAGGTTGGAGATGGGAGCTTAAGCCAAGGAAGTGATGGGCAGCTCTCAAGGGAGGCAAGACCCAAGTCTGAGGGAGCTTGTGTATTAAGTTCTTTATTAAGCTTGAACGTTATGCTTAAGCTATGGGGACTTATAAGCTGGGAGGAAAAGGGACATAATCATATTTGGGACTTAAACATATATTTGTGGCTACAAAACAGAGCTGAGTTTAAGGTCACAGACTGGGTTGCAGAGAGCAGATGTTGTGAGGACAATCGGCTGGGACCACAAGGACAGGAGGCAGGGCGGTGGGAGTAGGGATGCAAGGCAGGAGATGGATTTGAAAACTATGAAAGAAATTTAATCAGCATGATTTGATAATTGGTTAAAGACAGGAGCTGAGAGAAAAGGAGTTACCTCTAATTACTTCTCTATTTTTGGCTTGAATTACTCAGTAGATGGTGGTATCAAAACCCGATCTCACCAATGCCAGAGAGAGCCAAGGGCTATGTGGGTGGCAGAGGGTGGCAGGAGGGGATGGCAGATAAAATAGGTCAGAAAGAGGGGATGGGATGCGCTTGGGTTTTAGGTTTATATTTGTGTTCGCTGTGCCTGTGGGCTACCGGAGGCTGCTGTCTGGTAATCCACAGGTTATAGGAATCTGCATGATTGGGAGAGGGACCAGAGCTGGGGAAACGGTTAGTGCACCCAGGGGCAGTGAGGATGAGACTACCCAGGCAGCATGCAAAAACAACAGGACAGAAAGTGAAGGTTAGAAAGGAGGCATTTATGGGATGGGATGGAGGAGCCAGCCAAAGAGCCAAGGAGAAGGGCTAGCATAAGATCGTCAAATATCCAACCAGCGCTTACATTTCCCCATTCTCATGACATTTCTATCATTTTTGACTGGAGTCAGGACCCCATTCTAGGTCTGTGTATTGCATTAAAAAAATAAACATTGGCAGCTGTTGTCCAAGAGATGGGATTGTGTAACCATGTCCCCCCGTTTTATGTCACTTTCTCAGCATTCCTAGCTTTAGGAACCCCAAGGAGCATTTGCAGACTTAGGTACCAAAGCCTCCGTGGTTCAGTTTTAAAATTCCTTTCTAGACACAGTTAGAAAGGGGAGCACAAAGACAAGAGACTAGAAAGGATGGAAAGAAGAAAAGCCTGTGGTGAGCAGCTAGGCGACAGATGGAGGCCCAAGAGGGACAAAAAGGAACAGTAAAGGCAACGAAGGCCAGAGGCTCCCACAACCTCACAAATGTGTTATCTTCTACATTTTTGAATCACCTTGGTGAGCGAGTGGGAAAAAAAAACCCAAGTCTTTAAATAATAACAATTCTATTTCCATTGCGCCTCTCCTCAAACAGCTTATTAAAGAGCTGAACAGACATCGTCGAGGTAATTCCTTTGTGTCAAGCAGGGAAGTAGTGGAAATCTCAATCCCGTTTTAGTTGGGGAAATGTTGTTGATAAGGCCAACACTAACACAGGGGTGCTTCATGATTAAGGGCCACTTGGCACCTGTCAAGCACTGTGGAAAACACCCTGTGCTGTCACCTCACTTAACCCCGCTAACAAGCCTGCGACATCGGTGTGGTTGTGGCCTTTATTACATCCCACAATGATGATGACAGTCAGAATGAATCACTTGCCCACGGTCATGTCTAGAAAGTAATACTCCTGTGACTAAAACTCCAGGCCATCAAATCCACTAGACCTTCCCTTGGTTCTGTACAATCCCCACTAAACTAATAAGCTTACCTTTTTTGGGGGGTATATACTTGCTCACTGGCAAAATTCTATTTAAAAGGAAGCCACGGTCACCCCCAAATATAATAACAGAAGATCATATGCTGGAACTCACAAAGTACCTGCAAACCTTTCCACTTATTTTGTATATGCACCTTGGAAAATGGACAGGGTAGGTGTGTTCATTTGAGCTTTACAATGAGAATTTTGGGGAGCGTGGCGAGTATTGAGACAAAGATGTCTTTTAGCTCCTGGTCCTCTTGTCTCCCCTTCCCAAGGGCTGGTCTTATGGGGTAAGTGCCACTCTGCCTGGCTCAGAGAGGAAGTTAGAATTCACACGTTCTTGGTCTTGTGGGTTGGTGGTCACAGAGCCAGGGCAGGTTGTTAGTGCTGCCGAGCTAGTTAACAGGAATGATGTCCGGCGGCCCTTTGTTCTGTCCTTCCGTACTTTCCTGCAAGCCCCCTGGGTCTTAGCGTTAGCTGCTGACCCTTCTCCCTGACCCCATGATGTCCCTTATGGGAACCCAGGAAGGTTATTACAAATTAAGTATCTGGATGCTTGAACTGATGGACAGGAAAGGAGGCTGATCATGCTCAGAGGAAGGAGCATGAGATGCATGTTTTTGTTGTTTTAGAGTAGAATTTGGGGTCAGGTGTCCTCTTTCTGTCCTGCCCTTCCCTGTGTCCTTCCAGTCTCCATGGAAACCCCAAATCAATGCAGCATATGTTGATTCAGGTTTCTACTGTTACCGGGAAGCCGAGCAGTGGAAATTGCTTTTAAAAGATTTGTGGAGAGCTTGAGCATGCTGACCAGAATTCAAATCTGATATCCAAATGACTTTTATTAAGAGCTCTGAATGTGGTGCTATATTAGGGGGTATGTTGGTTAAATAAATACACAGGGGGCATTTGGCAATAAACCTCTTCTATCATGGCTTTTTAAAATATTATAGTGCAGATTTTAATTCCCTTTATCTTCAATTTAATTATATTCTCTGGCCTGTGTGGCAATGCCAGTTCCCCTTTTGTTCCTGATTAATTCTACCCTGCACAGATCGGGCTGTTGGGATCATTTATAAAAGTCCTCTGTGCCTGTGATGCTACTGTCCTCTAAAGCTGTTAGCATTCTCCGGACTTCCATCCTGGCCAGGAGACTGCAGATGTCTTAACACATTTCGGCCCTAAGGAAGGCTTGGTGATTTTTCTTTTTCTTTACCACCTCCTCCCAAAATAAGTAAATAAAACTAAAATGTTTAAAAGAACTCATAACTCAGAGTTGGCCAGAGGGTTAAACACCTACTCCGCATGAAGCGATGAGAGTTGGAAGCAAAGGGAGTCAGTCTTTCTGGAGTGGAAATCCATTTGGGAGGATTGGAAATGACAAATGAAACTAGACTGTGGTTCAGGCTGTCAAAATCACACAGCAAGGTGGTGGGATTGGGATAGAGCGGCTCCTCTAATTGAAGTCATTCCGAAAGAGCTCAGAAGAAGAGCTTTTAGCTCAGAGGTAAAGGGATTGGCCAAGGAGCTGGGAGTTAAGAGGCAGAAACAGGGTAGGACTATCTGAACGGAGGGAGCAGGTGCATGGGCGTGTATGTATGTATTTGAGAGAGCAATAAAACCAGACCGAGAAGCAGGACCAGCTTATTGTCAGGCAAATAGAGGAGCCGCAATGGAGCCCATCAAAGATTATTATACAGATGATCTGCTTAGGGCGTCTGTTCCGTGGGTAGCTGAGGTTTGTGGGTGGGGGTGGGTGGGGGAGGAGCAGGGCAGGGAGACCTGCTCGGGGAGCTGAATAACCTCTGTGCCAATGGATGGGAGGGGAACGGAGCTAAGGAATAATTCAGAAACACAATGATCAGATTGGAACACCAATTTAGCAAGAGGAATGAAGAAGATGCCAGAAATATCTGCACTTGTTACCCCAGGGATGAGGATGCAGTGATGTCACGAGCAAACAGAGGGAGCCCTGCGGGGAGGCAGGCAGGGCTGAGAGCAAGGTTGCTGGGGATACCTGGAGTCTGTGGGCCTTGTGGTGCCTGGAGCTGTCCAGCAGAGCCCCGTAGGTGCAGCTCTAATTTCAGAGAGGTGCGGACTGGTGTGGGCTTGGGAAGATGGTTCCCAAGGAGACTGCTTTAAGATGGAAAGAGCAGAGGGGTTGCTGGGTCACTTACACAGCCAAATCAGGGCTGGTCATCACAGCTTTCCTGGAGGAAAACAGAAGCTTGGGCCAGGTCTCAGCTAGGGAGTCAGGAGCAGTGGCCACAAAAGCTTGACGTTACCAGCCACAGCTCTAACCCCCGCGGCAATCAGAGTCCAAGTGGATGAATTCTGGCAACCTAGAACGATACAGTTCTTGTCCTTTCCTGCATCATTCATCTGGGAAAGAAACCCATGGTAGAATGCTTGACTTTGGAGCCAGCTTAATGTTTAGCTTGGAGATTTTCTTGTGGTTGTTGTTATTGAGACAGGGTCTTCCTCTGTATCCCAGACTGGTCTCAAATGTGGTTCTTCTGTGTCAGCTTCCCTGGTGTGGAAATGACACCCCATTTCCCTCTGGAATTCTTCCCACATCTGTCTCTGGAAGCTTACGGGGGAGTCGTCCCGTAGACAGGACTGTATCAGGTTTGCACTTCTCAGATTGGCACGCTATGGTTCCACACTAGTGCCCAGGAGTGTGTGGGTAGAAGCTTTTGGGCCAGGTTTGCCTGTCTTCTTTTCCCAGTGTTCTCCACGCCTGTCTGTTCTTTCCATGTCCACCTTTTCCTTTAGAAATTTATTAATTATGGCAACTTTCTCCAAACATTTGACTTGTTGCCTTCTCAAGACCATATTGTTTCTAAGGCTAATCGAAGACTCCGATGTATGGTTAGCATTAATCAGCCCCTGCCCCAGACTCAAGCCCATCTGCAGCCTCACACCCATTCCCTAGTGCCTTTCCTTCCTGTGTGCATCAGACAACACAAAACTCTGAGAAAACCTGTGCCCCATGTTAGCCCCGGCAGGGAAGAGTCTGCTAATGACATCACCTCTGGGTAAGAGGGAGGGGCGTGGCAGCACCACATTCGAGGCCAGACACCAGCTCTGCTATTTGTAAATGACCTGTCTCTCTTTTTTGCACCTAAGGAAGGTGCCGATGAAAATGTTGGCTTTGTAAATTTGTTGTGAGAATTCAATGAACTCGGGTGAGATGCTGGGGACAGTGTCTAGCACATACAAAATGATCCTTAAACATTGGCGCTGTGGACCACCCCTCTCAAGGCATAGACATTATCTTGGATGAGAGCAGTATTTACCCATGGATTTTTTTTTTCTTACGCTACAAAACACCAGGAAAGGATCTAGAAAGGGAAAAATTCTCTTTCAGCTTAACTCTGAATTTTAGGTAGCATCATGCTTCAAGACATCTCACTTGGTCACATGAAGGCACCTTTGCCTAACAGAGGGATGCTATGGACATTGCTAGAGAGAGAGAGAGAGTGAGCCACTGTGGGGGCAGCATCAGGATTTCTACTTCGTCCCAGCACCAGGCAATGAATGATTGGAGCACATTAATTTCACTGTCAGAACGTGGGTCATGCACCAATAGCTGTGCTCAGAGAGACCGTGTCCCAGCATGACATGGGAGCAAAAGCTCCCCTGTCAGTCATAAGACACAGATGTTGGTTCTCGTGTTGCCATTGTGTATTGTATCATTTAAAAAAAAGGAAAATTTTATCACATCTCGCCTCAGCGTCCTCATCTGTAGCATGGGGATAGTGAGCTTCCTGACTGTATTAGGTGGAATTGTTGACTGACAATACGTGAAAATGTTTTATACTTGGTTTGTGAAGGTGGAGGAGGCTCAGGCTGTCCTTGAACTCCTGACCCTGTGGCCTCAGCCTTGTGGGTGCTGTACCACCAGCCTCGTTTTGCTTTAAATCTTTAATAAATGTTAAAGAAGCTGGGCCTGATGGCCAGCTGTTCAGGAGGCTAAGACAGGAGGAGAGCAGTTTCAAAGCCAGCCTAGGCAACTCAAGGAGACCCTGTCTGAAATTAAAAAAAAAGAAGAGAGGCTGGGAATACAGCTTAGTGGCCTAGCATATGTAAGGCCCTTGGTTCAATCCCCAATATTGAGCAACACCCAGTCAAATAAATGGAATCGATTAACCTTTATTACAAAGCCTCTACTTGCCTTAGAAACATCTTCTAACTCCTGGCTTGAGAAATAACTTGCCACAAGGCCAGGTGTATTTGAAGCTGGTTCCTGAACGGACATGGGAACAGCCATAGAGACTGAGAGTGTAATGAAGAAGAGAAGGCAAGCTTTATGCCAAAGGAACTGCAAACTTTAGCATATATTAGAATCTCCAGGCACGCTGGGTCCCACTCCCAGTTTCTGCCACCAAAGGTCTCTGCAGGGGGCCCGAGCAGTGGCAGGCCCATCACATTCCCAGGTGATGCTCAGACTGCCAGTCTGGGTACTACTTTCAGAGAACTAGGACAAACAGGAAGAATCTCCCTTCTGGAACAGAAGCAGACAGTATGAAGATCTATGTGGGTATAGAGGTTTGGAAATAATATTGAGGGGGGAAAAAGGATAGAGACAGAGAGATGATGAGCAGATCGGGCAGAACAAAGGAGAAAGTCTCACTCCATCACAAATGCAAGTCAGGGGGGAAGTTGCTAGGTGATGGATGAGGAAAGAGAGGTGAGTTGCTACTGTGGGAAAAACCAGGTGAGAGGCAGGAGCATGGGGTTGGAAATCTGCACGTTCCAGGAGGCAGAGGAGGTGGGGAATTCTCATTAAGGAGTGGGGAGCGGTGTGGTTGATCCTGGTGGGGTGAGGGTAGGGGCAGAAATGGGCTAGGGGAGAGGTTCCTCTGTTGAGTAAGGGGACAGCTGAGACTTGGCAGAGAGAGGGGGGTAATTTCAGGGCTCTGTGGTTTGGCTTGGGAGCGCAGTGCAACAGAATTGGGAGAAAGGGGGTGGAATTTAGATGTGCGACCTGCCCGTAGCTTTTCTCGCTCTCTGCATTTATCACATCACATCACACCCAGCAAGACAGGCCCCCTCCTCCTGGCTCATTAGGAGATTTGATTCGGCTTGGCTCCTGCTGTCAGCAGCTGTCTGGGGCAAGATCTTTATGCTCCCTGTGCCCCAGCGCAGCCACCAGCCTCCAGCCTCCAGCCTCCCGGCCAGCAGCAGAGCTCATTAAGAAAAGCACCCTTCCCTGGATTTTCAGCTACTTGGTGGCCTGAAAAGAGTTAATACCTACTCTTGGCTGGGGGGCAGAGCAGCTGCTGTGGGCTGGGGAGAGACTTCTCCCTGAGCTGCAGCCAAAGGAGCTGCAGGTTAGTGAGGCCGAGAAGGAGGAAGGTGCCTGGATGCGGGGCCAGGTCAGCTCTGCTTGGGGGCATCTCCTGCGTCCTGCCAATGAGGATGGGCGTGCAGACTGTGCCCGGGAGCTGAGCCGCCGCCTGCTGGGTGTAGGCTGCTTCAGTATTTACTGGATGTGACAAGCAAGCGGAGAGGAGAGCTTTTGGGGCCGCTTGCTGCCTGGCTCAAGTGGTGGGAGGTGTGTTGCGTATGCATGCTTATGCATATGTGTATGCATGCGGGAGCCTGTGTGTCCCTGCAAACATGCCTTTCACCTGCCAAGGATCTCACTGCTAAAAGAAAGATCTACTCTTTCCTTAGAGCGCCTTAGCCCCCAGCCTCTCTGACCACCCACTTGGCAAAGACCCGCAGGCCATGAGGACCGGTCAAGGACAGTAAGTATTGGCTCTGCCTTTCTTCCTCCTTGCTGGGGTGTGGGAAAGCTGGTTGCATTATACATATTTAATTAACCTGCCTCTTCATGCATATTGATTGCTTTCTCCCCGCTGAGCTTAATTTCTCTTCTTTTCCTTATAAATCTTTTCTTTTTTTGCTCTTAAGCTCCCCCCCCCTCACCTTGAATGTCATCTTTTTCTATCCTGTCCTGCTCCAGTCACTTGTGACTTGGTGCCCACTTCTGAGGGTATTGTGTGTGTGTTGGGGGGGGGGTGTTGGGTCACATCTTTGAACTTTCCAGGCTCTGGGTAACCCCTTATCTGTCCCTTATAAGTCTGTCTAGAGCTAACTGGGACACAAGCCCCGAGGGTTCTGTATCCTGGTGTGGACAAGGGCAGCTGGGGCAGAGTATCTGGCGGCTTCTCATTTAGGGACTCCAAAGCTAACCTTACTCCAAGGGTGATTTTGGAGGCGCTGGGTGTCGGGGGAGAGAGAGAGAGAGAGAGGAGACAACTAGGTAGCACCAGCAAGCCAGTGTGGGCTGGCAGCAGGAGAGAGAAGGACCAGTGGCAGGCAGGGACAGAGCCCAGGGGTCCCCTGCCCTAAACGACCTTGCCTGTGGTGTATGTGGGCAGTGATCTCTGCCCTGCTCAGCTGCAGAATAATAAAGGCCCCTACCCTGGGGACAGATTTTTATAAGCAAGAGGAAATGAGGCATAGGTGCCCAGACATGCTTTCTGGAGACCCTTAGAGTTGTAAAGGCCTTGCCGGCTGACTTCTGGAAAGCAGGTGCGCTCCCACTGAGGGCAGTGGTTAAGGAAATGTGCCCTGTTGTCAGGGAACATGACCCACTGGGATGAGCCTTTACATAAAACCTGTTTGTTTTCTGTTTTCTTTTCAGTGTTGATAAAGTTATCCTTCAATTTTGTTAATAGAATTATTCTGAAAGTGATTAGAAAAAAAGTATTTGTGAAATGTTCAAGGTAACAAATACCAAGACAATTTAAATGGCGCAGCCACACAGGATTCTTATCTATCTAAATTAGGTTTCTTTTAAAATGGATTCTACGTTTGGTGGCAGGGTTCCCCAAGGGAACCTTTTATGGATAGGTAGGCAGCTCTCCCTATCAGCTTCCTTTTTGTGGGAACAATGGTCTGAAACACTGCCAATGGTACCCATGGGAAGGAGAGGCTACAAGCCAATCAGCCTTCAGCCTCCATATCCCCTTCCTCCATCCCCAAGTCTCCTCTGTACTGGGTCGAGAATGGGCCCGACTGAGGAAGGCTCACCTCCTTATGAGCGAGAGAGAGTGACTTGCATGTTCATTTCTGCAGCCTGTGTTTTGGGATCCCCGCCAAGGAGCATGCCCAGTGGTGAGGGTGTCTGGTGGCTTACCTCCAAGTCCTTTCAGCCCCCCCTCCTTGCTCCCTTTTTTCTCAAGTCCTGGCTCATTTCCACCTGGGGCAGGTGCCCTTGGAGAGAGGTGGGAACCAGAGCAGCATCCAATCAGATTATTTTGGAGCAAGTGCCTTTCCTCCCTGGTCCCTTCTGGACTGGTCACTTGGGCATCAGTCTAGTAAGATAAAGAGAACAGCAATTTTTGGCTTGCCAGGCCCATGCCTCCCTAAGGGTGTATGTCCCAATTTTGATGGCCAGTGGTTGGGGAAATAGGGACGTCTGACCAACAGTCAGCAATGCCAAGCCTCCTGACATTTGTCCCTGTCCGTCTTTGATTGGCTACCCTTGCTAAGAACACGCTGACATTTGTGGGCGCTGTGGGGGAAGTACTCCGATGGTGGAGAGCCCTTGGAATGGTGGTGTATCTTGCAGACAGACGTGAGAGGGTGAACCCTCTTACAGCAGACTCTTTGATTTTAGGTGAGAGGACGTGAGAGGGTAAATCCTTGAACCCTGCAGTCTTATTTCCTGCCCTGACGTCCCTGCAAGCCAGCCCAAGGGGTAACCATAAGCGGATGCCTGTATGGCTGCCTTACTGATGCCACGCAGGTAACGGATTGATGACCTGTCTTCTTGTCCCCTGCCTCTCTTCTTTGCTCCACTTCTGGTCTCTCACCTGTCCTGCCCAACTGTGAAGCTCCGGGCGGGCAGTCCTCCTGCACTAGCTCTGCTGGAGCTCCGGTGTGCACTGCACTAGTCCTACCTTTGTGCTTCTCGCAAAGTTACAGCCTTGCAAGTGGGACCTGCCTGCCTTCTTAGTAGGACCTGCCTGCCTTAGCTCCGTGCCCCCTTGTTGACTTGGTAGAATCTCTTGGTGGTGACTTTTGGGGTAGGATAAGGGGCTGTGCATGAACTTATGTGGAACTCTGGGTTACTGGGACAGGGGTTTATAGAGAAAAGGCAGATGGGGAAAAGATCCTTCCCTTCCCCCTTTTCCCTTTTCCCTTTTCCCTTTTCTTTCTTTCTTTCTTTCTTTCTTTCTTTCTTTCTTTCTTTCTTTCTTTCTTTCTTTCTTTCTTTCTTTCTTTCTTTCTTTCTTTCTCTCTCTCTTTCTCTCTCTCTCTTTCTTTCTCTCTCTCTTTCTCTCTTTCTCTCCTTCCTTCCTTCCTTCCTTCCTTCCTTCCTTCCTTCCTTCCTTCCTTCCTTCCTTCCTTCCTTTCCCCTCTCTCCTTTCCTTCCTTCCTTCCTTCCTTCCTTCCTTCCTTCCTCCCTCCCTCCCTCCCTCCCTCCCTCCCTCCCTCCCTTCCTTCCTTCCTTCCTTCCTTCCTTCCTTCCTTCCTTCCCCCTCTCTCCTCTCCTTCCTTCCTCTTAGTCTTCCGCTCCTGTGTCCGTTCCCATCATTTCCCACTTAACTTAGGAGATTATGCTTCAAGTCTTGCCTAGAAAGATTAAAAAACCATTTTGTCCCAAAGTAAATTTGCTTCTGTGAGCTATTTGGATGGCCCAGAGTTGTCTTGAGGGCAGTCAGTACCCTTTAAACTAGCCTGCTCCCAACCTTGGTTGTACAAAAGCGTGTGTGGATTTGCCGCTTCCTGGGAGTCCTGTTGGTGGCTCTTGAGGGAGGGATTTGACTGTTTTTATGACGGACGATCCTAAGGTACCGAGTGGGCTGCCGTTTGGGGCCTGACCCGTGGTACAGCCTGAGCAGGACCTTTGCCTGAATTCACAGCAGTGATGATTCAAAGGGCTTTTAATCAGCCGCTTGAATGGCTGGGTGCCGGGTACCCTGTGATCTGTAAGAGTGGATGGACACATAAGATGCTCTCTGTTTCAGGAGAGAGACTGACTGTAGCAACCGTTTTGAAATGCCATGAAATAGATGGATGTGCAGTGCAGCCTGCCTGGGAAGAGAGGTAGGGACAGGGAGATTTCCTGGAGGAGAGGATATTTCTGGAAACTTGGATGCTCCAGCTCTAAGGGGCTCTGCCGAGATGTGTTGTGGAATACAAATGTCCATCCCTGCCAAGTACAATACCATCTCAGTAGACAAACGTCAGATGAGATTTCTGTGAACAAAGAAAATGAACAGGCTGGGGAGTGGAAATCCATTTGAAACCAATGGGCGTGATTGAATTGGATGACTTCTAACTCCCTTATCTAGTTTTAGGATTTGTGAAAAAGAGGGAAAGCAAGCCAGGCCAGAGGACTTGCTGTCAGCATGTGAGGATGGCATGTTGTAGGACTATTTCCATGGCAATATCCCATGGTGCACATGGTAGTTCCTTTTGTAAGCCAGACTGAAGTCCTGGTCTGATTATTACTCCCTGTCCCCACACTTACTTTTGCCCTTAATATGAGGAATTGCCATGGTTAAAGGTCAAAGGTTAGCCAACTTCTGTTGTCCTGAGCCTGAGAGTGAATCTTTTCAGCTTCGCAGGCTGTGTGGTCAATGTTGCAACTACTTAACTTTGCCCTTGACGTTGAAGGCATCTTTAGACAATGTGGGAGCAAATGGCGGTGTGGTCTTCCTATAAAACTATGTACACAGATACTCCACGGGACTGGAGTGTGCCAGCCCCTGGCTGAAGGTAAATAGGGCAAGTTCAACAGTCATGAACTGTCACAGGGAATACCGGCTCTCCGTTGTGGGCATCATCCATCGCTCTTCTCACCAGCAGGCACCAATCCCTGTGGTCCAGAGCCATCCCTGTACTCATAGCCTGTCTTGGTGAGGTGAGCTGAGAGAAGCTGATTGGGAACTGACCTGCGCTGAAGCCCCACGCTGTGTGCTCTGACTCTGTCTGCTGTGCTGTGCATCCCTGCCTTTTGAGGCTCCCCTCTCCTCTGTGTGGGGGCCTTGCTTTCATGGCCTTGTAGTTCGGGGCTGCCGCCATCACCAGCCCTGCCTCTTTGCCCTTCTACTGGGAAAGCAAAATGTGGATTGCTGTTCTGTCACTGCTGTGTTTCCACTCCCTACAGAGAGTCCTAATTTAGAAATTCTCCCAAGCTAATGACCTCCACTGACTTACCATCAACTTGCCATGTCAGCTTTAAAAAGCCTTCAGCCTCTAAGGGAAGGGCAGAGGAAGGGCCCTACACCTATTATTACTATGCCTATAGTGAGACAAGGCATGAGCACAGCCCTTGCCTCTATTCTGGCTGATGGACCCTTCAGAGGCCACCTGGGGTGGGGAGGGCAGCCGGTCCAGATGTCCTTTCCAGAGCTGGCAGTTGTGGTCATGACAGCCCCCTTCCTTCTGCCTCCATATCTGCTGCAGGAACAAAGGCATGAGGACTCGCCTGGGCTGCCTGTCGCACAAATCGGACTCCTGTAGTGACTTCACAGCCATTCTTCCCGACAAACCCAATCGTGCTCTCAAGTGAGTAGTGTGGCCGCCTTGCGTTCCTGGGTACCCACACTGTGGGGTGTCTACGGGGCCTTTGTCTTTAGTGAGTTGTTGACTAGATGGACCACAAGATGATACATTCTGGTCTCTCGGCAGCTCCTTTCCTACCCCTGCATGTGAGTGACAGGAAGGCAGAGCTGGGTGACGTCAGGCGGGAACTCTCATTCCCCTAAGAAACAGTATCGCCATCAGTGTCTGAAGCCGTGGGCGGGAAGTACACTTCTTTATTCTACTGACTTGTCAATCTGAGCTCTCATTTTGGAAATAAACATCCAAAGTTACTCTAAAAATATGCAGGGATTCAGATCATCCAGATTCAGCACCTATTCTGTGCAGACACTGGATTCAATGATGTCACAAATGCCACCTTGTTTCAACCCCACTCACCTCTGAGAGGGGCATCCCTGTCTCCATTCCAAGAGGTGAAGGCTCTGGGGTGACAGGAAGAGGTGAGTTGAGCCTCTTTTGTCTCCAAGAACTAGCCCCACCCCTTCACCTCGTCATGTTGACGTCTCATCACATAGCTACATATCTTTATTGTTCAGGTCAAAAGTAATGTATGGGATTCTCTGAATTCCCATCCAGGGTGATTCTTCTTTCTGGTACTGGGGGAGAAAAACCCAGAACCTCATTCGTGCTAGGTAAGCACTTTGCCCCCAAGCTATAGCTCCACCCCCTACCTAGAGGTTTCCCCAGCTATTGCTGAAAAATCTACCAACTGACAGCAGAACTGTAGGGACCCAGGTATGGTATGCCTCTGCTCCCCACCAATCCAAAGAGACCTGGGCAAATCTGAGTGGTGGCTGGGGGAGAGGAGATGTGTCAGAAATCCTCAGAGAGATGCTGTTGCTTCCTAGGAGACTCTCCACAGAAGAAGCGACGAGGTGGGCAGATTCCTTTGACGTGCTCCTCTCTCATAAGTGTAAGTAGAAATCAGGTCGCATCGCGTTGGAGCAAATCATCCATGTGGCAAAAGATGTAGGGAACACTTCCTAGGCTCAGGACACTGTGCTGAGACCCCAGTCCTCTATAATCCCGCACACAGCAGGAGGAGAGAGACAAGAAAACAGGTATTTTAAATGTAGTCGGGGGTTAGATCCTTTTTTCCTGTTTTCTGTATTCAAACCATAGTCCAAAGAGGCCCAAGGTTCTCAGTCATTACATTGTATTATATTATTTATTTATCAGATCTGTGCTTTTACTGTTGACCCATCTTGGTTACTAGATACTTGGGTAGGCATGGTGGAGTCCCTTGGTTTTCAGCAGATGCCCTGAGAAGTGACTTGGTTTTTCTAGCGCTGGGAAGGTAGTTCAATGGTTGAGTACTTGCCTAGCATGTGTGAGGCTCTCGGTTTGATCCTCTTCAACCCTCTTTTTGAAGTGGGGTGTTTTATAGCTTGGGCTGGCCTCAGACATGCTATACAGCCAAGGATGGCCTTGAACTCGGGATTCTGCTGCTTCCACCTGCCACCTTCCAGGCACTGGGATTACAGGCATGTCGCACTGTGGCTGGCCGCTCAGCAATGTTAACGAGATAGAAGTCAGCTCGGGTCATGGGAGTAATGGACTGCGGGGAATGAGAAGATCTAGGTTCCTGGCTAGATCTCATGAGCCCCTTCCTCCAAATCACTGGGCTGCTTAGTTAGATGAGAATTGTGTGTGTTTCAGCAATCTCTCGGATTGACAGAATTTCACTCTTTATCTCGAGGGATGACTGTCTCAGCTGCGCTGTACCCCCACTTCCTGGCTAGAACAGCACTTTGCCCTCCCTCCTCTCCCATTTCCTCCCCGTTCAGCTGCTGTGTCTTTTGTTTCCTACAAAGGCAGGAAGAGTTGTGCACATTGCGGCGTGCAGAGGGCAGTTTATCATTCGTCAAACTTTTCAGCTCTTTTTTGTTTCTTGTCGTGAGCAAGTCCAAATCTGCTGGGCTCTGAAATCCCCGTGGCATTAAAGCACATGGAAGTGGCAGAGCAGGGGCGGGAAGGAGAGAGGGGGTGTTCTGAGGAGACAGGAAGGTTGCAGACAGACATTCGGTGTTCCTCCTCAATTCGTCACGTCAGTGTGAGATCTGGGAGCAGAAGGGCCGCTTGCATTTTGCTGTGTTGTTCCTATTTAATCGGGGATGTGTTTTTGGACAATTAAATTGAAGGCTGTGGGTGGGTTTCAGATCTGTGCTCTCGCTGTTGACCCGACTTGGTTACTAGATACTTGGGTAGTCATGGTGCGGTCCCTTGGTTTTTAGCAGACGCTATGAAAAGCGACTTTACTTGTCCAGGTCTGGGAAGGTAGTTAAGTGGTTCAATACTTGCCTAGCTTGTGTGAGGCTCCAGGTTCAGTCCTCAGCATTGTACCATCATCATTATTATCATCATCCAAAAACAAGAAGTGATTTTGCTTTTAATTTGATGAAGTTACTTCCTCTGACTTTGCCTCTTGTTCTTAATAAACAAATCAACAAATACTGTGTGTGTGTGTGTGTGTATGTGTGTGTGTGTGTGTGTGTGTGTGTGTGTTGTAGGTATATGGGCTCATGCATGCTTCAGTGTACCTGTTGAGGTCAGTGGATAACTTCCAGAAATTGATTCTCTGCTTTTACCATGAGGGTCCTGAGGATTGAATTTAGGTGCCAGGCTTGGTTGCAAATGCCCTTCCCTGCCGAGCCTTCTTGCCAGCTATTCACTTCATTTTACTGAGACGGTCTTTCAATAAACTTGGGGCCTACCAGCTAGGCAAGGTTAGCTGGCCAGTGAGACCCAGGAACCTTCTAGTCTCTGCTTTCCCGGGAGCATACCATCACACTTACTTTTTATGTGCATGCTGGGGGTCCAAGTCCAGAGCATCTTGGTGATACAGCAAGTACTTTGCAAACAGAGCCATCTCTCCAGCTGAAGAGATACTTTCGAATAGATTTTAAAATAAACTGAAATATCTAAGAATAAGTGCATACTATAAAAAAGTTGTGACTTTGGAATTCCATGGGATATACTTAGGCAGGAAAATAATTCAGTGTGAGTATATACAGCATATGTATCATACAACCATCTCCCAATAGCAAGTTTACATAGTGAATTTGCCAAGGTAGTGGCATCTATATGATATTTAGAATTAGATGGTAATGCCTTTCTAAAAACCAGGCTATCGATTATTTTTTGGGAGTCACATTCTATGGGACAAGTGTCACTACCGCTTTATATCTTCTGGCTGGCTTTGATTCAAGGTCATCCTAAAGTTTGGTTTCTATTTCAGCCTCACACTGATTCACTCAGTTCAAGTCCCTGAGGCCGTTTCCTCATTCTAAAATGGGGTTAGAGATGTCTGCTGGCTTGCTACTGCCTGCAGACAGGAAACACACACAGAACTCTGGACTCTACTCAGGATGTGATGTAATGATACCGTGGGTTCTTTTATATATATAATATATATATATATTTATTTAATAAATGCAAAACGAATACCTTGACAATGGATTTTGTATTATTAACATCATTAACATTAAGTCTGTGCAAGACCTAGAGATTCAGTTTTATCTGCTTGATTTGGTGACTCTTGGATCTGCAGCTGATTGGACCTCCTGTCACAGAAGGGATTCCCAGAATGCTATAACACTTCCCTAAGATGGGACTCCTAATAACGGGTCACAGCTGGCACCAATTTGCTACTTTGTCAAAATACTACAAAAATGGGCTTTTTAAACTATGAAGTTCTTTAATCCTTCTTGGAGTCTGAGGTTCTGTTTTTATTTCTGTTTAGTATAGAAATAAAGAGCCAGTGGTATAAGAGTTCTTAGGAAGAAAAGGATATTTTTAGAAGAACTTCAAGCTTTTAGGATTTGGATGTTTATTCCCCTATGAAGGCCGCAGAGCAACTGGAACCTAGGCCATCTTAAAAGATGCTGACAACGTTCTAAAAGTCGAATTAGCCAGGCAGCGGTGGCGGCACATGCCTTTAATCCCAGCACTTGGGTGGCAGAGTAAGACAGATCTCTGTGAGTTCGAGGCCAGCCTGGTCTATAGAGTGAGCTCCAGGACAGGCACCAAAACTACAGAGAAATCCTGTCTTGAAAAACCAAAACAACAACAACAACAACAACAAAAATGAATTAATTTGGGTTCGTATTGTGACTGCATCAGGGCTGGCTAAACTTCTCCAGTGGGATTTCACACGTGCCTGTCCTTGACAGCGTGATATCCCAAGGAGTAAAAGAGTACAGGATTCCTGAATGACCGGGATCCAGAACAGTGGGTGTTAGCCTAGGACCCAATCCTCTGTCATTCTTCACACGGAGGTATCTGTCCTTCCTAGGTTTTTTTCATTTCGCAGAATCAGGTAATTCTTTTTTTCCCCCATTCTCGACCACTGGAGCATCTTGGCCGCCCTGGATCTGCTGCTGTTCTGACACTTATTTAACTGTTGATTAAAGATGTGCTTGTTCATTATGCACAGACTGTGCAGCCGGGAGGTAGCACAAGCGGCAGAGGCGGTGGTCTGTCTCTGATGGAGAATGATGGTCTTTGAGAGGTCAGGCGCGCTCACAGATAAGGGGAGGAGAAAACTAGGGTGGCCTCGGGATTGCAAACTGAATTCTAACTTTCAATGCTGCCGGTAAATTCTGTCTCATCACTGTCAGAAGTCCTACTGGTCTGGGAGGATGGTTCCCAGTGGCCAGGGACCAGGCTCTTGGACATGTAAGTGCAGAATGCTAGCTGGTAGTCAGATCTATGGTCCTGATGTTGTCCCCCACGCACTCCTGGATAGTTAGGTGACCTTCATGGAAGCCTTGGCTGTTTAGGAACTCAGATTCCTTACTTGTCCAACAGAGGAGCTGGAACAGGATGTGTCAGAGGCCGAATTTAGTTCTATCCTTGTCCCAGGGTGTTCTCTGGAGCAGACGTGAGGCTAGGTGATAGCCAATCACCTGTGGCAGGTGCTTTGATGAAGCAGTGCAGTATGGTTATGTAAGAGTGCCTTTCAGCTGAAATGGCTCCAGCAACCAGAAGGGGGACCAAAGCTCCTGTGTTCGTGCGTGCGTTTGTTCTTTCTGAGCACTACATGGGCTCAAATCTCCGGCAACAGAAGGCACCTTTACTGTCTTCAAAACCTTAGAATTAAAAAAAAACAACCTGGGAGGAAAATATTTAGAGTAGTCTTATTTCCCATTGTATTTGTTTACAGACGAGTGCAGAGGAAAGGCACTCATGGAGGGCTGAGAGGTAATCACTTGCTAAGTGCTTTTTTTAAAGAAACTAACTAACGCCACTGAAGTTGACATTGCTGATGGCTTCATTAACTAGGAGGATGTCTAATATGTGCTAATTTGGAAGCTTTTCCCTGTTCATCCAATTACAATGAGACTCGATATCTGAATTGTGCATGTAGTCTGCCCTGAAGGGGGATGCGGCGTGTGTGTGTGTGTGTGTGTGTGTGTGTGTGTGTGTGTGTGTGTGTGTGTGTGTGTATGTGTGTGTGTACATGCCCAGAAGCCTTTCTGCTCTGAAGCTTGTGCCCAACAGCACCAAACCAATTTGTGGGAGACCTCTTCTGTTAGGCAGCTGGCAGACAGGAAAAAACAGTGTGCCTAGCTTTTGTTTTATTTTTCATGAAGTCAGGCATGTGCTTATCTGGCCTGCTTTTGGAGGGATATTCAGCCCTGAGCTCTGAAAAAATATTCTCTTTCTGTTTTTCCTTCCCTTCTTTCTTCCCTCCCTCCTTCTTGCTCTCCCTCCTCTTCCCCACCCCTTTCTTTTTCATTCTGTCTACCTCCTCTTGTCTTTACCTTGCTCTTGCATCCTTCCTTCCTTCTTTCCTTCCTTCCTTTGTGTGTTTTTTTTTTTAACATAGAAAGTGAGTTCCGGTTTTAAGCATACCTTCAGGCTGCATGCTTCTCCCCTTTCTCACACTTTTCATACTTGCTCCCTCCTGGACCACCCAGCACTGCCCTCTGAGCACTGGCTGTGGAAGGTATTCTTGTTTGATAGTTTATATGGAACCTGGAGAAAGGGTTCTGTTCACCTGGCCCCGTGGGACCCAGGAAATGCTAGGTCAGGGGAAACAGGACCACAGAGAGCCCTTTACAGTCATAACATTGCCTCTGTAAACCAAGACCAACGGAGAAGACTTTAGTGTCTAAAACTTCACCCCCTTCAGATAATGGTTGAGATATCAAAACACACAATGAGTTGACCTGGTCACACAGCCACTAAGCCAAAGATCCCAAACAAACTGTCATGTAGGAACTAAATGACCAGCTTGTGCAACAATTTAGATCATTCATCTAAGTGATCTTTAACTCTGGAGCAAATAGTCAGGCTTCCACTCTCCCCATACTGTCTTTAAGCCAGAAGATCCTAGAAAAGTCTTCTTCAAAGTGTGAACCAATGCTCGTAAGAAATGGACATTTCTGGATCTTATCTCAGACCCATGGAATCAGCGTCCCTGGGGCTCGAGATTAGGGGGTGTTTTCCCACAGGTCTTTCAGGAACGAGGAGCCCTGTGGAAGCTTGAGAGGCTCTACTTTCAAGCACAATTATGCAAAACAGGAAAGAACAGTGTTCTGGTGGGGTGGGTGGCCCAGGCTTTTGAAGAAACAGAGTATTTTGTATGGCCTGGAGGGCCTCAAATCCTCAGGCCGTACCTCCCTTTAATGGCACATCTGTATCACAGATTCCACATGTGTGGTGTGAAGGTTTCCCCAGGCAGGAGAGAAAGAAAGAGAGAGAGAGAGAGAGAGAGAGAGAGAGAGAGAGAGAGAGAGAGAGAGAGAGAGAAACGGGAGAGAGAGAGAAACGGGAGAGAAAGAAAACAAACAAACAAGCAAACAGATACGCAGCTTCAGGTGTTCCAACAGAGCAGAGGCTGAGTTAGACACAGGTATGTGAGGTGGAAATGGGGAGAAAGGAAGCATCTCGGGTCCCTTGTCCTGTCCACATTGCTGTAAGCTGTTCTCGTGCCCAGGAACCTAGGTGCCGCGTTTATCCTTGCTGGGAGGAGTGCCGGGCTATGGGCAGCTCTTACATGCTTGTGAAAGGTCTGAACAGAGCTGGGCGGCAGTGGCGCACGCCTTTAATCCCAGCACTTGGAAGGTAGGGGCAGGTGGATCTCTGTGAGTTCGAGGCCAGCCTGGTCTACAGAGTGAGATCCAGGAAAAGTGCAAAGCTACACAGAGAAACCCTGTCTCAAAAAACCAAACCAAACAAAAACAAACAAAACAAAACAAAGGTCTGAACAGAAGCAAGCATGCAAGTTCCCAACACCCATCTTGTCTTTATCAGCGATGTGACCTTATGCCAATCACCTACTCTCCATGAGCCTCATTTTCCCTCATCTGTGAAAGGGGAATGATGACTTGTGTGGTGCAAGAATTCAGTACAGTCGCCGTCCCCAAATGCTGAACGGGGTGACTGGTGCACGGAGGACTGGATGAAGGAGAGCTGTTTTATTATTTTTGCTGTAACACATTAACTGTACTGAGAAAATAGGCATTTTGTGCAGCCCCTGTGCCTGGGCTAATGTGAGCATACTGATCCCACAGACAGCTTGAGGCAACAGCTTAGGGGAACAGCGAGAGACCCCAGGGGTGTTTCCCCTTACTCAGCCCTTTCAGCTCCGGAGCTTTAGGGACCCCCCAGGTCTTCCTACCCACCTCCCCTAGTGAATGTAGGAGAACCTGCTGGGAGTGTAGTTTTTAAAAGCCTAGTAGGTAAAATATGATGTGTTCGCTCCTTGAGAGTCCCAACAGTATCCCTCCATCCAATTCATCTGAGGAATATTCCTTTGTACTGAATTTGGAGATCTTTTAGGCTATGGGCTAGTGTCTGTGGGGCTTTATAGTACTTCTTTATTGGGGTAAGATTACTGGGATAGCCCAGGATCTCCTTCCTTCTGCTCCCGTATCCTAGGAATAAGAAGCCATGTGGTCTCAGAACATCACAGCCTCTTCATGTCCTGGTGTCATCCTGGTGTCTCTCAGGTCCTTTTTGACACAGAGACTTACAACCCTACAATAACAAGTCACTCTGATATACTGTCACACACACACACACACACACACACACACACACACACACACACACACACGGTTTATATATATATATATGAATAAAGCAGAGATCATTTAAGGGAATCAGTAACCACAAATGTGAGATACAATTAGCCTCACGTTGCCTCTCAGTAAATAGCATAACTGGAAATAGTCTGTTCCCTCAGTAAAATCCCTACATAAATCTTGAGTAGACACAGTAATTTGCTTCCCAGGTGACACAGAGAAAGGTTCTGCCCTCTCTACAAAAATCAAGTCCGTGTCTTGGTTCCGAGTCAAACAGGATTTGCCTTCTCCAGTAGCTTATGCACCTTGGCTTGTATAAACATTTTTTCTGTTCCTAGCCTCTGCTTGACTCGGGGTCCTATTCACTGGGTTATTTTCCCCCATTGATCAGGAATGTAAGAGGTGCCAGTCTTTGAGAGGGTTCTTCGGTAAACACAGAGCTTAAAAACATTTTTTTGTTGTTGTCCTTTTGTGTTTTCCCGAGCCTGGGAACTGAGTGAGGCTCAAGTCCACCCTTGATGCCAGCTAAACGGGGACCGCTGGACCTTGAACTGTTACCTAAGCCACCCTCCCTCCCGCACCAGCCTCGCTGCTGCTCATTCATAGTGACCCAGTTTCTCCCCTTATGTAAGCACCCTGCATGAAAGAACCAGGGAGAGAAAGCCGGCAGCCGGCAGCATGTGAGGCCACGGCATGTTCTTGGAGGTTCTGTGGCTGTTCGAAAGGACGCCAATATCCTGCCCACTGTTCCAGGAATCCTGGACACATGCCTGGCCCTTCCTGTTGCTGGCTAGGCCCCAATCTCAAAAACTTTATGCCGTTTTCAGAGCCTTGACTCCTGGGAGGGTTACCCAAAGAAAACCCAAGTGAAATGCAAATAAAACGACTAGAAGGCAGAACCCCCACCTCCCACACGCTCCCCTCCTGTTTTCCCGAACTATTCACTGCCGGTCCCCTGCCTTTAATTGGCCAGGACTGCATTTGGCATTATACATGGAGTCCTGGATCAGGACTCCACCAGAACACGAAGGATCTGCATGTCACTGGCGTGTATGAACTCATCACATGCCCCTTAACCCCGTGGAGGAAGAAGAGTGGATGGGATCTGCATTTTCTAGTTGTGAGAACCAAAGAGCAGAGAGGCCACACGTCTCTACACACTAGCTCGTTCCAACGTTTGTGTGTCGGAGCCAGGACGCGATAGCTTCAGGGGTGGGAGACAAGCTGGTAGGAGCTCAGGAGTGGGGTCTGGATCGGAGCTCCAGTCTTCCACAGCTCGTGTGCAGGGTGCACAGGCCCGTAGTGGCGTCAGCAGCAGCATTGCTAACACGAGCATGGCCACCCCTAGGGCTAACAGCCAGGTGCCGCCGAGCTGTTCTGCGAAGCATCCACAACTCTGCATTCGGAACCAACTGCAGTGTGTGTACACACAGAAGGCAGAGGAGAGGGTCCTGCTGGAGGGAAAGAGGATGCTGGGAGGGCAGTGGAGAGAAGGTGGTAAAAGACAAGGGACAGGAGAGGGGTTGGGGAGAGATGGGGAGGAGCAGATGAAAAGCTTGCTGGGAGGAGGCTCGGCAGGGAGGAACGATGTGAACGAGAAGGAACACATCTCACTGCTTCTGTCCCCAGTCATTCACTTGCTGGGTCACAACAGCAAGAGATGCAGGCCAGGCCTGGGGCAGGTGGTCTTCTATACGGAGGCTGCTGCTCCCTCCTGCCATCTGCCCCTGGCAGGAGGCGGGGCTCCTGAAGCAGCGGTGCCCCGCTTCATCCCCGACCCCCATTACAACTCACTTCTATTGTTCCAGGGTGGACCATCTCTTCCTCTTCGATCAGTGGTCCTCCATGGCCTGTCTGTCGTGACACCTGCTCTGGGGGGTATCACAAGGGTAGGGGGAGGCTGTGGCTGAGAGGGAGTGGGTAGGGACAGTGGGCGAGCTGAGAGGAAGAGCCGGGGGCAGGTGCAGGCGCACAGGCCTTTGTGGTGGTGGTTGAAATGTCTTTGCTGCAATCTGTTCGCGTTGCTTTTCAGGTCCAGACACCAGGAGAGTCCAGGGGAACAGGGCCATTCTTTCTCCTTTCCCCGGCCCCTCCAACTCTCTCTTGAAATCTCTGACAACTTCAAAGCGCCTTATTCCCTCTGATCTCACCCCGAACTGCAGGCAGCCAATCAGTTTGAGGCTTGAGAGAGAGAGAGAGAGAGAGAGAGAGAGAGAGAGAGAGAGAGAGAGAGAGAGAGAGAGAGAGAGAGAACAGTGTATTTCTCGGAACATGGGTCCCTGGCTAAGGGCTGGGGAGGATGCCTGGGAAGGTATGATGGCGTATTAAGAAGGAGTTAGCCCTCTCTCAATGGGAGGACCACCAGTGACAGGCTGACAGTCAATGCTGCAGGACGGAAAGAATTCAGGTAGATTCCAGGTTCTTGGTGCTACCTAATGGCCTCAGTTCTCACCATAGAAAAGGTGATGGGAGGTGTCCTCCAGCTGGATAAGCCCCAAGTCTGTGAGCCAAATGGCTCACAGTACCTTTGCAGGGCCATGGAGCACATATGCTCAGTGTGTTTGCCTGACTGGGGCCACTGTTTGTCTCTGCCTTGGAGACAGTGATCACTGGGTTAGGGAGGGTGGGCTCTGAGGTCACCCAGATGTGTAGGCAAATCTACCTTGCTCCTTTTACTGACTTAGTGACCACAGGCAATTCTGTTCTCAGATCTCACATTCCTTTTGTAAACCAAGCCTCTCTAAGGGCTAGCACTACTGACTGCTCGTAGTGAGGACTAGGCATTTTTGAATGGATTGTTTTATTTGATCTGTTAACAGTCCAGTGCAGTGAGTCTTGGCATGGTCTCCATTTCATAGATAAAATTTCCATCTTGGGCTTCAAGAGGGTAGGGTACTTTTCCAAGGTCACGTGGGATTCAAAACCAGAGCCCACCTCTCTCTCTCTCTCTCTCTCTCTCTCTCTCTCTCTCTCTCTCTCTCTCTCTCTCTCTCTCCATATGTGTGTAGCTGCACATGCATGTACATGCAATTGGGGGTCATGTGTCTTTTGCCAGGGGCCATCCACCTTGTTTTTTGAAATAGAGTCTCCCATTGACATAGAACTTAGCTATTAGGCTGGGACAGCCGGCCAGCTTTTTGTTTTGTTTTACACAGAGTCTGAGGGCCTGAACTCAAGTCCTCCTCACACTTGTGCAGGACGATCAATCCACGTGAGTCTATTAAATGGGTAACAGAATTTATTAAGATACAAATTGAGGAAATACACTCACGATTACAGAACGGAGTAGACAGCAGAAGTCATCCTCTGTTCTGACCGGGAGTGAATCCACCTCACAGGCAGGAGGAGCAGGGAGAAGGGGCCTGTGACCCTTCTCCAACTCCTTATAAGAGGTCATATACAACGTCAGGAAGCTCCGCCTCCTTTGGGCCCAATAGCCCAAGGTCATGGGCGGCGCAAATACCGCTACAGCAAGCACTTTATTGATGGACCCATCTCTCTAGCCCGGAACCTCCTCTCTCTTTCTTTCTTTTTTCTTTTTTTTTCTTTTTTCTTTTTATTTTTCGAGACAGGGTTTCTCTGTGTAGCTTTGAGCCTTTCCTAGAACTCACTTTGGAGACCAGGCTGGCCTTGAACTCACAGAGATCCGCCTGGCTCTGCCTTCGAAGTGCTGGGATTAAAGGCGTGCGCCACCACTGCCCGGCCCGGAACCTCTTCTTAATTGCACTGATGTAGTGATGCACTGGGTTCATGACGGCCAGGCCCGGAGTAAGTCCTCTGTGTGCGGCAGTGGTGGTGTTAAGGGATGGGGAGTAGGAGTGATGGAATCAGGAGCAAAGGTCGGTGTCTTATGTTTTTTTTCTTCTCATTATGAAGAGACCTCATGACCATGGCAGCTGTTATAAATGAAAACATTTCATTGAGACACTCACAGTTTCAGAGGTTCAGTCCATTATCATCAAGGCAGGGAGCATGACAGCGTGCAGGCAGACGTGGTGCTGGAGCTGAGAATCCGACATCCAGAGGTAACAGGAAGTCGAAAAAGTGACAGTCACTTTGAGGGAAGCTTGAGCACAAGAGACCTCGAAGCCTGCCCCCACGGTGACATACCTCCCAATAGTGCCACTCCCTTTGGGGGGCCGTTTTCTTTCAAGCCACCACAGTTGGCTAAGAGCCACACCTGATGAGGACAGGGCTAAGTTGGGATGAGTACAGAACAGAGCAGTAACTCTACCTGGGAAAAGTCTTCACGTCTGCTCCCTCCTTTTACAGGGAGGATGACGAGACCCGTAAAGCTGAATGTGTTGTACACGGTCGTACCTAAGTGTGGGTTTGGCTGTGCTCATTCTCAAGAGAGTCCTGTGCGGCTTCTACTCAGGGGGTAGGCTTGGTAATCGTTGGCAGGCTGCCTGCGAAACCATGGGTGCTGCCGAGCCGCCCAGGAGTTTACCACACACATCCCTTCAAGTTTCCAACCTGTGCAGCGAATTCAGCCCCCTGCATTGCCGTTCTCCAGATCTGAGGAGCACACCCATCTTCGTTTCTCTGTGCTGTTCTTTGAATCGGATCCTCCTCTACCTAAGTGACTTTCTTCTTTTTGTCCCCAGCCCACCCTCTGATGTCACTCCTAGAAATGTACCGTCCACAGTGTTCCCATGGCCTTGCATGGGACTCCTTCTTCTCTTACCCCTTCAGCAGCTCTTAGGCCCCACCCAGGTCCTGCAGGTCTGGAGACAGCCCATCAACACATATACTAATGTTGTTTTCTTCTTTATTTTAGATTTATTTATTTTATTTTATGTGTATGAGCACTTTGCCTTCATGTATGCATGTTCATCACATGTGTGTCTGGTGTCCCAAGAAGTCAGAAGAGAAGTTTGGTCTCTGGAACTGGAGTTACAAATGGCTTGTGAGCCGCCATGTAGGTGATGGGAATCAAACCTGGGTTCTCTGCAAGAGCAGTAAGTCATCTCTCCAGCGCCCCAATGCTTGCTTCTTAATTTGGCATTCTTGCCACTAACTAATCACGTGATTGTGGCAAGTTATTTACCTTCCCCAAGCTTTGTTTGTCTTTCCTCTCAAACGGTAAAAGCATCAAGATCTGTGCTATGGATCTACGATGAGGAAAAAATGCTGTAAGGTTTAGAACGAACTTGGTGTGGCTGAAGTAAGCGCTCAGTAAATGTTTGCAGAGAGGGATGTAAGACGTGCATTTTGACTTCAGCACTTTTCAAACTCCCACTGTTCTTCTGCCTTTCTGTGTTCTAACTTCCAGCTGCCAAATTATTGCTCTCTAAGGTCAAGGTCTATTCAGCAGCCTGGACTGAATGGTCCTCTTTTTGAAGGATGGCTCCATCCCCCAATTAAAAGTTCTTGCTCCCTTCTTTGTGCGTGGAAACTCTCCCCAGGACCCAAAGTTTAAGGTTTCATAATTGTTTTCTGTTTCCTCTTGCACTTACATGCATTTCCCCCACGGCAGCTGGCTGCTCTCCATCTTTTCCTCTCTCCTAGGTCTATAACACACTTAAAATGATGCAATCCATTGTTTTACATTATTCCCTAATGCTGGTTACATTAGGCTGCCTGGAGAGTTCTGTGAAGTGGTGATGTTATATGATTTATTTGTGCGGCAGCTCAAAGCCTAGTACTCGCCTAGTGTCGCCTCATTCCCAGCAACCTCACCCCCAAGTTAATCAAGAGCAAGGCTGTTCAGCTTGCTGCATCTCAAATCTGTCCCCTTCCTGACTGATTCTGTCTTCATCCATCATCGTTTCTGTTGGTCTGCTCTCGTCCTCAGGGAAGACAAGCTCTCCCACTTCTTCTCAGTCCCTCTCTAAAATCTACCTTCCCCAACTCCAGCGTTTTCCCTCTGAGTTCTCGCGTTATCTGCTCCCCCTGCCCCCATATGTACACCTCTGGAAAGAGCTTGCTTTGGAGTCATGTGGACCTGGTAGGAAACCTTGGTTCTTACCAGCTTCGCAGTGGGTCCGTTTATTCGACTTCTCCAAGCTTTAGTTTCTTTCTGCCCTTTCCCTTCCCCTTCCCCATCCTTCTTTCCTTTTCCTCTCTCCCCCTCTTATCGCATTTAGCTCAGGCTGGTCTTGAACTCACCACATAGCTGAGAATGACCTTGACCTTCTGCTTGTCCTGCCTCCACCTCTTTTGTGCTGGGATCATGGGATTACAGACGCGTACCACCACACCCACTTTTATGCACTGCTGGAGATGGGAACTAGGGCTCCCTGTGTACAAGACTAGCACGCTACCTACCGAGCCAGACCACCGGCCCCCTTGGTCCCTCCCTATGGAGAATGAAGAAGATATGCTGTGAATGAATGAAGAGATGCTACCCTACTACTGATCAACATTGTTGTGTGGATAAATTCAGCTGGGCTTTTGTAAAATCTCGAACAAAAAGCCTGAGATACGGTAAAGTTCTGTCACCCCGCTCCTAAATGAATAAATGTAAAAACCCCGCCTTCCATAGCCCCATCTCTCCCGCAGCTGCTATCAGGTAAGGATCCTGCTTTCCGCCCTAAAGCAGAGGCTGCCCCACACGGTCGTTCCTCTTTCTCACCTTCATAATTCTGTGCTCAGGCCACTTTCTCTGCCTCCCTTTAACTCCCGTTTACTCAACACATCTTTCCTCATCATATCAACATTTTTATGCACTCCAAACCATCTCCAGAGCAAGCAGAGAAACTCCGGCCTCACGGTTCCTCTCAGTGATGCTCTCTGTTCTCCGTTTCCCCTTCTTGCCGGAGACGTCCGAACGAAGGCTTCCCACTTCCTCTTCCCCATTCACCCCTGTACCTACCACAGCACAGGCAGGGCTGCAGCACACCTCTGACACGGTGCACTGCATCCACGCGACCTTTCCACTCTCCGTCCAGCTTGACCTCGAGGAGGCATTGCACGCAGCGGCCACTTCCTCCTTGGTGCAGAGTTCTCCCTCCTGGCCTTTTGCCGTGCTGTGCCAGCCCTCCATCTCTCTGGCTCTTTCACAGGTCTCTCTGTGCAGGCCCGTCTGAAAGGCAGGCCCAGTCAGTTTGATCTCTTATTAACTACTGATCTTTCTAAAGCATTTCACGTTGCTCTAAGGCGTGTTTTAAAGTTCTCGCCTTTGTGCCTACGGCTCTCTCTTCCTTCTCCATCACCCCCTTCCTTCTTTCACGTTACTTCCTTCTCCTTCACTTCCCCCAGCAGCCGAGGAGTGTCTCCTTGCAGGTCTTTGTTCTCTCCTCAGACCTGGAGCAGGTACCCATTTAGGGTCCTTTCCAACCACATAACGTACCCACCGTATCATGATCGTCATAACCATGTTTTCTTCTTTTTGTCTCAGTCTACCTTTGGATGGGTATATTGGTGATTTTTCTTACTGCTGTGTGAAGTATCTGGCAAAAATAACTTGAGGGAGGGTCTGTTTGGACTTATGGTTTGAGGGCACAGCCTAGGGTGGCGAGGAAGTCATGATGTCAGAAGTGTGAGGTGGCTGATCATATTACATCCTTACTCAGGAAGCAAAAAGAGACAACTGTTCATGCTCAGCCCACGGTGTGTATAATACTTCATTGTGTCTGCTCTCTGCCCCTGGTGGAACGGCTGGGTCACCCGGCAGGGTGAATGCATGAATCAATAAAAATGGAGTTGTTATTCCAGGGGTCTGGGGCTTAATGACCTTAATCTCCAATGCTGTGTGTTGTCAGGTATGAGGTCAGGCGAGTTGCTTCTCAGCTTCCACATCCTTCTCTGTAAGCTGGGAGGAGGAAAGCCGCATCAGGGAGCACACTACAGGTGTAAGCTTTTTCTAATCGTACCAGGACCCACCAAAGCTGGGATCTAGGTGAAGAGAGATAAGGTCTGTGCTGGGGCCAGAGACAAGAGAGCTGGGGCCACGTAGACTTTCCTTAACATAGCTGATGACCAATACCGGGGGAAAGCTGAATGTCATATTCTTTATTTGCGACTACATTCCCTGGGTTCTTAAGCATCTGTTTTTGTTTAAAGGAAAACAAAACAGCGAACTTGAACTCTCCCATTCAAGGAATGTAGCTACCTCTGGCCTCCAAACAGCCACAAGCTCCTCTGAGTGCTTCTAAATCAGTAATTCTCAACCTGTGGGTCACGACCCCTTTCAGGGTCAAAGGACCCTTTCACAGGGATTGCCTAAGACCACCAGAAAACACAGACATTTACGTTATGATTCACAACAGTAGCAAGATTGCAATTATGAAGCAGCAACAAAAATAATGCTATGGTTGGGGGGGGGGTCACTGTATAAAAGGGTCGCAGCATTAGGAAGGCAGAGAACCACATAGATAAAGGCGCAGTTGGAGTCATCCACGTCCCCTTTCTCAGCCCTCTCCTGACTGCAGAGGAGAGTGGGTGAAGGTAAGGCAAAGACCACACGCCCATCTGTGACATCTAAGAGTACATCGTGTTGAGCACACATGGGGGGCTGTGAAGAACTGGGGGGGAGGGAGGGAGAGAGGGCCCTGGAAGGGCTGGCCAAAAGGTGTAGTTCCAAAGGAGTGAGAAATTCCGGGGTGCAAGTGCACAGTAGGGTGACTGTATATCGCAGTGTATTATACAGGCCAGACATGATGCCTGCAATCCCAGCACTTTCGAAGCCGAGGCAGGAGGATTGCTATGAGTTTGAGGCTGGTATGGGGACGTAGTGGGTTCCAGGTCAGCCTGGGCTAAAAAGTGAGACTGTCTCTAAACCAAACCAAAACAAATGTGTTGTACATTTTTAAAAGTTAAAAGTATTCTGAAATTTTTTACCACCCAGAAAGGGTAAGTATTTAAATGTTCGATTTAAATATTATACAATGTATAGAACAAACAAATATTATCTCATTATTATGTATAGTTTCTATGCTCAGTCAAAATTATTTTATTAAGAAAAATAATCCCTTCAGGGAAAGAAGATGGGGGGGGGTGTGAGGAGACTCTGTGGTCCTTGGGTCTTCCTGTGTCCACTGTGGGTGACAGCTCAGAGTCCTCTCTTGCTGACCCAGCCCCTTCTGGGATCTGAGGGTGATTGATGCTGTCTCCCCATCTAACCTCTGCTTGTAGCTTCCACCACAGAGGACCATCTGTAACTGTGTCTCCTGGAGTGCATGCTTGTAACCAAATCTGCTTACTCCAGGGCATGTGGAAATGTCCATGTTTCCTCCATGGGGAACTCTGAGGGTACAGAATGTGGGAAGGGGTCCCAAAAAGAGCATCTGCAGGGTGCTAATGGGCAGTAATTTTATGATTTGTTCTCTGATGTATCCTGTTGGAGCCCACTAGGTTTTCTGGTGGCTGTACCCAGCAGGACTGCCTAAGAAGTTGATTAGATCACGGGCCTGGGTACCAGGTGACTGTAACTAGCAAGGGGGAGGTCTTTTGCTCCACCCCTTGGCATTGTTATAAACTGACCTTTGGAATAAAGTTCTGGGCCGGTGGATAAGCATCCAGGCCCACCCGAGTCCATTCTGTGTTTTCTCTCTGTTTCTTTCCTCTCCATTTCTAACTAAATCTCTCATCCCGCATTCCTGAAGAGCCCCTGGGGTATTAAATGTGGGGGATGGTCCTCCACAGTATCCCATCCAACTTTTGCTTGTAGCCTGCGCCGCTGGCGGCATCTTGAACAGAACTGTGTAGTCCGCTAGTCTGAAACCCGTATCAAACAGTGTAAGTGATTCTCAGGCCTGAACATTGCGACTCATCATTTCATCTCTCGGATCCCCAGCTTGCTGTGTTCCTATTGTTTTCTTGTGGAGGTTTGACCTATGTAGGAGTGGGCATGGAAGGTACCCAGAACATCTCTCCCTCTCTCTCTGGAACCTAAATCATATCACTCTCTTCTTCCTCCCCTGGCACAGGAAGACTTTTAGCTCCATCCTGCCCAGTGTGAAGGAGCCTTGTATGATATTCTGCTTTCTTCACTGGGTATGTCCTGGGCCTTGCCTCTGGTGCTGGCTTAAGCCAGTCATCCCATGCAGTAAACAATGGCGTCCCTTCAGCGCAGAAACCTCCAGGATGAGATGATAAATCACAAAACCACCTTACTTGGCTTCAACACTTTAAGGCAGGCCTCCACACTTAGATCTGTGGTTCAAAGCTTAGCTCTGGGAGCCCCCATGAAAATGCTTTTCTTTCTCAAGTCCCTGGCTCTTGCCATAAAAGGTTGTAGCCTTTATGACTGTTGTTCTAGTGTGGACATTGAAGTACCTACTTTGGGTAAGGCGTAGTGGTAACCCCAGTACTCAGGAGGATGGCAAGTTTGAGGAACGCCTAGGCTACAACGTAGTAAGTCTCAGTCTAAATGAATAAATATAAATAAGCAAAAGAAGACAAAGATGTACAATGATTTTTTTTATCAGGAGAAATAAAAATGTTTTAGAATAAACATTTTAGGACCAGGAAGATGGCTCAGTTGTGCAAACCTAATGACCTGAGTTCAAGTCCCACAACCCACATAAAAGTGGATAAGAAAGCTAACCCCACAAAGTTGTCTTCTGACTACCACATGACATATTACACATTACCCCTCCCCACACATTATACAAACACATATAACAACAACAACAACAATAATAATATTTAAAAATAAATGCTTTAAATCACATGGTACCAACAATCCACGGAATTGTCTTGGCTAGTGTCCTCTCCTGGTATATGCCGGTGATTCTCAGATGCCCATGTCATCGATGACATAGAATTAAAAAGCACTGGGGCCTGGGAGATAGCTTAGTGGGTAAGACTGCTTTCTTTGCAAGGATGATGACCTGAGTCCAAATCCCCAGCACTCATGTTACAGGCCGGGCCTGACTGGACATGCCTGTAGCCTCGGAATTGGTGAGGAAAGGCAGTTGACTCCTGAGGGCTTGCTGGCCTTAGGAATCCACTTAGGAGAAACCAGCTTCAGCCTCAGTGAGAGACGGTCTCTCAAGACACCCAGCCTCCTGTTCCGGTCCCAGCACGCCCATTCACGGATGTGTACACCTGCACACTCAGGTGTATGCAGCACACACACACACACACACACACACACACACACACACACACACACACACACACACGAGAGGGGGGTTGTTGAGCTAGGATCAGCTGTGTGAGCCTGTCATGTCAGCCAAGCCTCACCCAGGAGGCTTGAGGCAAGACGTTTACAAATTTGAGCCCTGCTCGGGCTATGGAGTGAATTAAAGGCCAAAATAGAAAGGAAGAGAGATGCCCCATACCTCAGGGGCAGAGCACTGGCATGATATACGAGAGGACTGGGTTTAGTGCCCAGTACCCAAAATGGTAACACGAACCTTACAAAAGAAATAAAAATGGTCTTTGAGTAATTTTCTTACCCAGTTTGGCATCTTGTTCTAGGGTGCTCTTCGCTTTGAGGACCCTTTCTAGAAAGCTGCCATTATCATCCCGACAGAAGAGAACGGGTCAAGAGTTGAGACAGTTGATTATAAACTTTTCCAAATAAAAGCGCTATTGCAAGTACAGCTATAAATAGCTGGTTTTTTTTTTTCCCTCCCTCGCTTATCTGTGTGGACTGGAAACATTGCTTGGCAGTACAGATGACATTGATTAGTAAGAGGAAAGGCTGGCTTAGCCATTAGATAAATTGGCAGGAAAATTATAATCAGCCTCAATTAAAGCGTCTAATCCGGGTCAGCGAGATGGTTTAGCAGGTAAATGCAGCCGTTACAAAGCTTGATGGCCAGAGGACCATCTCCAGGACCCACATGGGGAAGGAGAGAACTGTCTCCTGCAAGTCGTCCTTTGACCTGCACACAGACACAGACACACAGACACACACACAGACACACACAGAGACACACACACACACACACACACACACACACGTAATCTTTAAAACTTTTTAAAATCTAATTTGATAGGCAAATTTCAACTAAAAACGAATAAATTAGAGCACCAAATACACGTCCTCGGGGGTTTCCTAAAAGAGACATCTGTCCACGTAGCAGACTGTATTTCGGATTGAATTTCTGTTGGATGTGTTTCTGATCGTGGTAAAGGGTTGGCTCTGAGACATTTGTGTTCCTGTCCAATTTGTCTTACAACTGCCCATGTCTTCTCTCCGGTGTGGACTCGGCTTAGGGCAGAGAATGTCAAGTGCCTGTGACCTTAGCCTGGTGAACAATAAGGGCTCACGGGCAGACCCGCGGCATCGATGGACAGGCAGGGTTTGTCAGTAGTAACCAAGCTTGCCCACTAATGTCATTACTATGGGATTTTAAACATCTCTCTCTGATACTTCACACCGGTCCTTGGACGAGAAGCCTGGCTTGCTCTGAGGGTAGCTGTGTGTCATCGAGGGTTGTGTAGGGGTGTGTGTGTGGCGGGGAGAGCCGCAGGCTTGGACAGTGAGGACACCATCATAATAGTACGGTTGCTCTTCATCTTCAGTTTCGGACTTAGGCTTCTTCTTCCCTGTCTTTTTTTCCCACCTCTTTCCACACCTGTAGATGGGGTGGCGGCCTTCCGTGCCTTCCTGAAGACGGAGTTCAGCGAGGAGAACCTGGAGTTCTGGCTGGCCTGCGAGGAGTTCAAGAAGACCAGGTCGACGGCAAAGCTGGTCTCCAAGGCCCACAGGATCTTTGAGGAGTTTGTGGATGTGCAGGCTCCTCGAGAGGTGCGTTGATCACGGCAACTGTCTCCTGAGGTCTTGGAGGGCATCTGAGCCAAGCCCACGGGATTTCCTCCTGCCCCCATGGGCCTCCCAACTCAGGTGGATCCTGAGGAGAAAGCGGTACCTTTTGAGGAGTGGAAGATCAGGGTTTTCATGAAAGGAGCCACCTTAGGAGTGTTTTTGCTGTCTGCCCGTCACGTGTTAGGCAGGTTGTGTTCTCCCAGTGATTTCACAAGAGTGAATTCCCAGGAGCCCATGTCTGCTTTCCTATTAAAAGTGGCCCGGGGTGGCTGGAGTGATTCATTGAGTGAAGGCACCTGCTGCCAAGCCTGATGACCGGAGTGTGACCTCTAGAACCCACATGATAGAAGAAGAGACATGACTCCTGCAAATTGTCCTGTGACCAGTGAGCACTCACTCACACACACACACACACACACACACACACACACACACACACACACACACACACACAGACACAGACATACACACACACCACTAGACACATAGACACACAATAAAAAGCTCTCAAGGGCAGCATGACTTAATGGAATAAGTACCATCTTTTAAAGGATTTTGTCTGCAGTTTCAGTTCTGCCAGTGTGTGTGACCATCTTTAATTTATTCAACCTCTCTGAGCCTCAGTTTCCCCAATGTAAGAGAAGATAATGCCACTCACCTCTCAAGGCTACCCTACGTGTTAGAGGTAAAGCCCTACTGAGTGTTTGCCATTGCTCATAAATGAATATCTGTAGTCACTTTCATTGCTGTATTATAACTATTGTTCTGAGTTTTAATCCAGCATGTCTCTCCAGAGGGTTTAACTGATGGACAGTTTGCTATCTGTATTGAGGTGCAGTTTTGACTCGGGATGTGAGATCTTTACAAGCTGGGTAGAATGCTATTGGCCCCTAATAGTGACATACAGAGACATGTGTGTTTACCACGGTCTGTCTATACTGAGCACCTGTTGGCCTTGGTGGCTAAGAAAGAATGAGAGAGAGAAAGCTTAGGGGAACCTTCATTAACAGCTGGCTTGAGACTCACCTTAGTGTGGCATGAAGATTCTTGATTAGGATTTGTTGACTTGAGAATTCTTGTCACAGTTCTGGTACTAAATCCACATATTTTAGAGAAGCTTCATAGTCTCTCTTTTCTACCCTTCTCTCTCTCTCTTTCTTTTCTATTACTACTACTACTACTACTACTACTACTACTACTGAGACGTGGTTTCTTTACATGATGCTGGCTGTCCTGGAACTCACTATGTAGACAAGGCTGGCCTTGAACCCACAGAGATCCACCTGCCTCTCCTGAGTGCTGGGATTAAAGGCGTGCGCCACCAAACCCAGCTGGTCTCTCTTTTCTTTACCTACCTTATTTACAACTTAAGATTATCTGGACTTCAGACTGCACAGCCTTCCTGCTGGAATCCCAAGGAATGAACCCTATAAAAAGCAGTTTGAGAAGCATCCCTGACCCTGAAGATGTGAGATACTGCCATTGGTGGTTGTTCTGTAGCTTGGGATCATTGTCCAGTGGGTACCTTGGCCTCCGAGGGCCTGTGACCTTGCTCTCTGTTTGTCTCTCCAGGTGAATATCGATTTCCAGACCCGAGAAGCTACGAGGAAGAACGTGCAGGAGCCATCCCTGACTTGTTTCGACCAAGCTCAGGGGAAAGTGCACAGCCTCATGGAGAAAGACTCTTACCCCAGGTTCCTGAGGTCCAAAATGTACTTAGATCTGCTGTCCCAGAGCCAGAGGAGGCTCAGTTAGACCTCGGATGGAGACTCTCGGAAGTCACCGGCTTTCCCTGCTCCTTGCTGCCAAGACCATATTCTAACGTGAAATGCCATAGGTGTCGGAAGGCGCTGGGGTTTGGGGTGGGAGACTGGGGGTAACGAGGGAATGGAGGGCTGTTCCAAAGTCGGACCCAGCTGCTGGAGCTGGGGCTCTCTTCCACGTCCCCAGATTTGTGTTCGGGTTAGAGGTAGCACTGCTGCTGACATCCTTCTCTGGGTGGGCCGGTAACTGGCCCCTTCACATGCCTTCCATCCTCTCCGCTGAGAAGGCAGATTCACTGTGCCGGGCTATTTGTAAATAATGCAAAAAGTGCAGTTCCCATCACATCCACGCCCCACCCTCTTCAGTAGGATTCCTGATCTTCACCTTGTCCTTTACCCAAGGGAGGAGTAGCGAGAAGACTCAGGTTCCCACTTAAGGGATTCGCTGCCACAAACCAGTGGCCCAACCTGAGTACCCGGACCTCACAACTTAGAAGAGAGGTCTCTTTGGGATTTCAGATTCCTAGGTCGGCAGGCAAACCTCTGACGGAGGACTTATTCCCCGGAGTTGGCTGTGTCTTCTGTTTCCACAGGACCAATATGAGAGTCTGGGGTCCCTTCTTAGCCTAAGGAATTCAATGAACTTCCTTACACTTGCAACTCCAGAAAGGGTCTTGGGAGAGTTCTCTCATCGCTTCTAAGTGGAGCTGTCCTTTTGAAAGATAGAGACTGTGAATCTTCTTCAGTTGATCAAGAACTTCTCTAGAAGCGGGGTGACCTGGGAAGGTAGCATCAGTGGACTTGTGTGCAATGAGGCTCCATATAACCTGTCCATCACCTACTGTATTCTGTGTCCTCACCTCCCCATGGCATCACACATCCCTGGGCTCTTAGGATGAAAGACAGTTTGGCAAAGGGAGGTAAATCCCCATAGCATGACAGCTTTCCTAGTGCCTGACGCTTTCCTATCCCTCCTCCTATACAGGCCCTGTCACTATGGTGGGGGAGAATGGGACCTCAGGCTGAGATTCTCACTGCAGCTTGCTTCCTGGGCATACTTTCTTAGGAAGGGTCCACTCTTGACCATTGAGAGATAGCTGCCTTCTTGGTCTCTGGCCTTTGAGACTGAACATGAACTGGGAAGATCACTGTGAACACCAGGCTGTGGAAACTTTCCTACAATGCTTGTGTGGTACCCTGGGGTATCTTGGAAATGTACCAGGATACACTCTGTTGGAGGAGGCATAAAGCAGCTTGGAATCTCTGCAGTTATCCAGGAGAAATCTGACCCTGCCATCTCCTACAGTGACAGGGGGATGAATCTTCAGCAGAGAGACCAGAATATGGAAGATGAGCCTGGGAGCTGCTGGACTCTGGGTGACCTGCATCACAGGGACTGTGGTGGAGGCGCTGCTGAGATAATTCACCACTTGTCAACTTGGGCTCATCGAAGAGCCACGGGCTTTTCAGCTCGAGTGAATGAAATAGTCCGTGGCCGGGCTGCCCTGGAAAGTAGGTGTTGGAAGGTTGGGCTGACACTTTCTTTTGTGGGATCCTAGCCCATCTGAGATATTCTAGGGTTTGAATTCTGGTCTCAGAGAATCAGTTCCTTCCTTGGTTGCACTCAGACAAGGCTAAGAAGGCCCTTGAGTCCTATTGTGTTAGTGCCAACTGCCCGCCTAGGGGTATATAGCGTCACCTGTGAGTGGATGTTGGTGTCTGTGTGTGAACCTCCAGGAGAGAAACAAACAAAACAAAACAAAAACAAAACCTATTTCCTAGGCCTCACACCTAGAGAGCTCCGTGGCAGTCACAGTTAGTAAGAACTCTGAAGCTTCAAATGGGATTCCTAGTTAGGTCAGATAGCTTGCCCCACCCTGATACAAAAATATTCTTAGCTAAAGCTGCCAGAATTAATGTAACGATTAAATTCTCTAACAGGGTATTTTAAACATTGTTTACATATGAAATGTGCATCTGATGCCGATGCTGCTGTCCGATATGAGGTGCATATGAGTTGGACCTGCCGTGATGGGGATGTGCTGGGACGGGCTTTCTCACCACTTCCGCTATCCCAAGGCAAAAAGGCTCCATACTCATTGTGTGGCGCCCTCATTCGGGGGCCTAGAGTTCCTGCCAACTATTGGTAGAAGGAAGGCTGCAGATGGTGATGTCCTGACACCCTGGTGACCCATGGGAGGTACAAAGGACCAAGTCTGAGTACCCTGAATTTTGGAGCTACATAGACAAGGGCACGTGAGTTTGTCTGTGGAGAGAAGCAGATAGTTCTATTTATGGTAC
This sequence comes from Peromyscus maniculatus bairdii, assembly GCF_049852395.1. Taxonomy (NCBI): domain Eukaryota; kingdom Metazoa; phylum Chordata; class Mammalia; order Rodentia; family Cricetidae; genus Peromyscus; species Peromyscus maniculatus. The sequence continues at coordinate 62,694,117 of NC_134862.1, forward strand.
TCCCATGGAGCATCTCGTGTGTGTGTGTGTGTGTGTGTGTGTGTGTGTGTGTGTGTGTGTGTGTGTGTGTGAATTGTGAGTCTTGGGTAGTACACTGCAGACATGATCTTCCCATGTGGTTGGCTTTCCACATACCCTATCTCCCCTGCTTCTCACAGAAGGCAGAGCTTCTTGCTCTGGTACCTCCTCTTAGGCACTTTCTGTCATGCTCACCCAGATTTTGGTCTGTGATGAGACAGAGAAATGTTTACAACATCTAGAGCAATATCCAAGCATACCTCATCTCTGAGCTTCCATGTCTCCCGGTCCCCTCCCCTCGTTTCCTCCTCTACAAGCCTCACCCACGTCCCCAGCTTGTCATCTCAGACGCCACTTCCATTTAGTGTCTTCCTTTGCTCCAGTCACATGGAGTGTGCTGATGACTGGCCCCGAACTCAGGCAAGCCCCGGCAGCAGGATGGTGCTGTGGCTTCCCATCCCTGAGTGGCGTACTGGTTGGTCCCACTGAGTTCACTTAGTGTGGTTCTGGTTTGTGGTTTGCGTTGTTCTTCTGGCCTAAGGAGATCTCAGTCACTGACAACTTGAGCACTCTGGATGGATGGGGAGTGATTCTCGGAGGAAGTATTTATTATTAAACATGAGCGTGAACGATAGGGATCACCTTGGAAGCCCCTTACAAGTGCTAATTCCCAGGTTCCACACTCAGAGATGCTGATCCTATAGATTTAGAGAAGGGACCCATAAGTCAACATAAAAGGAAAAATAACCCCCAAAATCAAAGCTCCTGGGTATGTAATGGCCTGTGGGCATCGGATAAAGATGGCCCAAGCCAGAGGTTCTCAATCTCACTGCTTACTAGGCTTAGAGTAGTTAAATCTGAGAGGTTTGGTGGGAGCCAGGTAGCGGTAGTTTTTACCATTCCACTAGTGGTTCCAGTGTGCAGATGTGGTTAGGCAGCGGCAGCCGGAAGCAGGAAGAGGAGCAGAACTGAGGGTAAAACACAGCAGTGAGGAGAAGCTACAGCAGCCTGCCTGAATTCAAAAAGCACAATCACCAGGACACCTTGCCTGCTCTGCGGCTGACTCTGGCGGGGGAGGGGAGGGTTGATTTGTGCCTCTCAGTCTGACTTGCCCCTTTGAGGTCACCTTTGGGTTCAAGCTACGTGCACTATCTGGTCGCAAGTACGCCAAGGCGCGGGGGAGCATCAAGGGGCACTTGACTGGGAGCTGTTTGGCCATGCTTTCCACCGCGCTTCCTCCAGGCTTGCCTCGTGACCTCTGACCCCGTTTGTTTTCACAGACTCTAGTGTTTGGCCATTTTGTGCCAGGCTGTGCCTCTGAACCCAAGGCCGTGCCATAGGGTAGCTGGAATATAGGTAGTGAGTGAAGAGCGTCTTGGTAGTGATGACTGTCACACAATGGCTTCCAAATTTCTCGGGGGAGGGTGTCCCTTCCTGGGGAGGATCAAATCTGAAGGGGAGAGGGGTGTGCTTTTCCAAGACCACAGTGAGGTGTGTTTTCCCTGCTTCAAGTTCTCACCGGTTTCTCTTTGGTCAGGCAGCTGGGAAGCTGCTGGTTGGCTCTATTTCGGGTGCTCTCCCCAGGACACGCCAGGACTCGGAGAAACCAAAGCTGGGAAAAAGCGAACGCCCTGGGCAGAGCCACAAGTCCTGGATAATAGAGAAACTCTCTCTGCTGGGAGGGGAAAGGCCTGAGAGCTGGGGGAGGAAGGGGCAGGGCAGGAGAGCCCCCCAGCTGCCAGCATGGTAGTCAGATCTCCGTGTCCCAGAGGGAAGGGTGAAGAGGAGCAGATCCACGGGCAGGATGGTCTTCTAGCAAGAACAAGCCCGGAACTCCGCGGACCCAGCACAGGAACTGCGATTTCCCGCCCTTGCCTTCAACTGACCAACGGTCCGCTCTCCTTAAATCCCTACCCCTTCAGTGAAAACAAGAGGGGTGGTACTGTCTTCACGCCTGGCACCGGAAGCCTGTGCCACCCACCCTATCACTTGGCATGAGACTGAGGAGGGAGAAGCCAAAAGGAGAGAACCCTGTGGCTTCTCAAGGAGTCTACAAGATGCTGTGCGCCACCAGGGGAGACACCAGGATGGGACTGCGGGCCTCACTAGTTTCGGGTTTGGGGCCCTGTCAATAAACTGTCCATTTCTCGAACGTAACCCCTCCGCCCCCTCCGCTCTGCCATGTGCACTGACCACGGTAGCCTTAGCTGGTCACTCACGGAGCACAACAGATTTATAGCAGCTCACCTGCCATATAAACCGCTTGGCTGACGGAGTCCGCACTGAGTTGTTTCCTTACTGTGTAAAGTGGAATACATTCACCTTTACTATACACAGGCTGTGAGAGCATAATAAACAAAAACCTGAACACGCTGCCCTTCGCTCTCTGCCCACATTTCTGGCCGTCTGACTCTTTGTGAGGAAACCTCTTCACACAACACGTGGACTCCCCAGGGGGAGCATGTGGCCCTGCCCCGCGGTGGCTGGCACGGGGCTGGCCACCAGGAAGAGTAGGGGTGTGGACAGACACGGGTTGGTTGAGAATGGCCTGGGGCTGCGTAGGGGGTGGGTTATGAGAGTGGCTTTGAAACTGTGGAGTGCTGTACAAATGCCAGGTGGTATTTTTATTTGTGCCACCTACGGCTTGAAAACGCAGGGAGAGAAAAGGCTGGGGATGATTTGGAAGTTTGTTCAGCTGGGGCCGTCTGAAAGCGCCGTGGGTTCATATTGCTTATAGCTGAAGCTTGCTTTGTGCAGTGGCGTGTTCCTAAAAGGTGCTGCATTAGTCATCACATCTCTGTGCCTGGTGCTCAGGTCCTGCTGCGGGGACAGAGGGAGAGTGAGACGCTGACTGCTGGCAAAGGCTTCTTCTTCAGGTGGGGTGAAAAGATGGAGATACACGAAACTTTATTAATCCAAATAAATTGAAATCAAATTAAAACCAGACCAGAGAAGGTCCGGCTTTAATGGAAAGTTGATTTTTCTTCAAAGGTAAAACCTTTGAGCTGAATGAAAAGGGGGTTATTGTGCAAATGATGCCCTCCAATCCCGAGTTTACAGATCGGGAATAATGAATGGCAGACAGGGCTGCTGCAGGCTAGAACCCTTCCCGGGAACGCATGGGATGGCTTTCTCTCTTTCTAGTTTTGCTTTCTACTTCTTTTCTTATCGGCAACTGAGGTCTCTATCTCCTGTCACCGGGAGAGAGTGGAGGGGGGGCAGAAGAAGAAGTAAACGGAGGTAAAGAATCAAGTGATCATGCCTGGTATGGCTGCCAGCTAGCCCGGGCTGTGAGCGCTCAGCCTGAATGGACTCTGGTGCATCCTCATTCACTGGTAACCCTGTTTCTCGGGAGACACTCCTCGAAGGCTCCTCAATGAGAGTGACTTCCACTCTGGCTGTGCCTGCTTCTTCCTGGACCGTGCCCTGTGGTTGGGTGGCCCCTGCGGTCTGCCTTCTTCCACAGGTCATAGGATGACCCTGTGCTGGCCTTCGAGAAGGATGCTTACAGCTCATCCACTGGGAATACTTAAGCCTGACAAGCAGAAAGTGGGCTTTGTTTGGCAGCCAGGATTCTTAATCAGCATAACACATCACTGACTTTCTAGACTGAAATCAGACTCCATCTCTGGGCCTCAGGCATCAGGGGCACATGCCAGGCTCTTCAAGGGACCATGGACCCTGCTCCCTACTAGAGGTGAGGTTAGAGCTAGGTCCCCTCTTCTCTTCCTCCTCATTCTCCTCTTCACAGTTCTCAACAGCTTCCTCTATAAAGCTTCACGAAGTCTCCCCTACCTGGGGACTTCTGCTCTTTGGACAGGGTCTAAGGACCCTCTCTCTCTCATGAGCTTTCCACTCCCTCCCTTAATGGTTGCTTGGTTTGGAACTGGCTTTTGTAGCTGAGTGCTCTTCTGAACTCTGACAGACAGCTCCTGCACATGTAAGAGACTTGGGGGCTACTCCTGGAGTTTCCTAACACATGGGATCCGAGGGAAAAATAAGTCCCACATCCACTAAGTGAGAGCCGTTGCCAGAGGCAAAGTAGGTCATCGAGGAAGCGGCTTCTGTGGGAGCGTGCTTAGCTGGGCAGGCATGGTTTAGCCGGTAAACATGGAGCTGCTATAACAAAACACCACAGGACAATAGAACTGTATGTTTGCTGTACTACCTCCTGTTTGGCCAAGTTCCAGGCCCTGCTTCTGAACTGCAATAGTAGAATGAAATCGTTTTATAAAAAGATATGAATCCCACCTGTCCAAGCCTCACCCCGTGGCACAGGGAGCCATCTGAGCCCACAGCCCAGGTCGCGGTAGCTAGATGGGAAAGGCCACAGTCTAAGAGCTGCCTTTGATAGGGTCACAGCTACACGCTCTTCCTAGAAGTTTGGATTCTGATGCTAAAAATACCTGGATTGGAATCCCAGTTTTAACTCTCGCAAGGCGGATGAGCCTGGGGAAGTTCTCACTTGTAAATCTGAAATGATAGCAGAGTCTCGGTTCTGCTATGATCAGTAAGCAGTTGGCATGAAAACAGGGTGGCGTGCAGCAAACACAGTGTGTGATAAATAGGGTTTGCTATCAGGCGGGAATCATTAGAAATCACGAGGCAGCCCTTTTCTCCTTTTGTAACCCATTTGCTTCTGGTTTGAGTATGAAAGAGAACCATGACCAGTGTGGCAGCTTAGGAGGTAAAGGACAGATCCACAAAGTTGTCCTTTGGCCTCCAAATGCACACCATGGCAGGTGTGCCCCCGACACTGACTGTGAATTCTTACACATATAACAGCAATAAATAATAATACAAGAAAGCCAGGAAAGCCAATGCTGTTACAAAACTAACGTCTCATCTCTTCTTTGCTACGTCAGACTCCACACGGGCAGAAACTGTCTTCCCTGTTCCTTGCTCTAGTCCCTAAATATTTACTGAAAGACAGTTGAATCCACAAGTGCTTGGGGGAGGCACCGCTTACAGCTTAGGTGCTCCGTATAGTTTAGGGGCGGAGGTGAGAACTCTAAGTCCTGGAACTCCTCGTCTCTTACAAGGATTTTCCTTCCGTTTTACAAGCGTTGGCACCTGCCAGCCTTGGCACCTGCCAGATGAATGTAGGTGGCTGCCTATTTACAAGCCGGAAAAGCAAAAGGAGGCCATTGGGAGTCAGGAGCTTGGCCGAGTGATTTGGGTGCTTTGTCTAGCTGAGTCCCTGCGACAGGTCTATGAGACAGTGCATTGGTTTGCTAGGGTTGTGGAAATAATACCATGGATGGCACGGCCGAGACAACAGAACTTTATTGTCTCATAATTCCGGAGCTAAAAGTTCAAGATCGAGGTACTTCTAGGCTGGTTTCCATGAGGCGTCTCTCCTGGGCTTGCTGATGGCCATTTGCTTTATGCTGGGAGGAGGTTCACCCCTGAGCGGCAGGCTTGAGTCAGACATGTCCCTATCCCTCCTTCAGGCACCAATGCCAGCCTTGTAGACTCCTACAGGGGCTGGCTTTCTCCAGAGGTAGCTGATGGGAGAACACAGGGGATTTGGATCGAGACAGGCCAGAGACTCAATGCTGATCCTGTACCGGACCCTGTGGAAGGCTCTTGATTTCCAAGCATTGGATTTTATTTTTCTTGTTTAAATTATGGACCTACTTACATTCATTTGGCGTCAATGCTTATAAAGTGGAAAGTCCTCAAGAGCCAAGGAGCTCCTGGAGTCCGCTCCTCTTCTCATGAGGACAGTTGTCATAATGGATTATAGATGTGTCCTTATTGTGTCACTTTGATTTCATCGCCCCCTGAAAGGTCCTGCTCCAAATTCTGAGCTCCTAGGTGTAGGGGGTCACCACTGTCAACTTAGGAGAAAGCAATTCAGCCCGTGATCAGGTAGATGCTGTGATTAGCCCTGAGAATAAAATGGAAGCACAGACAGGTTATATGATGTTCCCGAGAGGACACAGGGTGGAGCTTAGAATCCTGGCACTCTAAATCCAGAGTCAACATCCCAATGTCTACAGTGCTGTGGACAGGAGGTTCCTCAGGGGATGAGGGTGGAGACGGTACAATTGCACAGGTACTCTGGGGAGCTTGGGATGCCAATTATGTGCCAGGCTGGTCTCTGGCAAGGAGTGCAGATGCAGTCATTGAGTTTGATCTGTGTCTGTCCTGCCCTTTATACTGTCTCCATTAGTCCATCAGTCTGTCCCCCACAGCACATCAAGGGCACCACATTCTTTTTAGGGAGGCCCTGCCCACAACCTGAGGACATGTGGCTCCATCTCCCTCCTCTGCTGTGAAAAGGCACATCCCTGGTGTGCAGACTAAAAAGCTATCTCCATCTCTCGGGCATTAATATTAGCCTTGTGGGCATGTCTAGGAGCTGGCTCTCCCCAGAGGCAGCTGGTGGGAGAGCACAGAGGATTTTGATCCAGAGAGGCAGGAGACTGAATACTGATACTGTCTAGGACCCGGGGGAAGGTACTTAGCCTCTTCTGGCCTTGCTTTAATTATTAGCAAAAGGGGCTCTGTATATTTCCTGGCAGGGTAGCCACAAGGATTATGGGTAATTTCTTGAAACTACCTGGAGCAGGACCAGGTGTTGGGGAGGTACTTAAAGAATTGTAGCTCTGGGCCCGGCAGTGGTGGCGCACGCCTTTAATCCCAGCACTCAGGAGGCAGAGGCAGGCGGATCTCTGTGAGTTTGAGGCCAGCCTAGGCTACAGAGTGAATTCCAGGATGGGCTCAAAAGCTAGACAGAGAAACTCTGTCTAAAAAAAAAAAAAAAAGAACTGTAGCTCTAAGTATTGGAGGTCCTGGTCCTGGGTGTGCAGACATCATAATACTTGGCAGTTGGTCAGCTGAGACAGGTGAATGTAAACAGTGCTTGCAGAAAAACCAGGACCTCTGTTAGCCTGGAGCCAAAGCCTTTTCATTCAAGAGGGTGCCGTGTTCTGCAAGTTAGATGTTCCAGGACTGGGTCCTTGTCACATAGCTCTTCAATGCGCCACCCCAGATGCAAACAGATTAACTGGATGTTTGAGTTGGCAGAGTTAAAGACAACAACCTCCTTGCCTCAGATCCACTGATCAGGCGCTGACAGCATGCCCTTCCCTGATGTGTCCCAGCGGCGGAAATGGAGCTGCACCTGGGTCCTGTAGTCTCTGGGAAAGCACAGGTGGATGTTCACACTCTGGGCCCACGGTGTGAACTGCTCGGGAATGAATGGGAGCAGAGCCCCTGCCAACTCACAATAGCTATGTGTAGGCTTGCTGGGACGTGAAGGGAAATGATTTCAATCATCACAGGTTCTAAAAATGAACGTGTTGGGGTTTTCCAGGAAGGGTATTGTTAGGGCCGCTTGTAACCAGTGAGCAAAAATCACTGAAATCTGGCAACTCCTCAAGGGGTGATGGGTAACATCTCCCAGGAGATGGCAAGGAAGTGGGATGAGAGGCCGGGATGTGGGATCCTCCAGCTGAGCGTCTGGGAGCCTGTGCACTACATTCACACCCCAGTACACATGGGCTGTGGAGAACTCTTACTGCGAGGTGGGGGAGGGGCCCCTGGGGAGGTGACGGAGGACAATACTCAGCAGTCAACTTGATCTCTTGGCCTTTCCCGAAGAGGGAGGGGGCAGGCTCAGGGAAGATACAACCCTGAAGCAATGGGGGTGGGGGTGGGGGCAAATAGCCTTGCGTACCCGACTCAGGGGCTGCCATCTCTGAGCTAAAGCAACCTGAAAGAAGAGGGGAGTGTGTGGGGGCAGAGGAGAGCTGTGGGGCTCTTGTTCCTCTCACTGCTAAGTGGCCTTCTGCAGGCAGCTCTGCAGACGGACTTGTCTCGGGCAGGAGGAAGCGTTCTCCCACAGAGGGACAGCATCTGCAGCCGCAGAGACAAGCTCGCTTTGTTGAGGGAGCAGCTGTCGGCCACTTGCTCACTGGCCTGGGCTAATCCCTCTTTTGAGTAGGAGCTGGAAGCCTGGATGATTCTAAAATAAAGGAAATGGGAGAGGCACCGTGCCATGGTCGGGGCCTCCTGTGTGGATCAGTAACCTCATGAGGTGAGCCCGGTGTGCTGTTTTTGGTACACTCTCTCTTCACCTCACCTGAAGTCCTCCGACAGGCAGGCACACACACACACACACACACACACACACACACACACACACACACACACACACGCTTAGCATCATGACAGCCGTCCATCCCTGAGGGCCTTTTTGTCTTACTGGCACCTGCCCCGATTCCCTTCAGTGTCTAGGGACAGAATGGAGCATTCCAGGCTGGACAGAAGCCAGGGGAGCCTGGCCACTTTGAAGGGATGGCACACCATTAGACTGCCATCCCTGTTCCTTTATCCTATTGACAGCTGGGCAAAGCCAAGGACCCTTGGGTACCTACTTGTGAGCATAGGTTGGGGGTGGTTAGAAGAGTCAGGAGATGTTCTTCAAAGCTGTAGAAGAAATTGTGTGCACATCTGCCACCCATCCAGAGAGGAAAGGCATAGGTCAGAAGTACAGAAGTTTAACACTCCCTATAATCCCGTAGAGGGGCCAATGGGGGAGGGGCATATTCCGCTCCTGATGCAGGGGTGCTGTTATTTGCAAAACACCCACAACGTCTCATTTGATCTTTGCTGCAGCAGGTGTGATCATCCAGGGGCTTGCAAGGGTTAACCGAGTCCCCCGGTGAGTGGCAGCTGGGATGGGAGATTCTGCCTGCCTCTGTGGTGTCCTGACTCCCAACACAGGCAGAGTCTTCCTGAGGAAAAGGCCCAGGCCTCTCCAGAGCAGCGCCTCCTCTGTGAGAGGATCAAGCACTTAGATTTTTTTCAGCTGTTGCCACTCTTTACCTGGAGTCTGAAGTCTCTGAGGACCAGAGTCAAGGCGGAGACTTTCTGGCTGGCAGTCCCGTTGTCCAGGCCCCTGGTAGGTCACATGGTTCCCATTTTAGTTCTCATGATGATGAGAGGTAATCCTGGACAGCCCTTCCTGCACAAAGATGAGATCCCCCACTCTCTACCCGTGGGTCTTCACCGCTGGACGGCTTTCCAAGCCGACCCTGCACTCTCTCCCCTCTAATCTCACGGTAAAACCTCTAGCACAGCAGTTCTCAACCTGTGGGACGTGACCCCCGACAAACCTCTTTCTCCAAAACTATTTACGTTATGATTCATAACAGCAGCAAAATTACAGTTGTGAAGTAGCAACGAAAATAATCCTGTGGTTGGGGGCCACCACAATGAGGAACTGCATCAGAGGGTTGCAGTATCAGGAGGGCTGAGAACCACAGCTGTAGCAAATTCCACTGGCAGGATCCAGCCTGTGAGCAGTGATCGGTGGTCTTGGGAAAAAGTGAGGCTCCTGCCTGAGTCTCAGGGACTTTCTTGGAAGGGGCTGTATAGATTCTGCAGAGACTGTATGCAGATCCACGAAGCCTGTCAGCCACAGAGCAGCAACAGCTGGTCTGCCTAGGGCATATTTGCCTGGTAATTCTGATTTTTATTTGAATGCCCATCTGCCCCATCCCTGACATCACAGTGCAGCTGTGGTCTTGTTTTCTCTTCCTGTTGCATGTGCCCAGGGCATGGTCTTGCACTCACTCAAGGGCAGTTAAATGGCTCTGTGGGTGGCCTCACCCTGGTTAGCCTGTGTATGGAGTGGGTGTGGGTGTAATGGGCAAAGCAGGAGCAACCAGGGAGGCTCTGGCTCTGCATCAACGTGCCCCGGGGGAGGGGCACCTGCCAGGGAAGTATGGGAGCGTCTCATCTGATCTGATGGAGGAGGCAATACCCTGGGAGCACACTGCTCCTGAAGTCCAGAAGGGGCTGCTTTGTAGTGAAGGGCTCAGCCCTGCAGATTAAAGGACCACGTGACTCTCCATCAGGACCAAAGCAGGGTTTCCAAACCCAGTAGAGACCAAGGCACATTAAGCAGACATACAAAGTGCTCAGTGTTGCCAGCATATAGGAATTCAAGATGGGGCTGGGAGGTATGAAGTTCTCCTCATTATTCTGATTGCCCTCTGCTTTTCCTCACCTCTATTCTCCAATAGCAGTCCTGAATGAAAATCTCGATTCTGGCTGCTTGCTTGCTGTGTGTTATTGAAAACTTTCTGAAACTCCATTTCCTCATTTGTTAGGTAGACCTGGTAATCTCAGAGCTATTCTAGTATATGCTTTCCACCAAACATCAGCGGCACTGTTGGTAATAACAAAGGACTGGACATTTCACACCACAGAGCCCTCATAAGAACAATTAAAACCTTTACAGGAATATCATGTCGCTGTAAAAATGGATGCCAGTGATGCTCTAGGTATCTCTAGAGGAACTTTGGAAGGTAATGTATGAAAAAGAAAGAATTTTTCTTTAAAAATTTAAACAACAAAACTGTACATATATACATATGTACTTGATTTGTTTGCTTTGAGACCAGGTTTCCCGATGTAGCCTGGAGCTCAGAATGTAGACCGTGCCTCAAGCCCATAGAGATCTACCTGCCTCTGCCTCTGGGATGCTGAGATTAAAGGCTACCATGTCCAGCAACAATATATTTTAAGGTCTTGATCTATGTTCAATAACCTAAAGAGAGCAAGAAAATGGCAGGGGATGGGTTTGGCCTGGGTAGTGGGAGGCCAGGGAGGGCAGGCAAGGAGCACAAGGACGTTTCTCTAATCCTCTCTGTTGGAATTCCTGGCCAGTCCCCCAGCTACATGACTGCATATGCACAGTTCAGTAGCCAAGCAAGAGGCCTTAGATCCTACATAATCCATGCGCTGCGTGATTGCGCAATTTGCTCGCAACATGATCGTGCAATCTATGCCCATGCATAGCATGGCGTAGCTCCTGTAAACCCATATGCGCATGTGCAAGGGAATCCATAATAAGTGGGACACAGGCTCCGCCCCCTCCCACCTTCTCTTTCTGCACATGTCTTCCACAGGCCTGGTCACAGTCTCTTCTGTCCCTCCCTTCTCCTGATAAAACTCTTAGAGTGGGTTTTGTAGTACCTCGTGGCTTTTCTCAAGCCGCTTAATGAATAACATTGTGCCGCCTCATTAAAGCCAGCGCTCTCCATGTTTTAACTCTTGGGGATATGTTCAAGCCTCCTTACCACATTGTTCAAACAGGTGGTCGAGAGAAAGAAGAAATAATGAAGACTCAGGCATGGATCAATAAGGAGAGTAGTACATGAACCAAGGGATACGAGGATTCACAAGCACCGTGGTTCACAAACCCGCGGGTGTAGCGGCTGCAGGACTGCACTGCCCAAGAGAATGTGCATCCCATCCTCTTCGGGCCATCGTCCACCAGACGTTCAAGAGGTAACTCTGCCAGGAAACAGGGACTTGGTCTTGGTCTCCGCCAAGGAGAGGAAGGTAGAAAGTGAAGTCCAGAGGACCTTGCACAAAGCCTTACAAATCATTGTCAAGCTCTGGAGAACTGGGGGAAGCCACCAGCACACGATCGGAACAGAGGCCCTCCAGGGTGTCCCTCCAAGGTGGCTGCCTCATTGTAACATTAAAATGCACAGCCCTGGGTGGAGCTTGAAGACATTAATGAGCTGTGTGAGGACACGTGAAATTCTACTAGAGCTACACAGATCACACACAGGAAAGTCTTGTGCTATTAAAACGACTCAGCTCTGTGACATAGAAGCCCACCCTTAGCGCAGCAAGGGCTGTGTGAGCCACGGTCCTCTTGTCTCTGCTTTGGCTTGCTTCCGTTCTTAGAAACGTACGGTTTTCTAATGAACTGCCCCCGTCTCTGGTGCTATCCACCCATCTCTGCTCAGTTTCTGGTTCTTGCACCCAAGAACCTAGAACTCCTCTGAGGTGCCCCAGAGACCCTGATATTGGTTAATATCATTACGTGACTCTGGATTCTGAGTGCTTTGATTATTAAGGGTAGACTCCCAAGTCACCGTTCACACCCTCCTGAGATCAAAGCTTCCTCTCTGGCATCACAGGGCTAGAGAGTGTAGCAGTAGCACAGAGGAACTTTCAGGTATTAAGTGTCCCCTGTAGAAACTCTTTGCTCTGTACTCAGTCAGGAGATGGAAAGAAAACCTAGCCCTTGAGTCCAGAGATCCTTGAGTCCTTTGGAAGCCTGCTGGTAGGGGCCTTCATTGTCTCTGTGCAGAAGAGAGAATCGCTGCCGTGACTTCCAGTATTCTAGGATGGTGACAGAGGAGATGACCTGAGGTTGCATCTGTGATCTGATGGAAAACACTTCGGACTTGGGACTGTAAAGCCTGGGGTATTGGTGATTTCTCCTGTCACTGTGACTAAAATACTTTAAGAAACAATGTATGGGGACCAAGATTTATTGTGGCCCATGGTTTCAGCCAGTGACAAAGGGACCAAAAGAATGAAGGGTGAGGTTCTGCCCGGGGTGGCAGGAGGAAGTCCCCTAGCTGCCATCCATGGGAGCTGCACACAGTTCAGACATGACAAGGCATGAAGTCAGTGGGAAGTAGCTCCAGGAACTCAACGGATGGGAAGTGGAGGGAGGGGCTTGTAAAAACTGTTAGGCTTTGCCGGGTGGTGGTGGCAGCGGCGGCGGCGGTGGCGCACGCCTTTAATCCCAGCACTCAGGAGGCAGAGCCAGGCGGATCTCTGTGAGTTCGAGGCCAGCCTGGGCTACAGAGCGAGTTCCAGGATAGGCTCCAAAGCTACACAGAGAAACCCTGTCTCGAAAAAAAAAAAAAAAAAACCAAACAAACAAAAAAATTGTTAGGCTTCAATCTAGGCACAGTGGAGGACACCTGTAGCCCTAGGACTTGGGAGACAAGAGAAAGGGTTTTGAGTTCAAGGACAGCCTCTGCTACTTTACAGTTCCAGGCCAGCCTGCCTTGTACAGTGAGACCCTGCCTCAAATACCAGAAACAAACAAACAACAGTTGTGCTTGGCTTGAGAAAATCACCTCCCTTTTCCTAAAGAAATGACTTACTTTGGGTTAGGCCCGTGAGACAGACCGGAAGCCCGAGTGCACACGGCTGGTTATTTGCAAAACAGAGACAACCTTGACCGCACAGAATGTGCTGGGCACGGCGCTAAATTTCTGTGTACCTAAAGAAAACTCATTATTCAGCCACTGAATGTCTCCAAATAGTCATTTTCCAGACAAGAAACAGAACTGTGACATCTTCTTAGGTCAGGCGCAGTTAAAGAGATAAACAGTGAAAATGTGGGTGAAGGATCTAAGGGGGGGGGTGGGTTGGTGGGGGTGTGGGGGTGGAGGTAAATGATGGAAGTGGGAGTTGCCGACTGCCACAGACAGGAAGCGCCGCATCCTGTCTGGGGTCACGCTGGCCTGTCTCACTCAGAGGTGGGGGTGGCGTCTGTGGATTTTGACCAGGCGATGACTCTGAGACTGACGTGTGCGGTCCTTGTCACCACTAAACACCACACTGCTGTCCTGGCGGCACCGGCACACCGTCTGATTGGTATTTAACAGAGATAAAAATCCTCGCCCTGAAGAGATGAAGTTCTACGAGCTTTTAGGTGCCAGTTGGGATTTGGCTAAGGGGAGGCTTTAGGGCCTCATCCGTCATCACTTGAGGGGGCAAAATTCTGTTCTAGTTGAAACTGGGACCCGTCACCTCCCTTTTTCCACTGCTCTATATATTTGAAATTCTTGGGGTATTTTTGCTTATGTGTGAAGAATGTATGTAGGGAAAGGCCTCTGACCTGTAGAAGAAGCTCTTTTTTTGTAAAAGATGAGGTATATGAAAGTGGATTATAAATAGGAAAGGTTATGTAAGCAGAAGCGATGTTTTATCCCTGCTGCCCATGGAGCGGCTGTAGGTGACGGGTCTCTGATCTCATCTCCCTGGAAGCCTGTCTCCCTTCATGGGGCCTGACCCAGATCGGATGCTCAGAATGACATCTTATATAACCCTCCGATAACTTGAATACAGCTCCTCTTCTCAGCCCTGGAGAGTTCAGGGGAGCAGCTGAGAGGGGAATGGAAATTTTCCTGTTGAGTGAAATTTCAGTCACGTCCTCAATGTGTAAAATGTAAAACGTGGAAGGGGCAGCTTCAGCTGAGGTACAGGTAGAAAAAGGGCGTGGAGAGGAGGTGGAGGAGGAGGAAGTCCAGGGTCCTGTTTGGCCAACCTCATCTCTTCTCCTCTAGGCCCTTCTAGGATTCAAAGAGCCCAGTTTAAAAAGCAATAGTTTCCATGTAGCTTACAGAAGGATGCAGGAGAGCACTTCCACAGCTCGGAGATAGATGAAGAGTCGTAGGACACAAAAGCAAGAGGAAAGAGTCAGTGTTAGACTACATCAAAATTTAAAACCCCTGTTCTCTCCATGATAGCATTGAAATGGGTAGGAAAGCCAGGCCAGGAAGTGATTGTTGTAGCACAAACATCTGGCAACACACTTGTATCTAGAACTCTTATAACTCGACAGAAAAACGAACAAATAGCAACTTGCAACCCTGATCAAAAGGTTTGAACAGATACTTCATAAAGTCGTGTATCTAAGTGGCCAATAAGCCATACTTTAAAATTGGTCCATAATCGTCAGGGAGATGTAGATCGAATAGTTTGCCACCAGTTTGTTTTGCAAATATTGATGGCAGAATTGGAAACAGTCTGTGTCCTTGCTGTTCCAGGGGTCCCTGTATTGGTCAGTTTTTGCTGCTATAACGCAATACTTAAAACAATTACTATATCAAAAGGAAAGGCTTAGTTTGGCTGGATGGTCCAGTTCAAGACCAGATGGTTCCATTCTTTGGGCCTTGGATGAGGACAGCTCATCACAGCAGGAGTGCAGGGGGAAGAAACCCACTCGCACCACAAGCCAGGAAATGAAGACTAGAGACTGAGAGGCCAGGGTCCATTCGGGACCCATTATCAGTGACTCCAAAAGGATCATGCAGGGACCAAGGCTTTGATACAACACCCTTCTGAGGGCATTGATTCAAAATAGAGCAAGGTCCAAGTACATTTTCCTTCTTTGGTTAAGCCCCTGCCCTTTTTTTTTTTTTTTTATATATCCCTTTTCTTCCTCCAAATTATTTTTATCTATAGCACTAAAGCCGCAGAGATACAGCCAGATTTCCACAGATGTCAATGGTTATGTAATTTTTCACGTATAGCTTCACAGACCTCTTTTCTAAGTTTTCAAAAGATGTGTTGGTATTTCTTTTTCGTCAGGGAGCACTCTCCCAGTGGGCTGCTGCTACCACTCCCAGTAAGCCTGCAAACCCTCCTTAATATCAGCCTGGCACCGTGGTGATCCTCTCCTACCCATGAAAAGCCGTATTTGCGAAGTACTAATGACAATTTGCGAAGTACTAATGACAATCTGAAGCAGAGCCAACCCCACAGGAGCTCCAAGAAGCCCTCCCAGGGACTAGGGGATATTTGGAAAAATCATCCAAGTCCCCCGTGACTGCTCTGTCAATTTACTAAATCACACAAAGGGCTGTCAAGAGCGTGGACTGCCTAAAATTCTTAGACAGAGGTGGTGTAAATGCAAAATGGGTCAAAGCACTGCAGAAAGAGGCTTGGACATTTCACATAAATGCATACCTACACTATGGCCGAGCTACCCTGAAAATACGTGTCTATCAGAAGTGAGGGATGTGATGTTTACTGCTGTGCTCTTCATAGCAGCCGAGATATCGAACCAGCCTGGATGTTCATCAATAAAGAAATGGATAGAGAAAATGTGGTGTGTATACACAGTGGAGTCATATTTAGCCACACACAAAAAAAAGAGAATGGAATCTTCCATGTCATTTTTTTCAGGAAAATGGATGAAATTGTAGAGATCACCATGTCAAGTGAAACAAGCCAGATCCGAAATGACAAATACTACTTCTTCTCTTGTATGCAGAATCTAGATTTAAATACATGCATAACACAAAGTACAGAGCAACTATAAAAGGAGAGGAAAAGGCTCAAAAGGTGGGGGACAGTAGATGGCAATGTGGGAGATGAAGTCTAATATTTCATATTTCATATTTTTTCTCACATGTAGAGAAATATAAGTAGATATAAGTATAAACATATATATATGACATAAAAACAGAAGAGGAACTGCAGTCTGTGGGGAGGAAGTAAAGTATGGAGGTTAGACAAATAGGAACAGGGTTATACGAATGCAGTGTCATAATGAAACCTGTTTTTTTACAAGCTCACTAAAAAATAATGTTAGAAAGATACATATGCAAATACTTACAACGGCTTTATCCACAGTTAAAAGTTGAAGCAATACAATAAGCAGGACAATGATAAGCAAATTGCAGGCTGTACGTGCATGGAATACCACTCTGCAATATACAGGAATGTGTTACGGACAGATGGCTCAACATGGATGAATATAAAAAGCACTCTGAGTGAGAGAAGGATTAGGCCCCAAAGACCACATTCTGTGTGATTCTGCTGAGGTCAGATTCTAGGTCAGGGAAACTGCAAAATGTTTAGTTATAGTCAGAAGAAAAGTAGGTGCCTGACTCAGGGTGGAGGCTGTTGGCAGCAGGAAACCGAGGAGGGACACAAGGATCCAGCCAGCCAGAGTGACAGGAATTCTCCATACATTAATAGTCACATGGATTACATGGGTGAATGCATTTGTCAGAACGTCTGAGCTTTTACAAACTGTTACTCATGTTTATGTATAGATTATGTATATACATGCCATTGTACTTTGATTTCCCTCATCTATCTCCCAACCTCCGGGGCCCCTCCCACCTCCTGTTGCTTGTCCTCTCCCTAACCCGGTTAGACCCCTTCTGCTTTCCCATCACATATATTCTACTGCTTTCTCTATTTCCCACCTCCCTCATGAGCTTTTCCTTCCTTTTCATGACCCCTTCCAGTTTCACAGCCCTCCCATGTATTTAAACACACACATACATGTATACACACATGCATATAGAATTTTAAATCTAGATTCTATATATCAGAGGAAACACGAAACATTTGTCTTTCTAAGTCTGGCTTATCTCACTTAACATAGTGATTTTTTGGTTGCACTGTTTTCCTGCAAATGTCATGATTTCGTTTTTCTTTATGGCTGCATAATTCCCCTGTGTATATACACTGCATTTTCTTTACCTATTTGTCTGTTGATGGAGATCTAGGTTGGTTCCACTTCCTGGCTGTTGTGAATAGAGCAGCAATAAACATGGAGGTACAAGTTGGATGTGAGCATTTTGCTCATATTGATTATAATCACAATGTAAAAATGTTAAGCAGTGATTTTTCTGGAATGGCGAAATACGGAAATGGTTAGGGGCGGTGTGTGTGTGTGTGTGTGTGTGTGTGTGTGTGTGTGTGTGTGTGTGTGTGTGTGTGTGCTGCAGTCTCCAGAGGTTGCAGAGGTTGGGGGGAGGGATGGGATGGAGCTGTGAAGCCACTCACTGTGCTGCTTTGGTGGCTGCACGTTTTATACATGATGTGAACACACAGAATGTTCACCATCAGGAGTGAGCAGATGCAAACTACAGGCTATGGATGATAATGGCGGGTCAGTGTAGGTTCACCAGATGAAGCAGGTGTACCACTCTGCAATGGTGGGTCTGCTGCTTACAGAGAGTGGGCACCAGTGTGGTCAGAGGACACACTGGAAATCTCTACACTTTCTGCCCAACTTTACTGTGAATCTAAAACTGCTCCAAGTAAAAGAAAATCAACTAAAAGACCTGTTAGGCAAAGAATGAACTAGATTCCATTAATAAAAATTGTAATTTGTGTGTGTGTACCTGTGTATGTGTGTGGGTATTCACATGCCAATGTGCATGTGTGGAGGTCAGAGGATAACTTGTGGGAGCTGATTCTCTTTTTTTCCAACTTGTAGGTCTCAGGGATCAAACTCAGGTCATGAAGCTTGGCAGCAAACACCTTTACCCACTAAACTATCTTGCCCGCCCATTGGTTTCCATTTTTAAGAAAGCAGAGCCGAAACCTTTCTTGCACTTTTCTCTGTTAAAACGACCTACAGATAACTAATAAAATAAGAAGCATCAAAATAAGAGTCTCAATGTGCTGGCTAGTTTTATGTCAACTTGACACAGTCAAGAGTCACCGCTGAGGAAGAAACCTCAATTGAGAAAAAGCCACCTCAAGATCAGGCTGTAGGCAAGCCTGTAGGGCATTTCCTTAATTAGTGATTGATGGGGCAGGGCTCAGTCCATTGTGGGTGATGTCACCCCTGGACTGGTGGTCCTGGGGTCTATAAGAAAGCAGACTAAGCAAGCCAAGGGAAGCAAGCCAGTAAGCAGCACCCCTCCATGGCCTCTGCACCAGCTCCTGCCTCCAGGATCCTGCCCTGTTTGAGTTCCTGTCCTGACTTCCTTTAATGATGACAGCGATGTGTGAGCCAAATAAACCCTTTCCTCCCCACATTGCTTTAGTCATGATATCTCATCACCGCAATAGTAACCCCCAACTGAGACACTCAATGAAACTAGATAACATCTGCAACCACAATGCTACATGGAGACAGAAAGCTGATGAGGGAAATCGCAAATGACTAATCAGAAGAAACACAAGCCAACCTTAGACCCGAAAATGAGGCGTGTAGGAAAGGGGCCAGCTGACTGGCAAAAGGCTGGTTCAGCTAGCTGGAGAGTCCCTGAAAGGCTCAGGTCCCGGAGGAACGAGCAGGAGGGTGAAGGGGGACTGTTAGAGAACCTGCTTGGAAGGGTTCACTTCCCCTTTACCCCTCAGGCCTATTCTCAGTTTGCCATTCTGAAAAATGGAACCCTCTGAAGTCATGGAGTCTGGGAAGGCCCGAACCAGGAAGTTCTGCACAGTGCTTCTGTTTTCTCGTTCTGTAAGGCACGTTCTTGACCACAGAAGGCACATACTCGGCTCTTTGCTCCCATGGAAGAAGAGCGGTGAAATGTTAAGTAAGGAGAAGACAGGTTAATATTGCTAAACCTCACTTGGCTGCTTCCACATACACGCACACCACACGTTTCTTAGCGTCGTGTCTCCTGCGGCTTCTCACTGAAAATGAGCGTGTGAGGGGGTCTAGACTCTCTTTTCTATTTTACCTGTAAGGAAAATTGAAACACAGAAAGGTCACGTGGCCTGTCCAAGGTCACATGTTACTATCTAACCAGAATGGCCCTGATCCTTCTATGCCAAGATCAGCATTTTCCCCCTCTTTGGTGATAATGGTCCCTTTCTCAAAAACTAATGTGGGGAGGCAGGGCTGGGGGTAGGGATGAGGGGGGGGGGGGAGAGACTACCTTTGGGATACTGTATGTATCCACTGTTTGATTATGCCGATTTCACTGATATTTACTTACGTCAGGATTTATCAAATACCTACCTTACCCATGTACAATTTACTGTATTTTTGTGTAAAAAAAAAAAAACAAAAAAAACTTATAGACATAAACGAGTTGCTGGGAGTTACTACAATCATCGTTTCCACGTTTTTAACCTTTATGGAACCCTCATTCATGAGGCTAGACACAGATGATGCAGAGCCTGACCTCCTGCAGATGTGCTCAAAGAGGAGAAGGTCAGAGAAGGAGGTCAAGAGGACCTGCGGATGGCGGGGCTCTCACGCATGGTCTTCTGTGGCCTGTGTGGCCGATACTGTTATTTTCATATCTATTTTACTGCTGAGAAAATTTCAGGCCAATCATAGTTGGTGTCTGAAGGAGTCCATCACTAACAGTCCCACTGCTTGACTTCTAACCCTTTGGCAGCGGAATCAGAGACAGTGAGGAAAATGTCAACTGATTACTAATAAAAGCTGTTTTGGCTGGGAGTGAACTAGCAACGCCAAATGGATCTGCTGATTCTCCTGAGTCGGACTCGATGCTCAATTTGCAGCTTTCCCCTGAAGTTCCACTAAACTAATAGGACCATAGGGATAGAGGAGATGTGTGTGTGTGTGTGTGTGTGTGTGTGTGTGTGTGTGTGTGTGCGTGTGCGTGTGCGTGTGCGTGTGCGTGTGCGTGTGCGTGTGCGTGTGTGTGTGTGTGTGTGTGTGTGGTGTATAGGGCATGACTACATTAGGGGAGAAAGGCTGCAGGTACAATTTTAGGGTGGTCCTTTAACGTGAAAACAGAAGAACCAGAAAGAAGTGTTCCCCTCAACCACCACGCCAGGGTCAGAGCCGGGGTCCCTACCAAAGGATGCAGTATGTTAGTGAGCTTCTTGGCTGCTTAACATGGTCAACTTGGCAAGACCTAAAATCATCAGGAGACAAGCTTCCATGCACACCTGTGAGGGATTATTTAACCCTCTGGCCAGCCTGTGAGGTGCTGTGGGATGTCCTGTATGTCCTGTGGGAGCCCGTTCTTGGGTTCCTTGTGGCTTTACCCAGCATGTCCGCATAGAGGATGATTAGGACCACGGGCCTGAGTGCAGGTGTCTGAGATGGTCTGCACTTGGCTGTGCTGGATGATGGTCTGTATGGCAAATGTGTTGCTCTGATTGGTCAATAAATAAAACCTGATTGACCATGGCTAGGCAGGAAGTATAGGCAGGACTAACAGAAAGGAGAAATAAAAGAACAGGAAGGCAGAAGGAGACATAGCCAGCCGCCGCCGCCAGGACAAGCCGCATGTGAAGATGCCTGGTAAGCCACGAGCCACGTGGCAAGGTATAGATTTATGGAAATGGATTAATTTAAGCTATAAGAACAGTTAGCAGGAAGCCTGCCACGGCCATACAGTTTGTAAGCAATATAAGTCTCTGTGTTTACTTGGTTGGGTCTGAGCGACTGTGGGACTGGCGGGTGACAAAGATTTGTCCTGACTGTGGGCAAGGCAGGAAAACTCAAGCTACAGTGAGGTATGATTGTTTTCAGGCTAACTGGGCTTGAAAGACTTGCCCTAAGGGGGTGGCACCATTCACTAGGCTTGGGCTATGAAGTGCATGAAAAGAAGGAAACTACCTGTGTTGCTGAAGTTTTCTCTAGTCCTGCCCAGCCCCAGACCCCGCAACCGCATATAAAATAATCACTCAGAAGCTTATATTAACTAAACTGCTCAGTCATTAGCTCAGGCCTACCATTGACTAGCTCTTACACTTAAACTCAGCCCATTTCTGTTAATCTGTATGTCGCCACATGTTCCGTGGCCTTACCTGTTGCCTTTACATGCTGCTCCCTAGACAGCTGGCGTCTCCTGACTTAGCCTTCCTTCCTGTCCCAGAATTCTCCTCTCTCTTTGTCCTGCCTATACTTCCTGCCTGGCTACTGGCCAATCAGCACTTTATTTATTAACCCATCAGAGCAACACATTCACAGCATAGAGAACATCCCACAGTATACCTGAGCATGAGTGTTCAATGCTCCCTGCTTCCTGCATGGCACACGCTTGCCATTTTGAGGTCCCCACCAGGATGGACTGTGAGCCAAAATACACCCTTCCTCCCTTAAGTTAAATTTGTCAGGGTATTATATCACAGCAATAGGAAAAGAAACTAAGCCAACTTCATTTTAACAGTTCTTTGTAGATTGTAATCTCCATGCACTGAGTCCTAAATTAATGGAGTAAGGAATGTCTGATTTCAAGGAACTCAGTGGTGAACTCTTGGCTAATAAGATGGTTTTTCTGTACTCCTTCATTCGTATGGACACATTCACACTCCTGCTCTTCCTCAGGCCCTGAACCTATCTCCAGGAGGGATAAGATGAAATCAAGACCCTGTCTTCAGGGCATCCAATACTCAGGAGCTACGAGTTAAGGCTCTGGCTTCAATTTCTTTCTCAGCATGTATTTCATGATTTCTTCTGTACCTTTTAAAGGTTTATTTTTATCTCTCTCTCTCTCTCTCTCTCTCTCTCTCTCTCTCTCTCTCTCTCTCTTTCTCTCTCTCTCTCTCTCTCTCTACCTGTGTGTATGCCACATGTGTGAAGGTGCCCTTGGAGGCCAGAAGAGGGAGCTGGACCAATGAAGTGTGAGCCATTTAATGAGGGTGCTAGGAACAGACTTCTGGTCCTTTGGAAGAGCAGCCAGCTCTTTTAGCTGCTGTGCCAACCCTCTGGACCCCCACTGCACTTTTTGTTACCCACAAATAGCTTTACCAACTACAGCCCTATCCACATACCTCATACCCTTTCTCATCTCTTGCTTTTACTTATTCCAAATACTTGGACTCTGATTCAATGAAGCAACAATCCGTGTGTACCTGCTGAATTTAGGACTGAGAAGTAGAGCTGTAGTGAAAAGTAGTACTAGCTACTGGGCACTGCACACCCTGCCCTTTGTTTGTTTTAAATTTATTTTTGAGATGAGGTCTCTTTATATAGCTCAGGCGGAAACTCAGTATAGCCTGGAACACACGATCCTCTTGCTTCAGCCTCTCAAGTGTTTGGAAGGCAGACATGTGCCATCATGCCCAGCAAAGGTTGGTCTTCATACGTCTAAATGATGCCCATCCTTCAAGGTCCCCTTCTTTTGTGACGCTTTCTCAAGTTTCCCATCCAGCTGTGCACTTCAGCACCCTCCTGCTGGGGAACTAGGGCTGTGTGTGATGAGTCTCCAACCCGATCTTTTAAGGTTCTCTTCTTTCGCAGACTCTTCTCCAGTTTCCAGTCCCTCTCTGGCCTCTGTTACTTGCCTGCTGGGGAACAGGAGTTCTCTCATCTTCTCCCACAGTCCTCATCCCCAGCAAGAGGACACTGCCCTGCCCCTGTGTGTAGAGCCAGATTACATTTTGATGCAACTCTACACAAAACTCCTTTGGGTTTTTCCAGGCTCAGGCTTGCCAAAGGTCTCAGCAGACCAGGGGACATGGACAGATTTTTTTTTTCTCCTGCTGCTTTCATGGGAATGAAAAGAGTGTGTGTGTTGGGGGCGGGGGGGACTTTGTATTATTAAGGAAATTTGATACGGATGTAAATTCAGCTCAAATCAGCATTAACAGAAGGGGATTTTGGCCAGACTACCGGAGTACCCCATGGACACTGGACAGGGGTGCAGCCCAGCTGGGGTTAGGAACTGAGGAGAGCCCTAGTAACCCCAGAGCCCTGCTTCTCCTCACCGGGGTTCTCTCTGCACACTGTACCATTCACGCGGCTTGTTTCTATTTTCAGTCCCATGATGAAAATTAGCCAATAGCATCCATGTTACATATGAGTCTTAACAAAAAGAAATGGAGGAGAAAACCATTCTCTCAGTCTTGGGTGACTGAGACTGCTCAACCGATAGGCACAGCTTCATTTGGATGTGCTCACTCACTCAAGGAGATGGGGACACACCATCCGACACGCCCCGTTCTGCTGCGACCCTGTGGATGCAGGAGGGGAATGAGGACGTTCCTAAAGACACAATCCCCACTGGCCTGGGACTTACCAGGGCTGGAAGCTCATGAACTTCTAGCCTTAGCCTCTCCAGTGTGGCGTCACTACGCCAAACGAAGGTGGACCTTCACACGTTTCCAAGTTCTCAGACCTTCTCAGGGTGTATTGATCCACAGATACCTCTTCTAAGAAATGGCCCCTCTGAGTGGGTGTTGGTGGCACACTCCTTAAATCCTAGCACTCGGGAGGTAGAGGCAGGTGGAGCTCTTGCATCCATGGCTGGTGAGCTCCTGCCTTGCCTGAGGGGTGAGGGGGAGGGTCTGTGTTGGCAATGGGGTTATTTTCCTCCATGGTCTCTACCTTATGTTTTTGAGTAGGGTCTGTCATTGAATCTGGAACTTGTTGTTTGTACTACAGTTTCCTTTGAGCTCCCAGGATTCTCTGCCCTATTTCTGTCCTTCAGAACTGATTTGCAGGCACCAACCACCATGCCTGGCTTCTTCTGTGGGTGTTGGGGTTATGAATTCAGGTCTTAGGTTTGAACAGCAAACACTTGACCCACCGACCCACCTCCTCTGCCCTCCACTGTGCCTTCATCTCACAGAATGGGTGGCTCTGTTGACCCATCAGCGTTCAGCATCAGTTTTTGAATCCCTCTTCTGGGAAAGAAAAGAGAATTTTACACTCACATACATTCCATTTTTCTTGTCTAGGTCCCTGCCCCTCCCATGTCCAGATAATGAAGCTTTAATTTTAATGATGTATAGGGATCCAGTTGGATTTGGGTACTGCCATCTTGGCTGTGGCCACCTTCTTGCCTACCAGCTGGCGTTGGTACACACTCCAAACTCTATAGGACAGTCACTGAAAACTAGTCATTTTGTACTGGCCACAGATAACCCAGACTCCAACTCTTCCTCTTTCCTCCTCTACCTCTTCTTTTCTTCTGTTTCTGTCTGTCTGTCTTTCTCTGCCTCCAAGTGCCAGGACTAAAAGTGTACACTATCACATTTGGTATCTCTTTTTTATTTTTATGAAGACAAGATCTTCCTCTATAGCTGAGACTGAGCTGGAACTTGCTATGTAGCCCAGGCTGGCTCTAAACTCACGACCTCCTTGCCTTGCCTCTCAAGAACTGGGATTAAAGGTGTGTATCACCATGCTCGGTTATCCCAACTATTTCTTAACTGATGCCTGGCAACATGAGAAGTCCAAGTACATTCTAGTTGGTTCTGGTCCACTCTGCCTTGCTTATTGGAGAACCCTCTTCCTCCTACCTTGGGATGTGGGAATCTTCTTGTCTTGTTGCTGCTCAAAACACACTTGCATCCTCAAGTAACTAATAAATTTCACCAAATACAGCACAATCCGGGACGTGCCTGCCTCTGTCTGGTTTCCTGCTGCTGTCTGCCTCTGGTGGCCTGTTTTCTTATTCTATGTTTTTCTGAAACCATGGTTGCATAAATATTGTTTACTATTAAGCCAAGTGATACATTCTAGTTATGCATTCATTCTCACACTTAATAGAATTTTTCTCGTCTTTTCCTGGAGCTTATGATTGCCTCTTTTTTGTGTGTGCATTTGTTTGTCTATGAACACCTTTATATAAGCTCTTTCCCATGTCCTCAGGATCTCAGAGCCCCTCCCTCCACCCTCCCCATGGCTGCCAGTCCATCTGTTGTGTATTTTCTGAATTAGACATCCATCCATCTTGGGCCTTCTGACCCCATATTCGGAGTTGGTTGTTTTCTTGGCCAGCTGTGAAGCTTCCTGCTCTTTCCTTTGCTGAGTTCCTGAGAACTCTTATCTCTCTCATCTCCGATTCCATCTCATTCTCTTTTTCTTCCATTGCCTTATTTCAACAGGCCGTGATTTCCAGTGTAGTTTCTGAGAAGGGATGCATGAGAGAGAATTGCTTTTGAGAGTTGTTTTTTGTTTTGACAGGATCTCACGTAGTGTGGGGCTGAGTTCCTGCTTACCAAGTAGCCAAGGATGACCTTGAGTTTCTGGTCCTTCTGCCTCCACCTCTCCATGCTGACTGAGGCATGCACCCTTATGCCAGGTTCATGTGGTGTAGGTGATCTAGCCCAGGACTTCATGCATGCTAGGAAACGCTATCAGCAGAGCTACATCCTCAGCCTTTTAAGACTTTTCTGACAAAAATAACAAGCAAAAACCCACTTCATTCTCGGCTCGGTTGGTTTAGGATCTTTGCTGGAGGTTTGGGATGTTACTCTGCCTCGTCTTCCTGATGTCATTATTCTTGATGACATGCTGTCTCCCAGGCTCATTTGTGGTCTGGTTTCCCTCCCTCCACTTTGTTACTGGTTTCTAACCCTTCAGAATCTCCTCTGTATCCCAGGCTTCTAAATGTGCAATGACGTAGGATGTCCACATTCAGTAAGTGCATCTGATAGGCCTTGTCAGTCTGGTGTTTGACACTTTGGGGTCATACGTTTTGCTTTATTAATATTTATTTATTTATTTATTTATTTATTTATTTATTTATTTATTTATTTATTTATTTATTTATTTATTGTTAATGTCCTCTGCTCTGTTTTCTTTCATCCCTCCCCCAGAATTCCTGTTAGAAACGAGACATTTTCTTCTTCTTCTTTAAAAAATAATGTTCCTTTATCAGTATTATTGTGTGTGCGAATGATGCCTTTGTGAGTGTGGGCATGTGCTATGGCGTGTATGTGGGGGGTCACACACGACTTTTGGGGAGCTGGTCCTCTTTTCACATTGGGTTCTATCTTAGAGTCTTCTATTGCTGTAAAGAAACACCATGACCACGGCAACTCTTATAAAGGAAACATTGAGTCGAGGGTGGCTCGTTTACAGTCAGAGGTTCAGTCCATTATGATCTGAAGGGGAGCATGGCGGCGTGCAGGTAGATGTGGTGCTGGAGCTGAGAATGTTCCATCTTTCAGGCAACAGGAAGTTGACTGTCACATTGAGGGAAGCTTGTGTGTGTGGGAACCTCAAGGCCTGCCCCCACAGTGACACACTTCCTCCAACAAGGCCACCGCTCCCAATAGTGCCACTTCCTTTGGGGGCCATTTTCTTTCAAACTACCACAGGTTCCAACTCAAGCTGCCAGGCTTGAGTGGCAACTACCTTTACCCTGAAAGCCATCTTGCTGGTCCTAGAAATGAGACTTCTTGAGTTTTATAGTCTATTTTCTTCTTGTCCAGTTCTTTCCAGGCTCTATAGAGAAGTATGGGGATAGATTTCAGGTGAAATATCCTTTAGTCCCTCTGGGCCCCGCAAGGGGATGAGCTGAGAGAGGAGAGTCATTAACTCACAGAGGAGATTCCTCACTTCATATACTTTGAACAGAGAGGGGTCCTTGGTAAGACCCTGCTCTGAGGTGAATGTGCTGTGGGGCTTCTCTATCCTAGGAGCTTAGGGAGGGTCACATGTGGGGTAGAAGGTCACAAGCCTGGCTGGCTGGGGTGTAGGCAGCAAGCAGGAAGGGCATCCTGTGTCCTTTCTAACCAGGAGGTATCTGCCTTCTAAAGGTCACAGCGAGGAGCCTGTCTGTGGTAGAGAGAGGTGACAGAGGGATGTGACTAACCCCCTCTACAGTGGCAGCGTCTGTGATCTGTCTTTATGGTTTTTTTCAACTTATGTGGGATTTCCCCAATATTACCTTTGAATACTTCCGTTGATTTTGAGTGTGAGTGTGAGTGGGCGATTTGTTTGTTTGTTTTTAAGAATTTGTAATTTGGTGCACTGAGTCCTTGGGGCGCCTGGCTGGGTTTGATGCAATCCACGGGCTTCTGGTGAGGGCTGCCACTGCATTGCTGTCACGTGATCACAATCACGTGATCACAGTACGGTTGCCTGCAGTTTGGGAGCTACACATTTGCCTCTCCTGGCCTGAGACTGTTCCATACATCTAGGGATCAAAACACGGAATTGGTTTTTACTTTTAAAAAGACATCTTCAGCAATCCCGATGCTACTATCAATGTAGTCCTCCATGAAGACACATGTGCCTGTATTTTGATTGGACTGGTGGTAGTCCTTTTCGAAAAGTGTCTTCAAGTGGTTTTATTTGAAAACCCAAGTATCAAAGAATATTGGCTTTAGAATGGTGTAATAATATAGTTATTCTGTTTGAGGACTACAGATTTCATAGATTACAATTGGAGTCCATCTGTATCCTCCAATCAAAGTAGTTCATACTATATTTTTTGATAAACCTAATTTTGAAAATTTTTATATTTATAAACTCCCCTAAGAGATAGAAGAAAAAAATAGTGGTACAAAGTCTTTCTGGATGGAGCTAAAAGATGATGGAAAAATAGACTTCATATTTGAAAAATCCTAAGATGAGCTACCATCCCTGAAACAGAATATAAAAGATGGTTCTGCCACAAGTAAAGAATATACCCAAGCAATGATTTTAGTGAATGAAGCAACTATAAATAACAAGTCAGCATTAGCAAAGGATCACGTACTGTGACTCAGAACCAACAGGAAAACAATTCACAGGCTTCCCCTTCACATCGGGGAAAACCCTTTCCTGCAGTACCATCTGGGGTGGTACCCCTCTGTGTGGTATATCCCTTAATGTCTTCTTTACTAAATATCCATAGACAACTTACTTTCTATAAATTGTATTTTACTAATAAAGTAAAATCTACCAAGATAAAACTTATATTTTTTCTCTTGCCTCTTTAGAAAACAAGATATTGTTTTTATTTGTTTGTTTTCTTTCATGAATACTCTCTCTCCTGGTTTTTCTGGGTAGTAAAGAGGAGCTTTGCTTTCTTTCCATTTGTTCATTTTTTATTCTGTTCCCTGAATTGTTTCTCTGTTTCCTGCCCCACATTGCCCCCCAACTCCTGTGTCTGATTCTTTCTTCAGTCCACTAGGACCCATGCTCTAACCTCCACCCCCCTCTAGCCCCAACCTTGGTTTTCATTAACCTCTTTCTTGAAATCTGAGGCCCTTGCTCTACGGTCTGGACCTTGGTTCTGCACCACTATTTAAGAGTGAGACACCAGGGATATGGCCGGGAACTCTGTGCAAAGGGTGGGACTTTCAGACAGTTGGAGGGTTTTCCTTGGATTACCCCCCCACCCCCACCCCCCCTACCCTCCACCCCCCCACCACCCCCCGGCGCACCTCCCCTCCCCTCTCCTCTCCTTTCTCCTTTCATTACCTCTCTTGGATTTTCCTGCCTGGCTCCATCCTGCCCTGCCATAGGCCAATGCAGTTTTAATTATCAACCAATCAGAGCAACACATACAACCCCAGCAGGCACCAGTCATAGAGAAGTATCATGGGAAGAAGGTAAGTTTTGAACTAGCAGTCTGTAGAATGAGTGCTCTGGCTGAGAAATTAAAATGAGCTTGGGGAGATAAAACATATTCATCAGATGAGACTTATAACTGGTATATACACATTTACATATAAACTAACACCAAGTGTAGCAAATAGCAGCGGCATAAAAGAAATTCCCAGGCCTGAAGAGGGGGGAGGGGGTTCTGATAGGCTACAGTAAGCTCCTGAGCTGCCCACAGCTTCTACATTCTTGGTCTAGCCTGTGTCCATCCCTGGAGGATTCTGTATAATCTTTCCACTCGCTGACGTCACACATCAGTCCTACAAGCAAAAAGAGGACACGTGGTTTAGAAACTGCAGACCTTTCTGGAGAGGATTTCAGTGGTTCCGGTTAGGAATCATACGTGGGGGTACCTATGTGCACACGGACCAGATTTCTAACTCAAGAAGTAGTGGCGTGTGGGTGTGACACGAAACTCAGGTGTGATTCTTCTGAAGCCACCCTCACCACCCCCAGCCCTAAGACCGAGTCTCACTAGGTAGCTCTGGCTGGCCTGGAACTCTATTTCGTAGACCAGGCGGGCCTCAAACTCACAGAGATCCACCTGCCCCTGCCTCCTGAGAAAGAAATCTTGAGAGATGTGAGAACTAGGTTGGCTTCCAGTCTGCCTGGAGGTCTCTAGGCAGAGTCTCAGCGTTTCTGGAGATTTAGTCGGAGTCTTAGCTAAGTGTCTGGGTGTACAAGAGACAAGTGGAGACAAGTCGGCACACGGGAGGACATTTACATGACGGGCATTTGAGTCCTGCTGGGAAGCAGCCCATACCCCCTCCTCCACGGCCCCGAGAGCCTCGGTGCCGAGGCACCATGTCACCGTATTTTCAACAACTCTGCTAAATTGTGTCTCTTAGAAGCAAAAGACAAATCTCCAGAGGTTTCCACGTTTGGTTCACACCTACGATGGCAGCTGTCTGCTGCCAGGGGAAACACTTCTGTGTTGACTTGCAGCAACCTCAGCAGCAGCAGCAGGGACAGCACTGTGAGCCTTGTAGCCATCTGCTCATTCTGTCGCTCTGGCCTTAGAGAAAGCGAATGATGCCGTGCCAGACCTCCTTGCTAGGAGTGACTCAGCTGGGACACTTCTGGGAAGATAGACACCTAGCCCTGGGGAGGGCACTTGGCCGGTGATGATGGCCAACCTCTGCATCCTACCCCAGGCAAAGTCAGCTCTCTTTACAGACGCCTGCAGGTTGCATTCTAATAAGACCTTGTGCTGATTCCCACAGGACCTTAGACAGACAGCTTAATTTGAATCTCACCAACTGCCTCACCAAGTATGCAAATGACTCTATGTTATACTGCTAGGAGAGAAACTGAGTCCTAAGAAGTGGGCTGATCACGATTAAGCCCATCATAGAAAGACCCAGAAATCAGTATTTGTTCTCACTGTTCTCTTCTCTCCATGGTCTCTGACTGAATTACTCATTTTGAAGTACTGATTATTACTAGATGACCCACTATGCATGCAATGTTATTAATAAAAATCAAAAGGAAAAAAAATCCAATCCGTGATAGAAATATTTTAGAGAATAATCTTTCATATCAAACGGAATTTTTCCCCCACTTTATGAGATGAATTCCCCTGGGACGCCATTAATATTGCACTTCCACAGTCCACCTCACTATTGGCTTCTACATCTTTGCTTGCTAAGAAGGGAAGGCATGGGGAGGAAGCATCAAGATGGAGTACCCAGCATCCACGAGCTGAAAAGTAGCTGAAGACCAACAACGGTGGTGAAAACTGGAGAGCATGGAACCATTCAGTCATGCAACTCTTGAGCAGCCGTGAGTCATGGTCTCTCTGTGTACACCTGAGTCCTGTCCTGTGGTGTACCCCAGAGGGCCTTTCTGGAGGTTTCAAATGTGCAGGCTCAGAGGGTGGATGTGGCAGCTGGGCACTTGGAGTCCAGCTGTCTGTCTGGCAGGCTGGACAGCTGCAGAAGTCCATGTTGGAGGTGACTGGCTGGAAGAGTCTGCGGCCCTAAATCCAGAAGAGCGAAGGAGGAACAACAGTCCGCTCCTCTGGATTTAGGGAGCGGACTGTTGTTCCTGCTTCCTATGGGGTCGGACTTCTGGAGGAGGAGGTGGGGACGCTTTTGTGCTGATGCTTTGCCTGCTTTTCCTGTTAGCCCCTGAGGGGGGGGATGGGGGCACATGCTGAGAGCATTACAAGCATGGGTTGGTGTCCTAGGTAGGGTTTCTCTTGCTGTGACAAAATGCCATGACCCAAAAGCAAGTCGGGGAGGAAAGGGTTTTTTTGGCTTACGCTTCCACATCATTGTTCATCATCGAAAGAAGTCGGGACAGGAACTCAAACAGGGCAGGAACCTGGAGGCAGGAGCTGACACAGAGGCCATGGAGGAGTGCTGCTGACTGGCTTGCTCACCACGGCTTGCTCAGCCTGCTTTCTTATAGAACCCAGGACCACCAGCCCAGGGTGTGGCCCCACCCACCATGGGCTGGGCTCCCCCACATGAATCACTAATGAAGACAATGCCCTACAGGCTTGCCTACAGCCCCATTTTAGGAAGGCATTTTCTCAATTGAGGTTCCATCCTCTCAGATGACTCCAGCCTGTGTTAAGGTAACATAAAACCATCCAGCACCGTTGGTATTTAAACTCTGCCTGTTGGTTCAAAGAGCCTGGGCAGTTTCCTTTGTGTCCCAAAGCCCTGGATTCTGCATCAGGAAGTGGAGAGCACAAAGCAGCATGGTATCTTGAAGGCTTTGCCTTCTAATGAGCGCTCAAAATCAGTAGCGGCCATTTTTATTGAATTTATTGTAATTCAACCCAGGGAAGGGAAAGAGCTGCATTAGACAAACGAGGTTGTGACTGTAAGTATGGTGAGGATGGGTGCAGTCTAGTATGGAGTGGATGAGCCAGGTGTGTTGGCCCATGGTCACAATCTCGATATTTGGAAGGCTGAAGCTGAAGGATCAGGAGTTCGAGGTCAGTCTGAGACATAAGGGAGACTCCACCTCAGAAAATAAGCAGATGGCTTAGTGGTTAGAGCGCTTTCTGTGCAAACATGAGGACCTGGGTTCGAATCCCAGAACCCACCCAAACCAATATCGCTCATGTCTATAATCTCAGTGCTCCTACACAGCAAGTGGGGAGGTGGAGGCCGGAGACTCTCTGGAAGCCTGGTAATGAAAAGAGAGGCCCTGCCTCGAACAAGGTGAAAGGTAAGGACTAATATCCAAGGTTGTCTTCTAACTTCCACAAGCATATTCAAAACACACACACAATGAATGAATAAAGGAATGAATGAATGAATGAATGAATGAATGAATGATGAGTGGATGGTTTTCAGTGTCGTCTATCCCCTGGCCCTGGTCTGCGTACCCAGTAGACTGCCTCTGTGTGTCGTCTGCCCAGCACAGATTTTCAACTTTGCATCAGCAGTATGGGCCGCGTAAATCAGGAGGTGGTAGTTCAAAGAGGAGGCATGGTGGAGGATCCAGTTTGTGGACAGCGGTGGCCACCGCATCCGCATCCGGTTTCTAGGGGCAGCGGAGTCTGTCGGGGCGGCTGGGGAGTTCTGTGCGGTGTGGTGGAGGCTTAGGTGTGGAGCCCAAAGCCCTGGCTCCTGCTGTGCCTCATCAAAGCGGGTTTGTTGAGGGGTTTTCAACGGCCTCTCTTTGTTCTTGTCTGTTTTCTGAAACACCCTGAGAATTTTGTGGGGTACCCCAAACTCTTCTTCGAGCTAGAGAAAAGGCCCTTTCTTCCTTTACCCACAGAAACTCCCTCGGTGCCCTCCACAGAGCGCCTCGCTCAGCCACTCTGCCTTCTTTACGGCGTCCATAATTCACTATTAGCGATATCTGAGATTTCCCCCGTCTTCCTCGGTCCCAGCTTCTCTGAGAATGTGGGTCAGTGGACCGGTGCACTCGGGCAGGGCCTGCCGGCTGCTTGGCAGAGCCGTGCGTGGAGCCCACGGGAGCTGTGGCTAGTGACCGGCTCTGGATCCTGGCTGGGTCATGGGGACACGGTAGGACTCCGTGTGTCTCAGCGCCTCCCCTATTCCTACAGTGGGATAAGAGTATTTCCCGTGCACCACAGTCGTGAGAATCAAAGGCACCGATGTACCCAGGGAGGCTCGGCACCATACTCATGCCTGATTAATTGACATTCAGGTGAGAGAATAGGGTTTTTTTGGGGGGGGTGGGTGGGGGAGGGGAGTACTAGTTTTGTCCTATGGTCTCACCCCCCAAAACACACACTTAGGTAGCGACTTTTTCCCTAGGAATCAGGGTGAAAGGTTGTCAGTCGGGAACTTTGGGGTCATTGGGTCCACTCGTCCAGGTGGCTCTCCATTTGCCCACAGTGTATTCATCCGTGTTTAGTTACATAAACAGCTCGTGTTTGATCCTCGGCCCGAAGTCAAGCACCTTCTAAAGAACTGAGTTTTGGACCCCTCATCCCTACCCTGACCCGGGGCCCCTCGTATCCCCATTCTTCCAGTAGGAACCGCTACTGCTTCCAGGAAGAGCTGGACCTTCTGAGAGCCGGGTCCCCCGAGGCACAAGACTATCAGGGCCAGAGCATCTCGGTCAGCAGGGCCTCGGACCGGCAGCCAAGCCAAACACGGCATCCTGGATGATGGCCCTTTTCTGGAAGGCATGTGGATACTTTTTCCATGGGCTGGCTCTTCCGGAGCACAGGGCCACGTGAGCCAATTGTTGAGTCCTGCCCAAGTCCACAGCCCTAGGCTGTGAGCTGAAGATATCTGTTGCTCTATTTTAAGATTCCCAGCCGTGTTTCCCAGCAGTTGTCTCTTGGTTAGAGAAAAGGAAAGGCGGGGTGGAGGCAGGGGGTGAGAGACAATGAGGCCCAAGCTGCCGGAGTGTACTACTTCCAGCGGAGTGGAAATTCC
The DNA here is from genome assembly GCF_049852395.1 of Peromyscus maniculatus bairdii. Classification (NCBI taxonomy): domain Eukaryota; kingdom Metazoa; phylum Chordata; class Mammalia; order Rodentia; family Cricetidae; genus Peromyscus; species Peromyscus maniculatus. The sequence continues at coordinate 62,727,585 of NC_134862.1, forward strand.
CATCCTTCATGCAAGAAAGTAACACCCTCCCCCATATCCCCAACACACTCACAACTGACTCAGAATCTTTCATTGGTCAGGACAAAGTCTTTCTTATTTTTAATAACAAAAATAAAGTTAACACACAGGTTTATTTCTCAGAGTACTTTCAACGACTCCCCCCACCCCCATTTGTTGGCGGAAACAGCCATTATCAGTTCCTGTTTGCTAATGAGAAAACCCCGGGCCCAGAGAGGTTAGTGATTGCTCATGGCCACACAGCCAGTTAATCACAGAGCCGTCACAGAGTGTAGATTTTCCGTGTTTTATACCGTGTTACTTCATTCACAACTCATTCAGAAGAGAGCGAGGTATTCTCTTGCCCATGAATGAAGCCAGGAAGGGCTGATGTATGGTAACCCCGGGCGGAGTCTCAGGCCTCTGGCTTGTGTCTCCTCAAGCGCAGCCTCATGAGAGGAACTAGTCTGTTGAAGGTTTCTAAGCTCATAATTGTCGGCAAGTATGCACTGTTAGGGAAGGAGAGAAAGGTAAATTGCATTGCCAGGGGGCAATACAGGAGTCTTCCCACCAGCTTTTTATTAGAGAGAATTTCAAGCATACAGTGAGGGTGAAGATAATGTCTATCACTCAGACTCCACAATGCCCCTCCCCCACCACTTTCATAGTGGCCTTTTTTTTTCTCTTGAAATACAGAAAAGCAGATATGGATTTACACCAATGTATGCATGTATGTAGACATATGTAGCTGTAGCATTTGAAAAGAAGTAAGATATAAAATTCACCCCTGGCTTGGGAGATAGCTCAGCTTTAGATAAAGCGCTTCTTGTACAAGCCAAAGACCTGAGGTTTGAATCCTCACAGGTCATGTCAAAAAGCCAGGCGTGGTAGTACACATCTGTGACCCCATTGTACCTACGAAGAGATTGGAGGCTGAGAAAGGAGAACCCCTGCAACTTCCTAGGGGTAGCTAGCCTGATGGACACAGTGACAAGCAAGCAAGAGACTGTCTCCAACAAGGTGTGGGGATCGAGATGCAACATGGGAGGTTGTCCTCTGACCTCTCTGCATGCACCTCAGCAAGCATGCAGCTGCACTCACACATGCACACAGATCAAATCAAATTCACTCTTAAGCATTTCATGCATCTTCTAAGAATGAGAACGCTTAAACTGGTGAATTTGGAGCTAGGGTCCGGTCAGATGAATGGAACTTTATTGGAAAAAAGGGGAGGGTCACTCCAGGTAGCAGTAAGGCTTTGTGTAAATGAAAACAGGTGAATGACCTCGAGGGACCTGGAAAAAGAGGTAGGCATGACTGATGGACCCGATTGTGAAGGAACTGTGTGTGTGTGCCGATAACGGAGTTTCAGTGTGACTCTGGGGAGGTGGAAAAAACTGGAGACCTTGAGAACAAGAGGACACCATGTTGGTGACAGAGTGGGTTGCATGGGAGAGATGGAGATGGAGGAGATTAAAGAGGCTGGGGACAGTGGCAGCTGAGGTGAAGGGAAGAATCCAGCGGCCAGGTGGGAGCCGAGAGATCCTGGAGACTGGCTAGAAAGTGGTGGTAGTGGTGGAGAGAATGTAAATAAGACCCATTCACCCCTCCAGCTTCTGCTCTCCTCCCTTCCCTCCCTCCCTCCTTCTCTCCCTCATTCTGAATCTTCTCCCCTTCTCCTTTTTTCCATTATTTTGAGATAGGGTCCCATGTCTCGTGTAGCCCAGGCTGTCCCTGAACTCACTATATAGCCAAGGGTGACCTTAAACGTCTCCTGTCCCTCCTTCAGAATACAGGGCTTACAAGCATGTGCCACCACACCTGAGATGGCTTTCAAAAGCTGGCAAACAGGGGCACTAATGTCATTCATTAATGCCTCCGATCCAGTGAAGTGGGGTGTGGGGTGATGCGTCTAAGACATTGAATTGACTTCAGATAGGTTAAGTAGGAAGACTTCTGATTTCCAGGTGGCGGTACAGGTCCTGGACTCTAGGAGAGGCTGACATAGGTGTGGGACCCATCAGCATACTTGCTGTCTGTGCTGAAACCATAGCAGCTGACTCTGGCGGAGGCCAGAGTCGAGCAGAGATGAGGGTCCAGGTCAGAATCCTGGACTGTATCCTCACAGAGGGCACAGATGGGGACAGAAGACCAGTCCTAATGGACAGGCCACAGTGAGCGCTAGATGAAACTCCAGACTCCCAGAGAGGGCTTCAGAGTGTAGTATCACGTGTAGAGGGAATGGATGTTTTAGAATGATGAACAGGGTTGCCCTTCTGTGTACTGCACTTAGGAAGTTGAAAGCCATTTTCTTCAGCTCCCTCTGGCCCCTTCTGAGAAGGGAAGACCTGCTAGAAGTATACGTGAAAGAACACATTGATGGTAGGAGCCCCCCTGGAGCTCAGGGCAAGAAGTAATTTTCTGGGACAATGAGAGAGGGGGCGTTGTGTAGTCTGCAGAGTGAGTAGCTGACTGAAATGGAAGTGGAACCCGATGACCTGGGGGTGTCAATCACAGCTTGGTCCTTCTGTCTGTTCCTCAATTGGCCTCTCCGTGCCTCAGTTTCCCCACCTGTCAACCACGATCACTGCACCTTCTTCAGAGGCTGGGGGCGGGACTTTGTAGGACTGTGGGAAGCAGGCATGGAGAACTCAGACGCAGCACTCAGTAAGTACTCGCAGCCACCATTGTTCTTACTGTAGCCAGGCAGTTTGAGAAGCCCGGGGATTCTGGATCCAGAAGATTCCCTGGCGGCCTTGCTTGCAGCGGCTGAGCCAGCTGCCTGCTGGTGGGTGGGGGAGAGAGAGGCCCAGTCACACAGCTCCCCGCGTGTTGCCCCTGCTCAGATGTGTGGGGCCCATTATGGAAAGCTCATTTCTTTCTCTGCAAAACATCACGGGCCCCCTGCCGTGCTCCTCCCTCGGTCCACCTGGGGCCTGTTTCTGGGACAGCTGCTGTGTCAGGGGCGGATGGCCTGGGAGCTCGTGAAAGGACCACCTGTTCCTGTTGCTCACTCCCGCCCTCCCCCCCTCCCCTGCTGCCAGACCCAGCCTCCCAGCTGCTCACACATCCATCCACGTTTTCTCTCCCTCTGTTCAGGTGTTGTGGGCGCATTGAGAGAGGCACGTTTTGCTTGCAACTTGTCCCAGTATCGTGGCTGATGCAGGGGCCGTGTGGAGCCTCTGATGGCCTATGGAACTTGTGCCTCTGTGAAACCCCACATCCCCACATCCCACCTCCCCTGTCACCAAGGGGGCTCATGGAGAGCGGCTCAAAATAGGGGGGGAGGTTATTGCACAAAGGGTCCCTAACTCCTAGGACATAGCAAAGCCCTCCAGTGCCTCTGGCATGATGTCGGGAAACGTCACTGGTGTTCATATGCTGGGGATTGCTGTTCCGGGGTGTGTGTGGGGGGTCCTCATGGCCCAGCTGAGGTCTAGGAGTAATTTAGGATAACGTGGAGACATGACCAGAGTGGTAGCCAGGGCCCAGCCCCAAGCTCCTCTGAGATCAGCATTAAATAGTTGTGGGTTTGGACCTTTTGGACACATCTGGGGTCCAGTGTTGGCTGAGTCTGGAGTACTGATGCATGATAGGCTGGTAAGGCCACTAAAAATCCCCCTTACTCAACACAGAGCTGGCTGGCTGGGATCCTCAAGCAGGCATCTTGGGAATGCCCCTCCCTGCACGGGACCCGAAGGAGGCAGGAGGCGAGATGTGCTGAGAGTTTTTGTACTAGGGACCTCGAGGGACAAGGAGAATTCATGCAGGTTCCAGGTGTGCTCCGTGTCCTGTTCCTGGCTTTATCCCTGCTGTCTGCTCCTCCTGCAGATTTGGTTCCATTTACTGCGCTCCAGGAGACTCCAAAAGCGACAGTGGCAGTCCACGTTAGGGGCATGCATAGCATTAAATTTCACTGCATAATCTCGCCCTTCTGGGACCCATTTCCAGAAAATTGCCTGGCGTGAGTTCAGCAGAGAATGCTTGCAACTCAAAGACCCTGGGGAGGTAGGGTTGACAGTGATTCTCCAAGGGTATTACATTCTCTATGTCTGTGGGACTTGTTCCTTTGTTTATTCGTAGATTTGGTACTTAGCGAGTGTACATCGTGTTGGATATGGTGCAGGGCATCAAGATTCGGGGTTTGAAGCATCTTTGTGATCATCTCCATCCTGCCTAAGCAAGCTTCCCACCAAGAAGAGCTAAGTGTCCTTGAAACCGGGCATGGTTTAATTGGCTGAGTTTCTAGGGTGGGCCACAAACAGTTAATCGTGGGCCCTTCCTCTGTGAGTGTCTTTGAGTCCTGCTGCCCCCAATTTGAGAGCTGAACAATGCTGTCTTCTCACCTGTTCTGGATCTCTGTTGTGCCGCTGGTGCAGCCGTGGGCTGTTGGCCATTTTCTCAGAGAGTGCTGCACCCTGCTTGGAGTTCCTGTTGGTGTGTGTGTGTGTGTGTGTGTGTGTGTGTGTGTGTGTGTGTGTGTGTGTGTGTGTGGTAGGGGGTGGCAGAGGGGTGATGCTGGGGACGGCTGGAATACCTTCTCTACTCCAGCCCCAGGGTGATGGGTGCTAGGGTCCTTCAAGGCTTGGCTCCTGCCTGAAACAAAGCATGGCCTCACCCAGAACCTGCAGGACTCCGAAGTTCTGGGATGAAAAACAGCTCTACACCCAGTCTTAGAACCAGAGGTCCAACCCCGTGCTTCTCAGTCACTTGCAAATGCCAGGCCTCAGTTACTCCCTCTTCTAGAATCTTTCATTCTGAATGACTTCTCAGGGCCTTGGAAAATGCCGACCCGAGGAAAATCTAGATTTCTCTAAAATTTGTTTCTGAGTCTTGGTGAATGGAAGAGAGGCGCTCTCAGAAAAGAGGAAAAAGAGGGTGGGTAGCCACAATGAGGAAGAGGAGGAAGTTTAGAAACTCTTAGGTAATTCTCCCAGTTTTGAAATGGCAATATTAGGATTAAATGGGGTCGTGGATGCCACCGGCTGACTCAGTCTGCCAAGGAATGTATCACTACAACTGCAGGGCGGTGGGCAGGCATGTGAGCGGAGGCACCATGGGGTGAGCAGAGGCACCATGGGGTGAGCGGAGTCACCATGGGGTGAGCAAGCATGGGGAGAGGCCAGGAAACCTGGTCACTGGCAGTCAGGGGGAATCCAGGAGGCTGGAGGCAGGTGGACGGTCCACTGTGGTGGTGGGAAGACAGCGTAGCTTGGCAGACAAGCTCACGTGTGCCCAACCATAAACACCATGCTTGGTAGTTATGAAGATTCATACCAATGTGCCAGAAACCAGGAAGCATAAACACAGAGAACCAGGCTCCATCTAACAGGGGCCAGGGTTCTGGAGGACAGGGAGGAGCTGGGGTCTTCAGGACTCAATGATTCCCTGACCAAGACTTTGGAAGCTAAAGGTCCGACTACAGGATGCTAGCCCTGGACTCCCTCCCAAATTGAGAGCCAGGATCTTCTAGGAGCAAATGGGGGTGGAGAAGTGTGGGCTGGGAAGGATTGCGGGTGATGGCAGAGTTCAGAGATTAACTGAGGGACTTCAGTAGAGGCCGGGGCTTTCCACAGCCACACTCGGGAATTGTAGACACAGGGGACTAGGAAGTAAGGAAGCAGAAAAGTCCAGAGCCAGTGACGACACAACAGCTCAGGGCAAGGACTGAAAAATGGAAAATGTGAGTGGAGAGAAAGGAATGGAAGGAGCAAGTAAGGGGGGTCGGGTGGAGAGAGGATACGGGAGACAGAATCGTGGGACGGAAGGATGAGTGCAGCATCCTGCCGTTTCCTCCAGGGATGGACTTCTGTTTTCTCCCTGTGAGCCTGGGTTTTAGCTAGGCTGGATGGTCAACAAGCCCCCGAATCCATCTGTCTCTGTCAGTATATCCCACACCTCTCCCTCGCCAGCCACGGGATTAACAGCCCTGGCCAGCACCTGGCTTTTTAGGTGGGCGTTGGAGACCCCAACTCGGGGCCCCACGTTTGTGAAGCAGGTACTTTACCCACCGACCCATTTCCCTAGCTCCTGAATTATAAAATCCTGGAGGTAAGGGAAGAGTCTGACAAGCTGTTGTTTCCCACCGACGTGTGTGTGTGTGTGTGTGTGTGTGTGTGTGTGTGTGTGTGTTTTAGGAGATTACAGTCATTCACCACCACACCATTGACACTAGACAAAGCTCCTGTCTGGACTTCTGTTACTACAGAAAGGGGCTGATGGAGAGAAAGGATGGCCAGGCTGGGACACTGTGGGATGTTTAATCTTGACCCCAGCTCTGCCCAGATTGCTGATCCCCGATGACCCAGGCCACAAAGCTGTTGTCCTCACACCCTCCATTAAAGAGATGGCAGCTGTGCTGGACGTGCTGGGCAAAAAATGAGGTCAGGTTTTTGTCAAAGCCAGTGCGATTCACAAGCGAATTCAACTTGGCTAGATTCACATCAACGGTGGAGTCAGTCGCATTTCTGAAATCACAGATAGGAACTGACCTGCTGGGAGGAGAATTTGGGATGCATTGTGAACTTCAAAAAGTTTCTGTCTGGAAACTGGAGGGGTAACCATGGCAACCGGGAGGCAGGTTGAACTCTGAGGAGGGCTCTTCATCTGCAGCAGGGAGCTGTGTGCTCTCGGATCTGCCTGTCTGTGGTTGCACATCAATCCCTTTGTCTCTGCTTGCTTTATCAAATAGAACATTCTAGCTCAGGAATCCGGAGACAGCCCTGGCTTCAGCTAGTTCCAGTTTGGATTCACTTAATGAAGGGCACCTCGGGCACTGCTGTTTTGTTGCCTGCAAAAATGGAAATTAAAAGCCTCCCGTGGCCTATTTACAGGGATGCAGAATGGACATGGAAGTTTGAGGGGAGTCTGTGAAGAAATCAGTATTATTGTCACGTGGCTCTGTCTGGGCTGATTCAATTACGGGCAAGAGTGCAGGTGAGATTCGAGTCTGATCCATCCATACCCCCCCCCCCTTTGTCACACTGAGAATGGCTGTGCCATGGATAACACATGATAACACAGATGACATCTGTGCCTGGCCGCTGTGTGATAAAAGTGTGTCGGTGGGCATCACAGGAGCACCAAGCAAAACAAAACCCTCAGCTCAGCTGAGCACCGCTGCCTCAGAACCAGGAGGTGCTCCCGGTGGGCTGGATGGACTTGAAGACTTGAGACACCCGGCTGCTCTCCAAGGCATCCTCTCACCGCTGCCTACATAACCACGGCCCAGCACCAGTCTAGGCCCGGGGCTGTGAGGGAGGAAGTCCTCAAGAGCTGAGGTTGGCAAGATGGGCATGTGGATGTGGCATTGACTGCATCCGAGATAGAAGTGTGATGGGAAGGGGTGCCATATCCTACCTGCCTTGGCTCTCCATTGAGTACGTGGGAGTTTGGGAAAGGCTTCAAACAGCGGAGAGTACACTGTGTTGACTAACTAGGTCACCCCTCACAGGGCCTGGCTCAAGGAGGGAGTCTACTCGACCAATTGTCCCATATTGTGTCTAACTTTGGACTCGATCATCTTAACTTCCTCAACAGCTACTAACTCATAGGCCTCCCTCCCCTCCTGCTCTCCCTTTCACACTTCCCTCCATGTCCTCCAGCCTTCTGGTTGAGCTCTCTTGGGTCTGACCCCCCCCCCCCCCCTTGTCTCTTTCCTTATCCTTCTGCCGGGGCTCAAAACCAAGGTCTGGCGTGGGCTTGGCAAGTGCTCCACCACCAAGCTGCATCTCCAGGCCCCTCCCTCCCTCGCTTCCTACCTTCCTTGATCTTTTACTTCAAGGAGCACGCGCGCGCGCGCACACACACACACACACACACACACACACACACACAAAATCATTTTTCTTATTGTCTAGAATTCCAGCTAAGTAAAACTGAAATGCAATATAGAGTGCTGATTACATGCTAAGTCTTGCTCCAAGCACCTTACGTGTTGATGTGGGTACTTTGACATGTCACCCAGATCCCCTTCTCTAGTCTGTGGGCACCTTCTGTGGCATGGTTTCTGTTGTTGTTCTTGAGGAGTCACCTGGAGCCAGGTCAGGCCATCTCAGCCCGGCAGCACCCAATAAATGGTTAATGTCAGGCCCGGCCCTTTGGCTTCGGATGTAGACATTTGTAAAGGTCCAACACCACTCCAGAGCGTCCTTGAAGACCCTCTGGGGGTCTCTCCTGAAATGGTGTGACATCGCTTCTCTGTTCAGCCTCACTGCTTTTCTTTCCTCCCAGTTCGGTTCTGAGAACTCTCCCCAGCGTGCATGCCAATGCTGCAGAATGTTTCCTCAGGTAACGGAAACCTTCTTGAATCCTCACAACAGTAAGTGCAGTGCTAGACATGAAGAAATGGAAACGTCTGGAAAGATGAAGTTTGTCTAAGGTCTCTCATCAGCATACAGGAGAACCCGGATTTGAGACTCCACAAATATCTACCCTTCACCTCGCCGGCTGCCTCTTAGTCCCGATCTCAAAGGGAACTGCGGGTCAATAGGGAAGACTGTGGTGCCTTTATGGGAGGGTGAGGAGCAGCACATATTTATTACTGTTAGCTCAGAGATGGGGGTGCTGAACTAGAGTTGCTTAGCCTCAGGATCACTGATCAGTCACAGAGCTGTTTCTGCTTGCTTTTTTGCTTTCCAGTGGGAAAAACATGGTAAATTCAAATCTGAATTCAGGCACTAATATTTACCCTGTAACTATAGACCAATTAAACCTTTTTAGCATCGTTGCAAAGGTTTCTGCTATAATTGCATTAAATAAATGTTTTCCCACATGCCTGCTGTTTCCAACCCTGATCTTGGCCAAGTCTCTAGTTTTCTGATCCTCTGATCCCTTCCTCTCCTAAGCGGAGGTGATGGCAGTGGGGTGAATAGCTTACTTAGCTCGCATCACCTTCGGAACACGTAGAATGGTGCCTGTTCTGACCTGCGAGAGTTCAGTATAACGGGGATGTACTTTTTCTTGTGATGCACCCTATGCTCCCGTCCTCTGTGACCCTAGAAGCTCAGCCTCTCCTGTGAGCTCTTAATTGCCTCCGGGACCCGCCACCCCCACAAATCCCCTCCTGACACTTGTGAATTGTTTTCCTGCTTTTACTAGAGGTCGGTCGGCGGGGCTTTTTTTTTTTTTTTTTAAATTCCTGGCAATCTGTGGGTGTGCGTCTCGTCTTCAAGCCTTCCTCCTCTCCCGGCACCCTGAGTCTCCGACCTCCGGGGTGGGGACAGCCCCGTGCGCTCCGGGAGGAGGCCCTGGGGGCTGCCAGTCGCGCCCCGCCCTTCGGGCTCCCCGCCCCGCCTCCTCCCTCGCAAGACTCAGCCCCAGTTTCTTATTGGTCGGCAACTCCGGGGCCCCGCCCCGCCCCTCGGGGATAAAAGCAATGGTAGCCCGGGCCCCGGCGCGTGCTCCTCTCCAGACCCGGTCTCTGCAGTCCGGTACCTGGGACAGCCTCGCTTTTCCCTGTTCGCCTTCCAGTGCCCCGCGGAACCCGCCCTTCTCCTCCCCACGACGTGCTACCCTGCGCCCGCAACCATGTGCCGCACCCTGGCCACCTTCCCCAACTCCTGCCTGGAGAGGTAAGAGGAGTGAGTTTGTGTAAGCCGTCCTGACCACTGCGTCCTGAATCCACCAACCGTCAGGCTTGGAAAACTTAGCTAGAGGGGACAGCGGAGCGCGACTGCAGCGCCTTGAAGCCCCCAAAGTGTTAAGACCCGTCAAGGCTCAGCCTCGAGGGCCGCTCTTGTGGCCTAGAACTTGGAGACGCTAATGAGAAAAGCTTTTAGGGTCTTGGGGAATGGTCGAGTGTACTCAGGTTTCTTGGGACTGAACTATGGGGGTGGTGGAGTTAGTTCTCGCGGGACCCCCGCTCCCCCCCAACTTCTCTGTGCTGGCAGAGCAGACAGACTCCTTACATGCTCGTGGTTTGTCTTTCAGAGCTAAAGAGTTCAAGACACGTCTGGGGGTCTTTCTTCATAAATCAGAGCTGAGCTCGGATACTGGGGGGATTAGCAAGTTCGAGTGGACCAGTAAACATAGCAAAGAGAGGTAAGTCCTGTTCTCTCCAGCCCTGGGGTTCGAGGGGGGGGGGAGGGAGCCTGAGAGGGGAAATAGGAGGAGACAGGCTTGAGGGGCCGAAGCCGTCACCCTCTCTGGAGATTTTAGTGAGACTCGGCTGCTCTGCTGTGGCTGCCGAGCTCCTTGGAGCCGGTGCTGGAGGCCGGGCTTTGCAGACCCCAGCAGAGGCCCGCATGCTCGACATGCACTCTTGTGCACAGGACTTTAATCTGGAGGTGCCCTTGTGCTTGAATACAGGGCTAAGACGGGGGTCTAACTTCCATTCAGAGAGCACCTTGCCTAGAAGCCCCCTTTTTAATTGAACGCCAGCAGTACAGGTGCTGTGCTAGGGTCTGGGATGTAGGTAGAGAGAATTTCTGTGAAGCTCCTGCTTCATTGGAGAGGTGTGCACATCGAAGCTGAGAATCTGGGGGAACAGAATCAGTTTTGGTTACAGAAGAGGGAGCCTTAGGGATGCTGGCTGAGGACTAAAGGGGCCCCTGGCATTGTGGCTGGATGCCCAGTTGAGCATTATATAACCTCACTGCTTGCTCTGACTCCGTATGAATCTGAGGACTTAGCTCTGATAATTAGCAACTTCTGCCTAGGACGTGGCCTATGCCTTTCTTGACTTAAAAAAAAAAATTAATTTAAAAATCTCTGCTCTTTCCCCCTTCTCTCGGCAGAAGCTTCTCGGAAGATGTTCTGGGATGGAGAGAGTCCTTCGATTTCTTGCTGAGCAGCAAGAGTAAGTAGGACCCTGTTGTCTGTCTGCGAAGGGCACGTGCGTGCTCATGTGCTTGGAGCCTGTCCCAGGGATGCTGAAAAAACCCGGGCAAAATAATAGTAGTAGTAATAATAATCCCGGTCCCCCAGTGTGTCCGCCTCTGTTCAGAACACAAAGGCAGAGCCTTGTTCAGGAAAATTACATTCTAAAAATAGGGCCATTAGCGGCAATTGCTGTCTTTTCTCCTTTTATTCCCAGCTGTCCCCTAATCTGACCTGTCTCCTTGCTCTCCCCCCCGTGTCCCCCACCAGATGGAGTGGCGGCCTTCCACGCCTTCCTAAAGACAGAGTTCAGCGAGGAGAACCTGGAGTTCTGGCTGGCCTGCGAGGAGTTCAAGAAGATCCGATCGGCCACCAAACTGGCCACCCGGGCTCACCGCATCTTTGAGGAGTACATTCGCAGTGAAGCCCCTAAAGAGGTCAGTGTCCCGGCACTGGCCGTGACTCTGCCAGACCCCGTCTGCCTCTTCCCAGCTGAGAACCGGGGCCAGTGGGGGCCAGTGGGGGCCAGTGGGGGCCAGTGAGGAAGAATGAGGTTTTGCAGTACAGTGGTCTTGGTTACAGAGGGGTAGGATCTCAGTGACCAGACACTAGGCTTTGTGACTCTTGGTGGCCCAGGGCAGCAGGCTTTTTGCCTTCTCTCTGTACCTACATTTGTGAATCAGTTTTTTTTTTTTTAAACCTCAACACATCAACTGGAGGAACAAAGTCATCACAGGAACTGGCTTAGTGCTCTGGCTGACCTGCACCCCCACCCTTTGGGGACAGTTTTTTTTTTTTTTAAAAGCAAGTCAGCCTTCCCTCCTGGATTTATCTACACCGTAGCCATGGCGCCACCTGGTGGGCATACCTGAGTAATGCCATGCTTTTGTATCTTCTGGTTGCTTCTATAGTTCCACAATCAATCTATAAAGATTTATTAAGTGTCACTTATATGCAAGGCACTTTTATGGTCTCAGAGGATATATCAATGAAAAAAACAAATCTCTAATGGGGTTATATTCTAATGGGAGAAAATGTCAGTAAACCAATTCAGTGTAAGCCAGGTGGGGTCTGGACAGCACACAATGGGAGTTAGGCAGGGGTGAAACGGCACACAAAGCAGGGAGGGGTGAGGATCGAGAGGGAAGGACCAGGGACACAGCAGGACGTGAGGTCATGCATGTGGCTGAGGGCCAGATGTGGTCATCCTAGCGTTTCTTTCGAATGGCATGGGGAGGAAGCTGAGATGTTCCCTGACGGAGCGGGCTCAGTGCAGCCGCTGTGAGGTTAGCAGACTGCAGGGCGTGAGGGAAGCCACTTAGGAAGGATTGCCTAGGTGTCCAGCACAGGGGTCAGGACTCTGACAGTGGAGAACACAGCGTCTGGCTTTGCATACCACAACCTCATGTTAATCCTGAGAGATCGGAGGAGCAACCGGTGGGTCTGATGTGGGAACTGTCTCAGAGCTGAAAAGCTGCCTGGTGGGGCTGGAGAGATGGCTCAGTGGTTAAGAGCACTTGCTGCTCTTACAGAGGACATAGGTCACCTCACTCTATACCTCCAGAACTCTTATAACCCATCACCAGCATGGCAGCTCACCACCTCCTCTAACTCCAGTTCTGGGGATCCAACATCCTCTTCAGACCTCCCCAGGCTCCTGCACACACGTGGTGGACACACTTATGCAGGCACAGACACATAAAAATAATTTAAAAAAAAATTAGGAAGGGAGACTCCTTTATTCAGTGTCTGGTGTTCTTTCTGTGACCTCACTTGCCGGCCGGACTCCCCCTGCCCGGCCGCTGCGTACCCCTTTCTCACCATTGCACCTACCCTGCTCTCCACAGGTGAACATAGATCATGAGACCCGGGAGCTGACCAAGACCAATGTGCAGGCAGCCACGGCCAGTTGCTTCGATGTGGCTCAGGGGAAGACGCGCACCCTGATGGAGAAGGACTCCTACCCGCGCTTCCTCAAGTCGCCGGCTTACCGGGACCTGGCTGCCCAAGCCTCCGCCACCTCCACCTCTGCATCCAGCAGCAGCAGCAACAGCAGCAGCCCAGCTGAGCCTTCACATACTTGAGCCTCCCACAGCAGCCGAGAAACCAGCAGGAAGAGAGAGGTGGAGTCACCCATCCGTCCCTGAAGCAGCTGCCCAGTGTGTGGGAGGCAGGTTCTGCCCCACAAGTGCCAGAGGACAGTGAAGGGACAGACCTTCCCGCATCCTGGATGTGAAGAATTCCCTCTCCTCCAGATACCGCCGGGGGCTCGGGGTGGGACAGGCTCCTCACTTCCGGGACCTGTGACTGAGGACTGACCAGGAGGATGCGCGGGGCGCTCCGGGGAAGGGACCTGGGGAGGCACAAAGGAACGCTGGGGTGGGTTGGGAACCTTGAGAACGGGAGCTGGAGAGAGCCGTAGCAACTGCTCACCTGCAAGACGGTTGGCTTTGGGCACCTCGTGATTTCCTCGTTCCTGGACTGGGCCTAGAAAAAACTGTGAATGTGGAACCTTCCTCTTCTGCGCGCGCCTTCCCAGAGATACCAGGGGTCCCCCAGCGTAGGGCTTCTTAACATTCCCGTGTTCGTCCTTACGGTCTCACGGGGGTCAATGAGTCAATAGGATTCTTGCCCCCAATGGGATTCTTATACCTCAAAAACTGGCCCGGGAGCCCCTTTCCAGGTCAATAATGAGCCCTGAAAAAGAAGCCACTTTGCTCGCGTGACCCTAGACTGGGTGCTCTTGGTGGCCTTCTGTGGGTGGCCCCCCTGTCCTTTACATTTGCCGCAGGGTCCACCTGTGAACAGGGCTAACTGGGAGGCCTTACTGAGGCCTGCACGGCCTTGGGAGATGAGGTCTAAGAGGAGGGAGGTGGATGGAAGGAGGCTTCGGCCATCGGGGCCATGTCCGCTCATGTCCAGCAACCGAGTGAAGGAGAAGGCACCCGTCTGTAGGAGGAGCCTAGAAGCCTAGCTGAAGTCAAATCAGCTCTCTTTGCGACTGTGAGACTGGGAACGGGAGAGACGCCCCCTGGTGGAAGGGGAGCCTCGTGTTTCTTTCCTGTAGACAGGAGACGCCCACTGTCATAGGGGAGAGGTAGACCAGGGACCAAGATAGATCTGGAACCGAAGCTGGGAGTGCAGCCAGGGAGGATTGAGGGCTGCTTGGAAGGGCGGGGCCGGGGGGGGGGGCGCGAATCAACCCACCTATCACCTCCGGGTCTTACCGAACAAACATTCTAAGTAAGTTCGACTTCCCGCGCCAGAGCCCAAACTGGCAGTGGAGACCCAGGTCGCCCACATTGTTCTCTCTGCACTTGAGGCTTCTCCAGGAGAAAATTATTTAAGTATACTATATTGTTACATTGTGTTGTGCTGATCGTCTCAGCTGTTATTGTCGCTGTCGTTATTTATTGTGGTTTGCTTGCCTCTACTGGAGAATCTCAGCAGGAACTGCTGCCTGGCTGTCTCCTCCCCACCAGACTCTACCTCTGCAAGCCTTGGGAACCACTGAGGGCTGTCGGGGGAACACCCCACTGTTTTAATATTTATTTATTGTTAACAAAGGGAACTGGGTTCCCGTATCAGCAGTGTATGCAATCCCCGTGTTTCCCCGTTTGAGCGTGTTATATTCTTGTAAGAAATGAAAATAAAATGCAAGTGTAACGTCCTGTCTCCAAAGACTGTATGGTTGAGAAGGCGGTCCAGGGAGGTATGGAGAGCCTGTGATGTCACAGACCTCTGGGGATTCTGTCGGTTGGGGGACAGGATGGGGTGGGTGGCTGAAGGTATGCAAGGGTTGAGCTTTGGGGGGCAGTCTGCAAGGACCAACCTCTTTTGTCCATTGCCTTCTGGATCACCTCATTCCTGAAAGCTTGCTCTTTGTTTCCTGCTTGCCAACTACCTGAAAAGATGATCTTGCCAGGCACACAGTAGGGAAAGCCTGGAATCCCAGCTCTTAGGGGAATGAGGCAGGAGAATTGTGAGTTTGAGAATAACCTAAATTACATAGTGAGATCCCGATTGAAAAGAAGAGACAATGTTTTTATGTGGTGCTATAGTTAACTGTTGATACAGTTATATATCCCGACATGCTATTGGCTGCTTTCATCTCTCCCCTAAATCCCAGGGTGATCAGAGCTCAAATACTTAGGGAGTAAAGACCCCTGAGAATCACATCCTACACCTAGATCCAGGATTCTTGGGTGATGGCAGGCGGGATTCTGACATTGAGGGCCTAGGCAAGAATATGGGAACAGCTGGATGGCAATGGTGCACACCTTTAATCTCAGCACTCGGGAGGCAGAGGCAGGCGGACCTCTGTGAGTTCGAGGCCAGCCTGGTCTACAGAGTGAGTCCCAGGACAGCCAGGGCTGTTACACACAGAAACCCTGCCTCAGAAAGTAAATGAATAAATACATAATAAAATAAATATGAGAACAAACAGGCAGGCCTTGACCTCATATGGTCCAGACGACAGCCCTACAAGTTCCTGGAGGAAGGAACGTGTGTGGTGTAGCCGGTGAGCTGTTACCTTGTGGGGGCATCTGTCTGCGTGAGATAGGCAGAGAGGGCCACGACCAAGGATGGAAGGAAGACAGGAGTGCTCAGAATTGTGGGCCTGTGTGTGTGTGTGTGCCTGTGTGTTCACTCTGCACACATGCATGCCACAACATGCATGTGGAGGTCAGAGGACAATGTACAGGAGGTGCTTCTCGGCTTCTACCATTTGGGTTCTGGGGGTCGAACTCAGGTCAGCCTTGGCAGCAAGCACCTTTACCTGCTGGGCCATCTTACCAGCCACGAGGCCCTGTGTCTCCATGTTCTACTGCTGTAGATGCTTGCATAAATAAAAACATGGGCATTCCTTAATGCTGCCAAGGGTCATCACCCTCCTTTGCCAGACTACAGACTCCTGACTTACGCAGGTCCTCGTCCCCCAGTTTTCTATATATTTTTTCTGCTGCTTGTGGAGCATTCCAGAATCCCTGTTGAAGACATGTAAGGCAGTAGGTATTGATTAAGCCAGCATACTACAGAGAACACGATATCCACTCAAATCAGGCCAGAGCCTTGCAACAGACCGGTGCTTCCAGGGCTGAGGAAGGCTAGCTCATATTTTACTCTTTGCTGCCCCCCTGTGGCCATGACCATGCTTTTTCTTAGGCTCGTCTGACTCTTATGGTTAATACATATTTAATTGTGTGTACTGGTGTGTGGTTATGTGCCCACGAATGCAGGCGCCTGAAGAGGCCAGAGAAGTCTGATCCCTAGAGTTGTGATTACAGGTGGCTGTGAGCCACTCAGTGTGGGTGCTGGGAGCCCGACTTGGGTCCTTTGAAAGAGCAGATGTACATGTTTAACTGCGGAGCTACCTCTCTCCAGCCTGAACCTCCACCGTTTTAGAAAGTTCTGCTTTCTCCTGTGGAATTCTATATAATGGCTGGAATTTGTTTGGTTTATTAATTCATTTTGGTGAACATATGAAATTTTGATGACATTGGAATTATTAACACAGTTCGTGTGTGTGTGTGTGTGTGTGTGTGTGTGTGTGTGTGTGTGTGTGAGTTAAGCCAAAATTTCCTGAGTTCTTTTAGGGCTAAAAGTTAACTTCCCAATCTGGAAGGTCTGGAGTAAGTGACTGTTCAGGGGTCCAGGGACTACGAAGTGCGGATCCAAGGTAATTCGATGTGAGTGGAGTGCTGGAATCCAAACGGCTTTGGAGAAGAAAAGAAAGTCTGAAGTTAAACATCTGAGGTCCATCCTAAGGGAGAGAGATGTAAGGGGTTAGGCGCTGTCACAGGGCAGATGGACTTACCTGCAGGGAGCAGAGGCAGGTGGGCGAAGCTTGCAGCCTTTCTCCAGTCAGAACTCTCCTGTCTTGGCAATGGCTAGAAGATGCTGCCCACTCCAGGGGAGGGTCTTCAACGGTCACTCGAACCTTCCAGGAAACATTCTCAGAGACCCACCCAGAGGCCTGTCTCTTTGCTAATGCCAGATCCAATCAAGGTGACAAGCGAGACTAACCATCAACAATCATGAGCTCAGGCACTGGCTTAGACTTCCAGTAAAGCAAGAATGTGTGGATTTAAAAAAAAAAAATTTACAGTGCGTTCCTATTTAAGAGGCAGCCTCACTGAAAGCATGATGCAATATTCAGAGCTAGGCAACTGATATGAATCTCATGTCTGCGGCTCACTAATCAGTGTATTGCTCAATTTCCTAGACTCTCGCTTTGTATTATAAAATGTGACTATAAATAGCATTAGCTTCAAAGAGCTTTTGTGATGACAGAAAAACGTATGAAAAGTGTGGATCAGACGGCTTGGTGGCATGCTCAAAAAATAGCAAACACTTGAATCTGGCAGAGACTGCTCTAAATATTTTGCATATGTTCACTTCTGTAATCCTTGTAAGGATCCTATAACATTAAAAATATAGAAGCTGAGGCCCAGGAAGTTTAGGGGAATCACTCAAATGTAAAGAGGTAGCAAGTGGCTGTACCAGTTAGCTGCTGCTGCCTAGCAAGCCTGTCCAGACCACCTGCACATTACTGATAGGAGAACGGCGGTATTCAGTCAGTTCCTCTTTATCCCTTTGTCTTCTGCTCGAGGCCCCAGAAGGCTTTGGGTGAGCTAAGTTCATCCCTGGAAGTGAGCTCAAAGGCAAGCCCTGCAGTCGGGGTTCTTTTCCGTCAAAGGAAGGCGTGAGGCAACCGCAGCCACAGTTCTAACATCTGAGTGTGGGAGGTGGGTCATGGGGAGAGGGGGTACGTCCTCACGTTTACCCTGGCCTTGCGTTTCCGCTCTGTATCTCCAGTCCAGGCTTCCCACTCACTCCTGGGCTTGCTCTCTATTCTTAGTAAATTATTCCTTCTTCAAAGTTTAAACCTCACCCAGGGCCTGGGGTCTGTAAATAGACTGATCTCTTCTCCTGCAAGAAGGTGGTCCTAGTCTGTCTCTCTGCCCATCTCCTCTTGAGTCTCTTGGTTCAAGATGGTCCGGGGGGGGGGGGGGAAGTCATGGTTCCTGCTACTCACCTCCACGCTTTTCTGTGCCAACACTTATCCTCCCCCAAGAGGGCAGCTGGTACCAAGTGACATGCCTCTCATGCTCATGTTTGATGTGACAGCTAGTAAATCATTGTGTTTTCCTCACAAGGGTCACTTTTACTCTCTGCCCTGGCCTTGATCCAGGGTTGAGTTTTCTACTGGAATCCGATGGTTGCTTCTCCGTTATTCACGAAATTTCTTATTCATGTGTTAATAGTTTAGAGTTTTATTATATGCATGCTTTCTATTATAAGTGGCCTCAAATGAATTTTAAGATTGGGTTTTGGAATCATAATATATATATATATATTATGATTATATAACATATATAACATATATAATACATATATAATACATATAACACACTATATATTATATATATATATAAATATATATTTGATATATATATAAAATATATATATATATATATAACAAATCAGTGTGCCAGTTTTACCTCTTAGAAATCAGTCAGACCTGCAACCGCTCTGGGGTCTGGTCTGGGTTGTTTAAAACTCTTCTCTGGGAAGAAGTGCCAGGATGAGGGAAGTGATACTTAGCTTTCCAAAATGACCCATTCAGACTAGATGGCTTCCTTTGCGGGTGGAACTTATTCCCCAATGTATCCATCATGGCTCAATTCTAAATATGAGAGAAAACGCATACATGAGCAAAACGGCCCTGGCAGTTCTCTGCTCAGCGGCTGTATACAGCGCTTCTCCTAGACATAAACATCCCCACAGAACGTCAGCAGCAATTAGAGAGGTCATCCCATGACTGCGGGGAAACAAGACAAAAATAAGGGAACTTGTAACTCGGACCAAACACCAGACTGGGCAAGATTCTCTATCACCACAAAAGTAGCCGAACGTCGCCCTCTGCTGGCTATCCTGAGTGACTGCTGTCAATCCAGCTCCCCTTTGTTCCCCGTTCCTAGAAAACAAAGGGGGAAGGCAGCCATCGTGAAATTTCTTCCGCTTCCAAAGAGCATCCAGTTACGCATGGATCTTTATTTCCTTGTACCCCAGGTCACCCGGCACAGCCCCAAAGCTGTCAGGATCATGTAATCAAGTCCTGGATTTCCTCTGGGCTGAGTTCTTCCTACACTGCTCACGACAGGCAAGCTTCCTCCGCGCAGGCTGTGGTGGGTGAGAAGAGTCAGCCTTCTCCAGGAGGAGTTAGCAGCGGCTGCTCAGAACAAACTGGCATGACTTGCTACCCCCGTGTCCTGCTCTGCTCCGTTCTGCGCTGACCTTAGCCGGATTATTTTAACAGTCTGTCAAAGGAAGTCCTTTAGACACTCCACGTAGCGACGCTCATAGATGATTTGTGGATCAGGTGGCGGTAAAAACCAGAACAGTTTTAGAACTCCATCCCATAGCCACCTGACCCACCAATCATTTATGTTTTTGTCAATCAGATACAAACTGGAGTTACCCAGAAGAGGGAACCTCAACTGGGGAATTGCCTCCATCAGTTTGGATTGTGGCTAAGCAGGTGGTTCCAGGTTGTACAAAGAAAACAAGCTGAACAGGCCATGGGGGAAACAAGCCAGTAAACATCATCCCCCCTGGTCTCGGCTTCAGTTCCTGCCTCCAGGTTCCTGCCTTGAGTCCTGCTCTGGCTTCCCTGGATGATGGAGTACACAACCCATGTCAGCTCCGGCTGCTGTGACCAGCCTGCCTCGGCCACGGAGACACAGCTTTACACCATCATCTGCCGCCAGGCGCTTTCCCATGCTCATCTGTGCAGCGCGCACGCCTCTTAAAGTGTCAGTCACAGCTCTCGTCTCTTGCCTGTTCTCATGTCCCCACTTCGAGAAGGCTTTTCCCTCCTTCCCTCTGTCCCTCCCCCAATAAACCTCTCGCACTAACTCTGTTGTGTGTGGTGTGTTCTCCCAGGGGCCTTCCTTGGAAGGGAAGGCCAAAAGGTAGCTCACTTCACTGTGGTGATATTTTATTTGTGCTGAAATGTGGTATTTTATTTGTATGTTAATAAATAAAGTTTGCCTGGAGATCAGAGGTCATAGCGAGCCATAAACAGAAGCCGGGCGGTGGTGGCACATGCCCTTAATCTGATCACATGGCAGGCAGAGTCTCTGTGTGGTCAAGGACACAGATGAGCGTGGTGACACACGCCTTTAACCCCAGTACCAACCATCGAGACCTGGAGGTCTGTATAGACAGGCAGTGACGAGGAAGTGATGTGGCTGGGCTTAGAGCCAGTGAGAAGGCAGGACAGGAAGGCAATAAAAACACGGTTAGACAGGAGGAATCTCTTGGAAAGCTACGGCATAGTGGTAAGATAAGCCTAGTCAATGGCTCTTCGCTGGTTCTCTGATCTCTTCGGTTATTACCTCTGCATTTGGCTCTGTGTTTCTTACTTAATAAGACTTTTAGAAATTCGTCGACACTTCACCACTTTTTTTTTTTTATCCTTTCAACCCACAAGCCAACTAAACCCTTTCCCTCCGTGTTGACTTTAGTCAGTGTCTTTACCACAGCGACAGAGGGAATAGGATTGGCGTCCACGCTCGGAAGATGGAAATGAGGCGTAGTGACAGCATGCCTCCCCAGAGCTTGGTCTGTCAGGCAGCCCCTGGGACTGAAGCCCGGCTGCACGGATTGGCGGAGACCCCCGTCTGTTACACGTGTACAAGCACCAGCTTTCTGTAGTTATGAATAAGTTCGGCTGTGGTTTATTGCTCAAGGACAGAGGCACCGGAAGTGCAAACAGAGCTGAACGTCTCCCGACTTCCCAAATTTGGCGGTCACCTTGCTCTGGGTGGAACCCAAAGTCCTCACATGACTCGGAATTCAACTTCCCGTTCCCTCTCACTCCAGCTTCATGGATCTCTATGCTGTTCCTCGACTATTCCAGAAACTGTTCCTGCCTCAGGGCCTTTGTACCTACAGCTCCTTCTGAGGCATCTGTGCAGCCTCTTCCTCCAGTCTGCTCAAATGTCGCCTTCTGAACAAAGCACCCCCCACGCCTTCCCCAACCAGTCTGTGGAGATTCCCCATCCTGGTATTTAATGTGTGTGTGTATTGTGTATGGTGTATGGGGTGTGTGTGGTGTGTGTGTGTGTGTGGTGTGGTGTGTGTGTGTGTGTGTATTGTGTATGGGTGTGTATGGGGTGTGTGTGTGGTGTGGTGTGTGTGTGTATTGTGTATGTGTGTGTATGGGGTGTGTGTGTATTGTATATGGGTGTGTATGGGGTGTGTGTGTGTATGGTGTGTGTGTGTGTGTGGTGTGGTGTGTGTGTGTGTGGTGTGTATGGGTGTGTATGGGGTGTGTGTGTGTGTGTGTATGGAGTGTGTGTGTGTGGTGTGGTGTGTGTGTGTGGTGTAGTGTGTGTGTGTGTGGGGGGGGTGTGGTGTGGTGTGTTGGCTGGTCCCGAGGACCCCGATTGTCTATGCCCTCCCCTGCAGTGGGACTATAAATGCTCCACTGCAGCCCACTCTTGATTACCCAGGTTCTGGAGACTGTGCCTCTGGGTCTCCTTTTGGCATGAGGTCTAGGCACTGAATTCAGGTCTTGAGCTTGCAAGGCAAACACTTTACTGACTGGCCTGTGTCTCCAGGAGTCTAAAACCCCTCACGTCTACCTTATTTTCCCCTGTGGGGTTTTCCACCATAGGATACACTACGTGATTGAGTTATTTTATTCCCTGTCTGGCTTCAATGGGAATGAAGGTAGGTTTGTCGTTCTCTGTGATATATCCCAGTCTCCCGAGCACAGCAAGTTACTTAACCACTTTATGCCTTAGTTTCCTTCTGTAAAATGGGGTAAAAAACAGTAGCTATCACAAGAAGATTTGCTTCTCTGAGTTGGTATCTGTGAAGTGCTCAGAACAGTCCTAGAAGAGCTATGCAAATGTTTTCTGTAATTAGCATAATTACCACCACCACCTCCAACACTACCACCACCAATACCTCAACCACCACCACCACCACCACCACCACCACCATCACCACCACTCACCATTACCACCACCACCATCAACAACAACACCTAAACCACCACCACCACCACCACCACCACCAACAACAACAACAACAACACATCAACCACCACCACCACCACCAACAACAACACCTAAACCACCACCACCACCACTACCACCAACACATCAACCACAACTACCTCAACCACTGCCGCCGCCTCCGCCTTAACCACCACCACCTCAACCACCTCCTCCACCACCACCACCAATGATACCTCAACCACAATCACCATCACCACCATCACCACCACTACCTCAACCACCACCATCACAATCCTTGTTGTTACTATTATCTGTTCAGATAGCAAAATAGCACGCACAAAGACAGATTGGAAACAGCAGGATGTATTGATGCTCTAGAGGAAAACAACAACCATGAAGCCAATAGGAAAAGGGACCGCCAGGAACTCCATCATACCTGGACATCTTATTATACGCTATTACGCTATTTAAAAAAAAAACTTATTTATGGGGTTGAATAAATGGCTCATCAGGTAAAGGTGCTTGCCAGACAAGCCTTGTAACCTGATTTTGAGCTCTGGAATCTATCTATCTATGTACAGGTGGAAGAAGAGAACCCGTACCACACATCATTGTCTTCTGACCTCCACCAGCCTGCCCAAACTCACACATCCATCATGTGCATACCCACAATATTCCTCCTCTACTGCCTGTAAGATTGCTTATGATTTCTCTGTTCCCATTAAGAAGCAAGCTCCAGGCAGAGCTTCGGGTTTGTGGAGTAAGTCGCAGCATCCCAAGCGCTTCCAATCATCACTGGCAACAGAATTCTTCCTGCCCTGTACTAGCTGACTGCATAATGGGTTATGTATTTATCTTCTTGTTTCCATCCTAGAACACAGGGGATTTGTGAAGAGAGAAGATACAAGAGTGATGGGTGAAGCTGGGTCCTATAACCTGAGAGGCGAGCGCCCTGGGGCCGGCCAAATCTGTCCTCCGTGCTCAGGGTAGAGCCTTTGTTTTCTGTCATGGGGTGAAGATTGCTCCGGGCCTCCGTGTCTGGGTTGATGCTGGGCACACACCTTCAGTTCTTCCGTTTTCTCACTCCTTCCTTGGCTCCGCCCAGAGGGCTCAGTGACATACCACGAGGAAATGTTTCCTCTAGGGGATGGTCCTAGAGGATTGTGACTGCCAAAAGAATGGTGCTGAGGAGACTGGGTTTGGAAGGTAAGGCGGATTGGAGGAGAGCTGGCAGAGCTGAGGAGTCCTTCCTTGGCTGATCTCACGGGTGGGGGCGGGGATGAAAAAGCCTGGAGGATTTGGGCAGCAGCCTTGTGGTCCCGAGCTCTTCCTCCTCAGGTTGTCACTGTCCAGACGCTGTTTATTTATGGTCTCTGCTCCGGGGGCAGCGCGAGGGGGGAGAAAATGAAAGTGAAAGCAGACGCGTTTGCTGCGGGCCTCCATTCCAGGCGGGGCTTTCCTCCTCTGCCCCTTACATGACACCAACCCACCTCAAAGCCAGTGGTAGTCAGGACCGGCTACAGAAACGCTTTGATCAACGACTTCGGTGCTTGGTATTCAGATTATACTGCATCTGCAGATCTCAAAGAGGGAGGCTTTGTGCATTTTGTAGCAGACGCAGCTATTTAGATCTTCAGGTTAACAAGGGCTGAACTGGATCTAACCCTAAAGCTGAATGAGGCCACTGGCTTAAAGGACACTCCCCGCCCCGACCCCCTCCCACCCACGAAGGGCACGTGGGCAGGAGAAGAGGAGAAGAGAATCTGCCACAAAAGAAAAAATTCACCAAGAGGCATAACAAGCTCTGCCATTCAGCCAATGCCCAGCATTTGCTACACGCCCCTAACGCAGTCTCCTACGGCCCTGTTTATTGTTGAGGAAACAATATTGTTAGTCGGCGGTTTAAGAGTATGCAACCAGGAAGTGACAGTCAAAAGTTGCACACCCAGAAACTCAAAGCTGAGCTCATCATTCACGTTTTTTCCACGACTGCTTCAATTGACATCGCACAGGAGTGTGAAGAGGGCAGATGTGGAGGACGCAGCAGCGAGGTGGGGTGACCAGCCAGCCTCACATGGGATAAAGAAACCCGGATGGACGAAGACTGAGAAATACACTTCTCTCCTTAGAGGAGCTTGCCTGTGCTCCCCCCAGCCCCAAAGCCACCAACTGCTAGGTAAGTACGTTTTTATAGACTATTGAAAGAGTAGTTAATTTTCATGACTAGTTATGAAACGTTAGGACGTCTGTTATAAGAAATCTAAATTAGGAAAACAAGATAAAATGAGCTAAACTTTCCACCACATCTTTCAGAATTGTTTTAAACTGTTTAATTTTTTAATTTCTAATATTAAAGTAGTCAAGATTAGAACACTGAAATAAGCATTTAAGTGTACAGTCACTTAGCATAACCTTACCCCAGCCTGAAAATAAATCTATATGAATGAATGAAAGAAAGAAAGAAAGAAAGAAGAAAGGACATGACTTCTCGGAGGTATAGTGGAGGAGAAAGGTTACTGTAGCTATGTGGGAGAACATAGCCAGAGGCAGGGATCTCTGAGAGTCCAGAGTGGGCATGACCAGACTGAGTTGGGCCATGTGGGGAGATGGGGGATAAAGGTGAGAGAAGGCTCCAGGTACAGCAGCCGGGAGGCCAAAGGTCCAAAAGGGGTGGGTAACCATGATGTCTGGATTATATAGGGAAGAGCCTCTGGGGGAAGGGCAGCCCAGCCCCTGGGCTGCAAAGTTCAGGGTAGAGGGCAGGGTATGCCAGCCAAACCCTGCAACAGGTAGTGACTGAGGGATGCTGGGAGAACCTGGCTGCCAGGTCCACTTTGATTCGTTAAGTAGGCACCTCAGTTATTTGTCCTGGGTTTGAAACTTAACACTATACACATATACTAAATGTTGGTAGCAGTTGCTTTGGGGGCGTGGAACTACGGAGTAATAGTTTTCTCGTTTTAAATTTACATATATTCACAATAGTCTACAATGTAGAAATTCCTAATTAAGCAAGTAAATGAGTTTAAGAAAAGGCTTCCTATTTGGGTAAAGCTGAGTTCTGAGTCAGCTGAATTTTCACTGACTGAAATGACAAAGCCACCTCTTCACTTGTCTATAGAGGAGACATCAGAAGACAGAACACATAAACCCAATTCCTACCCCAAGACTCTCATCGTGTCCCAAAGAAACAAGTGTTCATTTCTCAAGGAAAAGGCTGAAAGCGTCCAGCATTGGAATCGACTGTCATGGAGATCACGGATCATGACACCCCCCAGGATGGATCCACATCCTCAAGTAATCAGAGGACCGTTAGTGAAGACAGTCTTTCGTTGATTGAAGCTGTTAAAAAGGAAAATGTTGACAGGATCCAGCAATTGCTGGAAAGAGGGGCTGATGTCAATGTCTGTGAAGACATGGGGGGTTGGACACCTTTGCACAATGCAGTGCAGCTTGGCAAGGTAGACGTTGTCGAGCTCCTGCTTCGTCATGGTGCTGACCCCCGTCGAAGGAAGAAGAATGGGGCCACTCCCTTCATCATCGCTGGGATCCACGGAGACGTGAGACTGCTCGAGATTTTCCTCTCTAGAGGAGCAGATGTCAATGAGCACGATTTGAACGGCTTCACGGCTTTCATGGAAGCTGCCGAGTATGGTAACGTCAAAGCCTTAAGATTCCTTTTTGATAAGGGAGCCAATGTGAATTTGAGACGGGATACCACGGAAGACAGAAGGCGACTGAAGCAAGGAGGGGCCACAGCTCTTATGAGTGCTGCTGAAAAGGGACACACAGAAGTCCTGAGTATTCTCCTCAAGGACATGGGGGCAGAAGTCGATGCCCGGGACAATATGGACAGAAATGCCTTGATCCGTACTCTGCTGAACTCCGATAGTGAAAATGTGGAGGAGATTACTCGCCTTCTGCTCCACCACGGGGCTGACGCTAACGTGAGAGGAGAGGGCGGGAAGACACCCCTGATCTCCGCAGTGGAAAGGAAACACAGAGGTTTGGTGCAGATGATACTGGATCAGGAGGGAATAAACATCGATGATAGAGATAGCCAGGGCAAGACAGCCCTGCTAATCGCTGTTGAACTCAAACTGAAAGAAATTGCCGAGTTGCTATGTGCTAAGGGAGCCAATACCAACTGTGGGGATCTTGTTGGGATAGCCAGGAGGAATTATGATCCTTCCCTTGCAGACCTTCTGCTCCGTTATGGAGCTAATGATGAAACAGGCCCTCCTGCTGGAGACAGGTTGCCTCATAGTTCACGCTGGGAGGAAGCCTTGAAAAGACTTCACCGTATGTCTCGACCCATGATTGGCAAACTCAAGATCTTTATGGACAATGAATTTAAAATTTCTAGCACTTCCGAAGGGGGCATCTACCTGGGGTTCTATGACAATCGAGAGGCGGCTGTGAAGGTCTTCCGTGAGGACAGCACATATGCACATAATGAGGTCTCCTGTCTGCAGAGCTGCCTTGGACACAGTAACTTCGTGACATTCTATGGACATGAGACCAGCAAGGGCTGTTCATATGTGTGTATGTCCCTGTGTGATTGGACACTGGAAGAGTTCCTGGAAGGGCCCAGAGAGGAACCCATGGAGAACGGGGAAGATAAGTTTGCCCGCAATGTCCTCTTGTCTATTTTTGAGGCTGTTAAAAAGCTACACTTGCATGGATATACCCATCAGGATCTGCAGCCACAAAACATCTTAATAGGTGAGGCCTTTGTGGTAGTCTTTTATGTGTGGCTGTGACTGAGCATCACAGACTAAGAGATTTGTAAAGAATGGAGATTTATTTCTGATACTCATGGGGGATAGCCCAGGTCACCTCTTGGGGGCTAAATCCCTGACTTAACTCACCTTTAGCTCTCACTCCCAACTTCTATCATTCTTTCATTCCTCTTTCCGGGGACTCAGTGGCTTCTTCTAGAAGGAAGAAGAGCCTGAGGGGGCAGGGGACCGTGACTCCGAGCCAGCACATTTCTGACCTATGATGGTGGGCGAAAGTACCAGAGGAGCTTGGGGCTGGTGGGGTTAACTGGATGGAAAGCGATGCCAAGATATTCTTAGACACAGAGCCCTGCTGCTCAGTTGTTAGCCATAGGATGCAGCCTTAACTGTGGCCAGCAGCCCCCTTCCTGTGCTGTGCCCCAGGAGCTGTGTGAGTGGACAACTGGTCAACCTCGCCCTCATCTTCTCCTACTGTCTGCCCTGTGAAAAATAAAATGTGTGTCCTGCTCTTGACAGACACCTACTCGATCAAATGAAGCTAGACATGGGTAAATAGTACTGCTGATCTTCAGAGATGATAGATTGTATAATGTGTTACCTAGTTATTTAAATGATTTGACTATCACACCATGGAGAATATTTTTTTTTAATGCACCTCTGGAACTGTCCCTTAGACTCCAAGAAAGCTGTTCGCCTGGCAGATTTTGATCAGAGTATCCAGTGGAAGGAAGATCCACAGACGGTCAAGAGAGACTTGGAGGTAATTTCTGTGTCCTAGTTAGCTTTTAAATTTTCTCTGCTTCCTTATTTGTTCATTCTCTCACTTCCTGTGGCCAGATAGAGAACTTCTTATTTTAACCTGGAAGGAAAGACTTCTTAAGGCTTCCTTCCACCTTGTCCATGGTGGCATTTCCGTGTGTCTCTCACAGGGTTGTAGATGTAACCAATCGTCTTATTAAAATAAGAAACACAGAGCCAATGTAAAAGAGAAAGCCGAGAGGTCAGAGCTCAGAGATAAAATCTTACCTCCTGCAGTGCTCCTAACTTCCCCGAGAGAGAGCTACTTCCTGTTTGTCTGTGTTTAAATAGTCTTTCTGTTCTGCCTTCTCATTGGTTCTAAACCCAACCACATGACTGCCTCATCACTGCCTGTAAGTACCGCCTTCCAGGTCTTAAAGGCATATGTCTCCAATACTGGCTGTATCCCTGAACACACAGAAATCTACCTAGCTCTTCTAACCACCACGCTCTTGCTATGGTTCTAATAGCTCTGACCCCAGGGCAACTTTATTTATTAACATAAAATTAAAATCACATTTCAGTACAAATAAAATATCACCATATTTCCCCTTTTCTATTTTAATAAAAAGAAAAAAGGCAAAAGGTTATAACTAACAAAAGAAAAACTATATACAAAAGTACAATAACTATATACAATATATACAAGTAACAAATACCTAAACGATGTCTAGTCCATTTGTATTTGACAAATCAGAGAAAATAATTCCCTTATCTATCCTATTTTAGTAAGTTCAAAATGTATCTAATTCACTTTCTATCCTAATTAATCTTCAACTATAACTAACTAATCTTCAACTCCCTCAGAGACCCAAGAAGGAAATAATATTAGCTAACAAAAATAAAAACAGGAAGTGCACAAAAGCAACTTCCAAAAATTTTGTGAGTTGACAGAAACAGCCAGTTGCCTGGACAGTCACCTGAGGTTTCTCAGCAGTGTTGGGGCATCATCTTCAGCCTATAGGCTTAGCGTATCTGACAGACTCATTTGTGAAGTAGGTTGTACACAAGGTCAACAGTTCAACCTCACATTGGGTGAGAGCAGTCCATGTACCAGAAACACCTGAATTCCACTAGTGTCATGTCATGATTCAGGATTTTAAATTCTGGAAATTGTTGATGGTTTTTGAATTCAGCTGTCCATTCTTCTTGGCTGTGTATATATGGCTTCATCTCAGCATCCCCTTCTTCTCCACATCCCTCTATTAAATGCCAGTCTACTATTGAGAGGCGTGAGCTTTCAGTTGCTGTTCCATTGCACACCAGAAGCCATCGGCCCACTGCCTGTTCAGCTGCCTTCAAAGAAAAGGGCACTGTACCTTTTCCAGATTGTGAAGGCCACTTCAGGGATGGTGCCATATTGTCCTGGCCTCAGAAGAAGCCTTCTGATAAAGCCATAACCACACTTGTTTTGGCAGGAATTGGTAGTCCTTTGTTTTGTGTTCTGTCTGTCCATTTTGTCCTGTTGATTTGAGGATACTTTGTTGTCCAGTGGCTAACTTTTGCCACAATGAAAATTAACTCCATATGCAGTTTCTTCAATGCCCATATTTTCTCTGAAGTAGATTGGTACTGCCAGGAGCCGACATGTCTCAAAAAAGAAAAATTTCTAAGTTATTAAAACATTTTAAATGCCATATTCGGTAGATTTCTGAAGGGTTTGAAGATGACCTGTCTAAAATATATCTGCTCAATTTTTAAAACATATCTAATATGACTACAATTTCTATTGTAATGTCTAACTACTTTCATTTCTTTATATCCTAATAGTTGGTAATAATGTAAAGTATTTAAAACTAGCAATTGTCTTTTTCTTTTCTTTTCTTTTCTTTCTTTCTTTCTTTCTTTCTTTCTTTCTTTCTTTCTTTCTTTCTTTCTTTCTTTCTTTCTTTCTTTCTTTCTTTTTTTTTTTAAAAAAAAAACAACAAGAACCTTAAATCTAATCTCCTTTGCTTAGCCTTTTTCCTAAGCCTTGACAACAACGTATAACCAACCCCCCTAAACACTGAAAATTATCCCAGACCCAAAACCCATTAAAAAGACCAAAAAAAACCACCCACCCCACACCACCTCTTTGGGAATGTGGGCGTCATTCTTAAAATTGCTTCCTGCTGGGTATGGGCGAAGTTATCTTTATCCTTGTAGTTCAAAGCTGATCTGTAGATGATGTTTGTCAGTTCAGTGATATGATTATTGTCCACGTGGAATTGTTGTTGTTGTTGTTGTTGTTGTTGTTGTGGGGCCCCATCTTCTTTCCGGAGACTTCAGTTGATGTTAGGCCTGGCCGTGATTTCCTGCAGAAAACTGATAAGAGACTCGAACACAAAGACATATATATGCAGCTAATTGAAGCCTTTTTTTCTAGAATTAGTTAGTACTCTATATGACCATTCATATCTTAACAAAGTTTAAAATGTATATATATATATATATATATATATCTTGTAAATTTTGATATAAAATTTATACTTTAAGAAAAGTTTAAAGAATCAGAATAGAATCAAAGAGTTGAGATTAGTAATAGAATAGTCCCTTGATTAATTTGGCTTTTGTCCTGTCCCATAGCAGAAAATGGCTCTTTTATTCTGGCATGATACAGGGAGTTTGTATTTTCCTTTTAACAACATGCTTGAGTTTAAAGAAGGAGAGAGCCATTCTCCAACTCCAAAGTCAGCTTTAAATTTTAATTGAACTGGGACTATTAGAAGACCAATAGTGTTAAATCTTTAGAGAAAAGCAGAAACAAACATTTAAGAAGACATAAAATTTTTTAGATAATATATACCCATACGCCGTTTCACTCTGTTTCCTGGGATAGATGATTTGTCCCTTTTCTTCAGTTGTCTCATTTGTCTTGTGTTCTTCAGATTCCTTAACCTTCATCCTCCTAAAAGACAAAAACAAAAACCTTCCCCCAAGACTAATTTTGGGGATGTTCCTTTTTGGCAAGTTATTATCTGATTAAATGAAAAGACATGTGTTACTGGTACAAGTTAGTTTAAATTGGATGTTCATGCTGATTGATGAACTATCACCTCCTCTAATTAAGAGGTTTCTCTTGTTCAAATCGAACCTTTATCAATTTTGATGGTACCCACAGCTTATCTTCTCCTGTAGAAACAAAAGCAAAACCTCGTCCCCAACGTAATACATACCCTGGCTTCCATTCTGAGGTCAGCACATCCTTAAAGTATATAGGCTGATTTAATTCTGTAGTTTTTTCTATTATCCAATGTCTCTCTGCAGCTGTTGTTCCTTTCTCATTGGCATTCAGAAAATTCAAAGTTAATAGAGCATTATGCAGTCTATTTCTGGGGGTTTTTGTTACTCCTTTCTGTTTATTTAGCATATCCTTTAGAGTTCTGTTTGATCTTTCTATAACTGCTTGACCTGTAGGATTATGTGGTATACCTGTAATATGCTTTATATTGTAATAAGCAAAAAACTGTTTCATTTTAACAGAGACATATGATGGAGCATTGTCAGTTTTGATTTGTGCAGGTATACCCATGATGGCCATAACTTCTAGCAAATGAGTGATTACAGAATCAGCTTTTTCAGAACTCAAAGCAGTTGCCCATTGAAATCCTGAATAAGTATCAATGGTGTGGTGTACATATTTCAATTTTCCAAATTCTGCAAAGTGAAACACATCCATCTGCCAGATTTCATTCCTCTGAGTACCCTTTGGGTTACATCCTGCTGGTAATGGCGTTTGATTATAGAAGGAACAAGTAGGACATTTCTTTACTATTTCTTTGGCTTGTTGCCAGGTTATAGAAAAATCCTTTTTTAAACCTTTACTATTGACATGATGTTTTTATGAAATTCTGAGGCCTCCAGCACATTTCCTATCAATAATTTATCAATCTCATCATTGCCTTGTGCTAAAGGGCCTGGCAGACCAGTATGAGATCGGATGTGAGTTATATATAAAGGATGACTCCTTTTCCTGATTGTATCTTGTAATTGAATAAACAGTGAAGTTAATTCTGAAGCATCAGGGATAAATTCTGCAGTCTCAATATGTAATACCACTCTTTCAGCATACTGAGAGTCAGTTACTATGTTGAGAGGTTCTGAAAAATCCATTAATACCAACAGAATAGCATACAATTCTGATTTTTGCACTGAATTATAAGGACTTTGAACCACTTTATGTAAATTTTCTGATTTGTAACCTGCCTTTCCTTGTTTATTGGCATCTGTATAAAATGTATGAACTCCAGATATGGGTTTTTGCTGTACAATTCGAGGCAAGATCCAATCAGCTCTCTTTATAAAATCAATTCTGTTGCTTTTGGGATATTTGCTGTTAATTTCTCCCAAAAAATTACTGCAAGCTCTTTGCCAAGGTTCACTTTCTGTCCATAATTTTTCAATGTCCTCCTTAGTTAAAGGTACGACAATTTCTGCTGGGTCTATTCCTGCTAATTGACGAAGTCTCAATTTTCCTTTCCAAATCAAGTCAGAGATTTTTTTCCCCATAAGTTTTTAATTTTTTATTTGGTTTATTTGGTAAGAATATCCATTCCAATATAATATCTTCCCTCTGCATTAATATTCCAGTAGGAGAATGCCTAGAAGGTAAAATAACCAAAATGCAATCCAGCTTTGGATCAATACGATCCACATGCCCTTCATGTACTTTCTTTTCTACCAAGGCCAATTCTTTCTCAGCTTCAGGTGATAATTCTCTTGGACTATTTAAGTCCTTGTCACCTTCTAGGGTTTTGAACAAATTAGTCAGTTCATCATTTTTTACCCCAACAATAGTTCGTAGATGAGAAATATCTCCAAATAATCTTTGAAAGTCATTAAGAGTCTGTAGTCTATCTCTCTGAATTTGCACCTTTTGGGGTCTAATTTTTTGTAGTTCTATTTTATATCCTAAATAATTAATAGAATCCCCTCTTTGTATTTTTTCAGGAGCAATTTGTAATCCCCAGCAAGGCAAAATTTTCTTTACTTCTTCAAACATTCTTTCTAAAGTATCTGCATTTGAGTCAGCTAGTAAAATATCATCCATATAATGATAAATTATAGATTTAGGAAATTTTTTACGTATCACTTCCAATGGCTGTTGTACAAAATATTGGCACAGAGTTGGGCTATTTAACATTCCCTGAGGGAGGACCCTCCATTGAAATCTTTTAACCGGTTGAGAATTATTATAAGTAGGCACTGTGAAAGCAAATCTTTCTTTGTCTTTTTCTTGTAAGGGTATTGAAAAGAAACAGTCTTTTAAATCAATAACTATGAGAGGCCATCCTTTTGGTAACAGAGTAGGCAAAGGAATTCCAGATTGTAGAGAGCCCATCGGCTGAATTACTTTGTTAATTGCTCTAAGGTCTGTTACCATTCTCCATTTACCAGATTTCTTTTTAATAACAAATACAGGAGAATTCCAAGGGCTAGTTGACTGTTCAATATGCTGAGCATTTAACTGTTCTTCTACCAGCTCTTCTAAAGCCTGGAGTTTCTCTGCTGTTAAAGGTCATTGCTGAACCCATACAGGCTTGTCTGTTAACCATTTTAAAGGTAGAGCTGTTGGTATTTTTGGAAGATCATCAGTTGTTGTGCCCTGTTCCTGTATAATATGGATGGCTGGTGACCACTCAAAATAATGCCTTCTAATATTTCTCTCAGCAACATGTGCTAGTTTATGATTTGTTTCTGAGATTGGAGGGATTTTAATCTGAGTATTCCATTGTTGCAACAAGTCTCGACCCCACAGGTTCATAGCTATGTTAGCCACATATGGTTTTAATTTTCCTCTCTGTCCTTCTGGACCTATACATTCCAGCCATCTTGCACTCTGTTTCACTCCAGATAATGTCCCAATTCCTAACAGTTGAACGTTTACCTCCTGAAGAGGCCAAGCTGGATGCCAAAATTCTGGTGCAATTATGGTAATGTCCGCACCTGTGTCTACCAGACCAGACAACAAAACACCATTTATTTTTATCGTTAATTTTGGTCTCTGTTCATTAATAGAAGTTTGCCAAAAAATTTTCTTTATGTTTTCTCCTGAATTTTCTATTTTCTCTGTTTCATCATCCTGACCAGCATGATTTATTCCAATAGTCATTTGGTTATTTAATCGCTCAGAGCAGGGATTTCCTCTACAGCTGCAGGAAAGGTTTGAACTGGTTTTGCTATGGGGGCCTGCATGAGGCCCCTCCGGGAGTTTCCCGAAAACTGAGGCAAAGGATTACCCTGTCTGTCCTTTGTTGATCTACATTCGTTGGTCCAGTGTTTTCCCTTACTACACCTTCTGCATACTCCAGAAGGAAGGGGCATTCTTTTGCCATTGTTCCTTGAAGAAACATTGCTTCTAGGAATGACCTGTTTACAGTCCCTTTTAAAATGTCCTTGCTTTCCACACCCAAAACATCTAACACTCCTCAAACCTTTTGAAATTACTTCTCCTACCCACGTATCATCATGCTCATCAACCTCAACATTAATTGTTTCTCTAATCCAATCTTCCAAAGGTGCAGATCTTGCCCTTAACGGCCTGATTATTCTTTTACATGCTGCGTTCGCATTCTCAAATGCCAAAGCTTCAATTATTGCCTTACTAGCTTCTGATCCTGAGACCATTCTGTTTACTGCTGAAGCCAGTCTTTCTAAAAAATCTGTGAAAGATTCTTTTGGGCCTTGCATAACCTTTGTGAATGACTCAGGTTTTTTTCCTGGCTCCTCAACTCTGTCCCATGCATTCAAGGCTGCCATTCGACATAAAATTAGGGTTTGAACATCATATAAACATTGTGTTTGTATTGAAGCATATTGGCCTTCTCCAATAAGCTGATCCTGACAAACTTGTATTCCTTTATCCGTCCATTGTTTTTCTACGTTTCTAGCTTCCTCCTTAAACCATGTTAGAAATTGAAGTCTCTGGCTGGGTTCCAGAACAGCTTGTGCAAGGTCCCGCCAGTCCTGTGGTATAATCCTATTATATGTTGACCAAGAGTTTAACATTTGCTTTACATATGGGGAATGCATGCCATAAGATACTATTGTCTCCTTAAACCTTTTAAAATCCATCAGTTCAATTGGAGCCCAAATATTTTGTGTAGCCATTTGATCAGGCATCTGCTGTACGGTTACAGGATAAATTAAGGGTGAGTGTGTGAAAACAGGCTTTCTTTCTGTAACCTTATGATCCAAACTTGAACCAACTTCACTGTTAATTTCTTCTGTCTGAATTTTTACAGGTTTAACAGGTTTTTCTAAAGCTGTTATCCTGGCACTTAAATCGACTATCTTTTTAAATAGTAAAATGTGAATAAGCATGGTGATAAACTGCATAATTCCCATAATACTAATCTTTTCATATAGTTGTTCCATTGTCAGACTGCCTAAAATTTCAAACAAAACCCAATTTTCTTCCAATGTACACAGGAAACCCATTTTTTTTTTAAATGTGGAAAAAAATTTTTCTTTTAAATAGTTTCCTTTATGACTTACCAAATCTGCGTAGAACAGTAGAAATCCGAGCGAATTTCAAAAGAGCCACCTAGTGTCCTAGGTGTGAATCCAGAGAGAGAGAGAGAGAGAGAGAGAGAGAAACAGAGAGACAGAGAGAAAGCAAGAAAGAAAGCGAAAGTGAAAGCGTAGCTGGCTAAAGCTTAAATCTAGCCACTTGTTCCCTCTTGAGCCGAGTCAAGGCTTGGCTTTACAGGCAGGGGCCCTGTTTAGCAGGGCAGGCCTGAGTTGTTTGTAGCACTGGCTTTAAGCAAGCAGCTCACAGTCCGGCCTGAGCCCAAGCAGACCTGGGCCAGGGCTAGGGAGTCGGCTGCTCCGGCTAGGGAGCCGGCCCCAAGCAGTTTTTAATGGATTCTTGTCACGTTGGGCGCCAGATGTAGATGTAACCAATTGTCTTATTAAAATAAGAAACACAGAGCCAATGTAAAAGAGAAAGCCGAGAGGTCAGAGCTCAGAGATAAAATCTTACCTCCTGCAGTGCTCCTAACTTCCCCGAGAGAGAGCTACTTCCTGTTTGTCTGTGTTTAAATAGTCTTTCTGTTCTGCCTTCTCATTGGTTCTAAACCCAACCACATGACTGCCTCATCACTGCCTGTAAGTACCGCCCTCCAGGTCTTAAAGGCATATGTCTCCAATACTGGCTGTATCCCTGAACACACAGAAATCTACCTAGCTCTTCTAACCACCACGCTCTTGCTATGGTTCTAATAGCTCTGACCCCAGGGCAACTTTATTTATTAACATAAAATTAAAATCACATTTCAGTACAAATAAAATATCACCATACAGGGTAGAGGAGAAGGTGGAATCGCTGAGCTGGTGTGGAGTTGCCTTTGGCTGTGGTCGCTTTCTTTATCTCTAACTCTTCCCTTCTGCCTCCCTTAGCTAAATAAGTAACTAAATGGAGGATGCTGCTTCTTCAAAGACTTCCAGGAGGCATTTCTGAATACCTCAAAGGTTCCTTCTGCAAATATTTTTCTGCTTAAGGATAAGGCAAATGAGATTTCCTCCCAACTCTATTCAAACTTACCTGCTGATCACCAAAAAAAGCCAGATACGGAGTCTCTAGACAATTCTTGGGGTGGAAGTGAGGTGGGGTCAGCCTTCAGCTCCAAGGAAAGAGAGCTCAGCAGAAGCCTCAAGACTGTAAAACAGCTCCTGAGAGGACCCGGAGCCAGGCCCTGTGTACAGAGGCTGCCTGGCTTGTTTAGACACAGCCGAGCAGTTCTCTCCTGGATCGTAGGCAATGGGCAATAGCTTTGGTTCTGGTTTGGTGGCTCCTGACTTCAATTCTTCCCCCCTGGTATCTAGTGTAACTGTCTCTTGTGCTGACCGCTTCTCTGCCCTGCCAAAGCCTGGTTCCCTGGGCTAGCACCGTGTCCCACCTGACTGGAAATTATCTGACTCTATTATCTGCCTCCTCACATAGTACTGGATCCAGTTCCTAGTTTGTCCTAAGGTGTCCCCTTTGTTCAAAGCATCCTCCTTTTATTTATTTATGTATTTATTTTTAATTTATTTTACATACCAACTACAGTTTCCCCTCCCTCTTCTCCTCCCATTTCCTCCCTCCACCTCCTTTCAACCTGCCTCCATCCACTCCTCAGAAAGGGTAAGGCCTCCCATGGGAGTAAACAAAGCATGGCATATCAAGTTGAGACAGGACCAAGCTCCTCCCCTGCATCAAGGCTGAGTGAGGTATCCCACCATAGGGAATAGGTTCCAAAGAGCCATCTCATGCACCAGGGACAGATTCTGGTCCCACTGCTAGGGGCCCCACAAACAGGTCAAGTTACACAATTGTCACCCACATGCAGAGGGCCTAGGTAGGTCCCGTGCAGGCTCCCTAGCTGTCGGTCTAGAGTCTGTGAGCTCCCATGAACTTGGGTCAGCTGTCTCTGTGGGTTTCCCCATCATGATCTTGACCCCCCCCTTGCTTATATACTCCCTTTTCCTTCTCTTCAACTGGAATTCTGGAGCTCGGCCAAATCCCTGGCTGTGGACCTCTCCATCTGCTTCCATCAGTCACTGGACAAAGGTTCTATGATAACAATTAGGGTAGTCACCTATCTGATTACAGGAGAAGGCAAGTTCAGGCATCTTCTCCATCACTGCCAGGAGTCCTAGTTGGGGTCATCCCTGTGGACCCCAGGAGCCTCCCTGGCACCAGGCCTCTCCCCAACTCCATACTGGCCCCTCTATCAAGATATCTCCCTTGTTGCCCTCCCTTTCCATCCCTCTCCCAACTCAACCATCCTGATTCCTCATGTTCCCATTGCCCATACCCTCCCCTATACCCCCCCCCTGCCCTCAGTTTATCTAGGAGATCTCATCTATTTCCCCTTCCGGCCATCCATGCATACTTCTTAGGGTCCTCCTTGTTTCCTAGTTTCTCTAGGGCTGTGGATTGAAGCCTAGTTATCCTTTGCTTTATAGCCAATATCCACTTATAAGTGAGTACATACCATGTTTGTCTTTCTGAGTCTGGGTTACCTCACTCAGGATGATTTTTTTCTAGTTCCATCCATTTGCCTGCAAATTTCATAATGTCATTGCTTTTTTTTTATTAACATTGAATAATACTCCATTGAGTATATGTACCACATTTTCTTTATCCATTCTTCAGTTGAGGGGCATCTAGGCTGTCTCCAGATTCTGGCTATTATGAATAACGCTGCTATGAACATAGTTGAGCAAGTGTCCTTGTGTATCCTCCCTTTCTTGTCTTATCTACATTCTGTCAGAACATTCAAGACCCAGGTGGAATCCTGCTGCCAACAAGTCTATCACATCAACTCTGGACCAGGCTCTTCCGGGAGCCTAAACCGTGTGGGCATGTGTGGCCTTGAAGAGCTCTTTGTGTTCAGAGCTTTGCCTTTCTCACCTAGAATCCTGAAGATTTGGAGTCCAGAGTGTTAACATGACACCATGGGGCCACAGGACTCTAGCCCCCAGGGCCCTTCAAACTCCCCCCCCCCATCTTCCATTTCCATACTGTCTGGACTGACTACTTATGTGTCACTGTGAAAACCTGAAGGAAGAATGTTTTGCTTAGGCTGGAAATGAGGGTTCATAGAGCAGCTCATCACGGACAGGAAGCAAAGCTGAGCCCTAACTGGAAGGGACCAGGTCAAGGTATAGCCACCCAGACAATCCCCTGCTGGACCACTTCTTCCAAACAGGTCCCATCTTGGAATGTCCCGCTACTTCCACATAAGTCTAATGAAAATCTGAATCTATCACTGGCCATTAGGCCAGAGCCCTCATGATCATAATCTCTGTAAATGCCGTCACAGACACACCCAGAGATGCCCTTTAATAATCTTCGAGGCAGGTATCTGACCAATGAAGTTGACAATAACGATACTAACAATCAAATCTTTCAAGGTTACTCAAAAAGAGGTAATTTTTATTTTATAATTTTGGCCTGATTTATGGCTTCTGTGCAGGCCCTTGGACGGCTGGTCCTCTATGTGGTAAAGAAAGGTGAGATCCCCTTTGAGACACTGAAGGCACAAAATAATAAAGAGGTGATTAAAAAATCTTCAGATGTGGTGACTAAGGACCTCATTTATTGCCTGTTTTATCCTGGAGAGAATGCAATGAACTGTCTGGAGGACCTTCTCAGCCATCCTTTCTTTTGGACTTGGGAGAAGTAAGTAGAACCCGGGTATGTGGTACAGCAGTGGTTCTCGACCTTTCTAATGCTGTGAGCCTTTAATAATTTAATAATAATTTAATAATAATTTAATAATTCATGGTGTGATGATCCCCAACCACAAAATTATTGCATTGCTACTTCATAACTGTAACTTTGCTACTGTTATGAATCGTAATGTAAATATCTGCTGTGCAGGATGACTGATATGCGGCCCCTGTGAAAGGGTCATTTGACCCCCAAAGGGGTTGTGACCCACAGGTTGAGAACCATTGTGTCACAGGCTCTCAGATGGAGAGGGACAAGTGGTGTGGGCAGCTGCCAGGGCTGGGAAGCAGCAGGCCCAGGCTTTCCTCTCACCTTGGCATGTAGGCAGTGTGTCCGTGGGAGGTGCAACCACCTGTTCTGGTTTTAAGTACTGAAGAATGGTGGGAAGCAATGGGGTGGCCTCTCCCATTATGCAGAAATTTTATTAAAAATCAAAACATATCAGTCTTCTCTTTTTGGAAAAAATGGAATGACCATGATATTTCTATCATTCTCAGCCGCTACAGAACACTTCGGAATGTGGGGAATGAATCTGACATAAAACAACCAAAAGGTAAAAGTGAGCTTCTCAAACAACTCCAGCCTCAGACACATGAACCTTCCAGAAGTTTTTATCAGTGGAAATCTAAGGTATGAACAGTTTCTGTGACTTAGGAAGAAGAGTATGTGTAACAGTTGATGCTGCTTTTTCTAACTTATTTTGTACACCAGGCTGTTGCTACCAGGAAGTGAATGAGATCATTTTCTTCTCTCCAAATGAGCCCTCTTGACTCTTTTGAGTCTCTGCTCCCTCCTTCAGAGCCCAGGGCCCCCAAGACACTGTCATTAAGTTCTGCCTTAGGATGGTCTTAACCCAGCCCATTGTCCATCCCCTCAAGTCCTGTTATGACAAGAACAACTGACTAAGTAGAGCCTAAGCCAAGGAGGCTCTCTACCCATGAGGACAGACAGACACCCATAGCCTGGACAGACTGGCCACCCTGTGTGCAGCCCCAGCTCTGAGGACCCACATTGTGTTGAGAAAACACATTATGAAAAAAGATAACCTTTCAAATTCTTTCTCTTCAAAACAAATTCTGCCAAACTTGAATTTAGGGGAACTCTATAAAATTAATCACCATCTCAATCTTGTCTTTATCACAAAACTTTCATTATTGTAAATTTACAAACACTTCTCAAATCCAATTATGTTTTAAGCCAGCATCAAGGTCTGGGCACCATAAAGCAGAATAAAGCATGTTACCTGTGAGGCAGAGATGATGCTGTGTGGTGTGGGACATGTACAAAGCACTCTGGGAGAATCCATGGTCTTCAGGTCTTTGAGACCAGCAGTTTCTCTACTTCAGGCCCCTGTTCCTCTCTCCATCTTTGTTTCTGCTTTCCAGCTTGTTTTCTTTCCTTCACTCATCTCTGCTTGTAATTGCTGGTTTAATATGTGTGTTCATTGCTAGTCTGCAAGTTCCATGGGGGCACAGACAGAGGCTGTCTTGCTAGTTCTTAGTATGGAGTACGTGTGCCATGACTCTTTGCTGAATGCATGTGTATGATAGTTTTAGATCTGGACAAACTTGAAAGTAGAGACTTTTGGTTTTTCGAGACAGGGTTTCTCTGTGTAGCTTTACACCTTTTCTGGAACTCGCTTTGGAGACCAGGCTGGCCTCGAACTCACAGAGATCTGCCTGGCTCTGCCTCCCAAGTGCTGGGATTAAAGGTGTGTGCCACCACTGCCTGGAGACATTTTTGTATAAGTATATGATTCCCCTACACCCTTCTACCCTCCCCTCATAACCCTCCCCTTTTCCTTAGTCCCTGTTGCTCTAGACAGTTTGGCTTCTATTTTCATTTCAGATATACATATATGGATTTATGTATCTAAGCAAAATCCCATGTTATTTATCTGGGAGTGACTTAATTTGCTTGCTATGACTATCTCCATTTGTATAAATTTTCATGCAATGACATAACTTTGTTCTTTCTTTGGTTGAAAAAAAATTCCATTGTGTACATAAACCACATTTTCCTTAACCATTCTGCTCTTGCGGGACACCTGGGTTGGCTCCACATCTTGGCTACCGGGAGCGGTTCTGCAATGGCTCTGTAATAGGCTCACCGAGAGTCCTTTGGTTAAATTTCCAGCACAGTTGTAGCCGTTCTTTTGGTAGACGGAGGTTTAGTTTTTTCAGGGACCTCAATACTGATTTTCATAGTGGCTAGACTAGTTAGCACTCCCACAAAGGGTTTCAATAGGCGCAATTTCTTGGAAACTGGTAAACGTGGACAAAAAGGAAATCGGTCACTGATAATGCTTCATTCAGACACAACACAACTGCCCTGTGTAACATAGCGTGTGGTGTGTAGCATGTGCTTTCATTTATTTTTGTCTATTTGTTTTGTTCATTGGTAAAGGGCATTTATTCAGATTTGTATTTGGCTTTCTGATATTAACACATCAGGATTTGTTCCATACCGTTATCATATCTTGGGGGTAATGTTTCGTGTTTTTTTGTTTTTTTTTTTAGATTGACAAATATGTTATGAAAGAAATGGATTATTTCTATACGAGAAACAACAGAAAACCTTATCAGGACACTGTGGGTGACTTACTGAAGTTCATTCGGAATATAGGAGAACACATCGATGAGGATAAAAATAAGCAGTAAGTGTAGCTTTCATTCTTGTGAGTCATCCATGGAGTGAGAGCAATTAGAAAGCCCACTTCCAAGTCTGCCAGCATAGAAAGAAGAAAAATTACTTTGATAAAAAAAAGCAAGTTGGGGGTGGGGTGGCACATGTCTTGAATTCCACAACTCAGGAGGCAGAGGTAGATGGATCTCTGCGAGGTCCGTCTGGTCTACACAGCAAGATCCAGGCCAGCCAGAAATATACAGTTAGACCCTGTCAGGGAAGAAGGAGAAGATAGAGGAGAGAGGAGGAGGAGGGGGGAGAAGAAGGGGGAGGAAGAGGAGGAGAAAAAGCAAAAGCAGTTATTTTCTGTTTAAAAAAGGGATCTCACTGAGTCCGCAGGCTCTCATCCTCCTTTTCAGCTTTGCTGAGTTCTACTGAACAGAGTAGCTTTCTATGTGAATAGTATAGAAGATAGGACCACTGTATGAAGCAATGCAGAGTTATATAAGTTGAGCCCATCCCCACATTAAATCATCTTTTGTTATCAAAAATGTTAGGTGCAAACACACACATAACACACACACACACACACACACACACACACACACACACACACACACAACCTCTTGCTGTTTAGGATGTTTTTTTTAAAAATTATTGTGTATAAGGAGTTGTGGAATTGTATCACCATTTTGCTTAATTACTTTTCTTTTTTAGAATTTCATACATAAATACTGTATGTACATCATTTGTGTAGAATTTCATACACAAATACTGTATGTCCTGTATGTACTACCCTTCCCTCTCCCTTCCAACTCTTCCTGTGTTCCCGTCAACTCCCTCTCTAGTTCCCAGCCTCTCTTTAATTGCTGCTTCATATATACATATGTATAGATAAATACTGAGTCCACTTAATGTTGTTCATATGTGTTTTTGTTTAGTGCTTCTTTTCTCACTTGGGATTGGAACCTCTCAGAGGGGTCTCCTTCCTGGAAAAGACTGATTTCCCTCTCTCAGCACCCGTTAACTGCTTGTAACAGCTATTTTTCTAGGGGTAGGGTCTTGTGAGATTCCCCCATCCCCCTGTGTTACTACCATTTTTATGAATGAACAAACAAGTTCAGAAAGATGAAGTTGCGGTTATTCAAGAGTCAGGAAGCATCTCATTCATCAGATCCCAAAGTCCTTACTGTTCCCGCCATAGAATCAAGAACAGAGAGCTCTCCGGGTGCATTCTAAGAAGGGGGAACAGCTTGGGGCTGGTAGGCTAACTATTTGTGTTTCCTTTCAGCATGAAGGAGAGAATTGGAGACCCTTCTCGTTATTTTCAGGAGACATTTCCAGATCTTGTAATCTATGTCTACAAGAAACTACGGAACACAGAGTATAGAAAACATTTTCCTCAGGCTCAATCAAGCCTCAGTGTGCCCAAGGCAACGGGACCAGCAGACCTACAGAGCTGAGGCTTGCAAGCTCAAGGAACCGATTTTTAATCTGTATAGTTCTTGGCAAGTTGCATATCTGTGATCTCTTAGGTAATCTGGTTGCTTGTGAGGGCTGAGTTAACTAGCCAGCATGTCAGTTTCTGATACACTGTTCCACACAATCACAAAAGCAGTGTACTACAAAACTGTACTACTCCATTTTGGTGGATAGAATTGGGAGAGCCTTCTGTTAAGATTTCATTTTTTAAAAAAATGTGCGTGCGTGTGTGCGTGTGTGTGCGTGCGTGTGTGCGTGCATGTGCGTGTGCGTGTGTGTGTGTGTGTGTGTGTGTGTGTGTGTGTGTGTGTGTGTTTGTAGAGAAGGGGGGCACACATGCCACATGTGGAAGTCTGAGTACAACTTTGTGGAGCTGATTCTCTTCTTCTACCATTATATGGGTTTGGGGGATCAAATTCATGTTGGGAGGCTTTCATGGCGAGCACCACTACCCACCTGAGTCATATCACGAGCATGATTCCTATTATATTAATTGCACCAAAGGAATGAGTATCAAGACCCTGTGCCTGTGTGTTTTATGTTTATCTCACTTAATTCCTCCAATGATCTTGCAAAACAGAATTTATTATCTCCATTTAAGAACCAAGGCTTGGAGAGTTTGAATGACTTGCCCAAGATCATACAACCCTGTCAGAGCAGTGTCTAAAAAGATGTAACATTATTGCATCTCACATGGGGGCTTTAAATACAATCAACATCTCTTCTGGATGAAACTCAGAAGGAATTTGCCAAAGGGCTCCAGGAGGCTTCGTTAGTCATTCAGTATTTGGTACCTAGCTAAATGAATCCCATTTTTTTTTTCTGTAAGCACCAGTACTGGTTTCTCATGATCAAGGTCATAGTTCTCACTTGGAGTCATTTGTTAGTGTTGTAGCCGGGGGGAGGGGGGGCAGGGAATGGCACTATTGGCATTGAGTAAGTATGAGCCAGGGATGCCACCAAACATTCTGTGATGCATGAAGCAGCCCTCTCACAACACCACACTGTGCAGACTCAATATCAGTGGTGCTGAGGTTGACAAAGACTGTCTGAAGGGATTGGGACACGTTTGAGCTGGCCTTGGGCCTAGGGCTGTAAGTACATGGAACACCTCCCAGAAGAATGACTTGGGTGTATTTTCTTGAAGCTGGATCTGAAATGAAGTGGTTCCTTCTGGTGTCCATGCAGGAGTCCTCATCTTCCCTCGCTTCCCATGCTCATGGTGCACATGCTCTGTTTGTGGTGCTCTACCATCTCCCTGACACATTGTCACCTCAGTGCATGCTTCGTCCCAATTGTCCTTTTGTCCCCTGCCCCTGAATCAAAGCTCCCTAAGGCCTTTGTATCTTTACTGCTTAGTAATGCTTGATAAATCTTCACTGAGTAATCAATGGACCACCCTTGTACATGGATGATGATGATGATGATGATAATATAATGATGATGATGATGATATGATGATGATGACAATGACAATAAATTTATGGACTTTATACATTACACCTACACCTACATATTTTTAAACCTAATTTTATCTTGAAAACAGTACTGTAAGGCAAGCACTGTGATCTTTATTTTGATAATGAGGAAATTAAGGCTAGAAATATCTTTATGCACTCTGGGCATATAGCATGAGATTTGGACCGTCTTGGTTTGGACAGATTTTCTGGTGTGACATCTAGTGTTCTTTCCACCTATCAT
This sequence comes from Peromyscus maniculatus bairdii, assembly GCF_049852395.1. NCBI lineage: Eukaryota > Metazoa > Chordata > Mammalia > Rodentia > Cricetidae > Peromyscus > Peromyscus maniculatus. The sequence continues at coordinate 62,771,984 of NC_134862.1, forward strand.
TGTGGTGGCTAAGATGGAGTTTTGGAATGGGAATTAAATAATATCTTAGATTCTTTCCGAAAAGGAGGTATCTGGAAATGACTAGATGGCTGTCACGGCAAGGAGACACTGGAAGAGACAAATTCATGGCTTAAAAGAAGATTTTTGAGCAGAGTTATCACTTTAGGTTTTAAAATGGAGCTTTGTTATCTGACTTGAATATGTCAATCAAAATGTCCATGTGTGAAGCAAACCCAATACAAAATTGAATCATTTCATTAAGTTGGACTTTCTGTGAATGACTTGTGAGGTCTATAATAGAACAGATGAATCAAACAATTCCTGGGTACTTTAAAAAACAATATGTGTGTGTGTGTGTGTGTGTGTGTGTGTGTGTGTGTGTGTGTGTCCCTATTATTAATTTTGTTGTGTGAAACCATTTTATGTATGAGTTTTCAGCTTGTGGGCTTTTAATAAATTGAGTGGGTGAAATATCTAAGCCTCACCTCTTGAGTATGTTAGGAAAAAAACTCTTTCTTTTCTATCTTGTATACTACAAGAGAAGAGGCTAAAAAGATACTGTATATAAGAACTACACATGGAGAGATGAAAAGACACACATGCCTAAAGTCATCCTCTGGGTCTTCTGAAAATGGAGTGGACTTAATTTTCGTAAGAGAAATAGTATCCTTTTAGTAATCACCTTTTATGCTTAATATAAAAATACTCTTGGAACAATAGAATTTTAAATATTCTTTAGATAAATCTGGGATGTTTTGTGTTGGTGAAACATCCTGCTAAGCACAGACCCCTGTACAGGTAAGAGAGACATCCTGCTAAGCACAGACCCCTGTACAGGTAAGAGAGACATCCTGCTAAGCACAGACCCCTGTACAGGTAAGAGAGACATCCTGCTAAGCACAGACCCCTGTACAGGTAAGAGAGACATCCTGCTAAGCACAGACCCCTGTACAGGTAAGAGAGACATCCTGCTAAGCACAGACCCCTGTACAGGTAAGAGAGACATCAGGCCCCTGTACAGGTAGGAGAGACATCCTGCTAAGCACAGGCCCCTGTACAGGTAGGAGTCCTCACCTTCAAGGGAAGTGACACACAGGTGAGATCATACAGCTCTCACAGAACGCCCCACACTGCCAGCGTCACAGGAAGAAATCTTTCTAAATGGTAATTTTTTTTGAGATTATAGATACATCATTTTCCTCTTCCCTATCATCCCTTCAAACCCTCCCATATATCCCTCCTTGCTCTCAAATCATGACCACTTTATTTTCATTAACACATGCATGCATGCACACATACATACATACATGGATAAATGAATAAATGCACCCTTCTCAGTCTAGAATGTAACTTTTATGTACGTGTTTTCAGGGCTGACCATTTGGTGTGGGATGACCAACTGTGTGCTCTTCCCTGGAGAAGACTCTTTCTCCTGCACTCTGCATTGCCTAATTGCTTGTAGATCTTTTTATAGGGTTGAGACCTCATGAGTTCTCCCCCTTTTAGTTAGCACACCCATTGGTGTCATTCTTGTTCAGCTCATGCTTAGGCAGTCTTGTTGGCGACAGAAGGACTACTCTGAAAGTCCTTCTAATACCACTCTAATACCAAAGCCAGGTAAAGAAACATCAAAAGGAAACGACACCACTATCCCTGATGAATGTAAACTCAAAAAATTCTCAGTAAAATGTCTGCAAACAGAGTACTGACACATGAAAAAGATTATCCACCATGACCAAGTTGGCTTCATCCCTGAAATGCAGAGATGGCTCAACATATGCAAGCCAATAAATGTCATAAACCACATAACTGGACTTAAAGACAAAAATCACCTGGTTATCTTAACAGATGCAGAAACAGTCTTTGACAAAATCCAACATGCCTGCATGATGGGACTACAGGGGATATACCTCAACATAATAAAAGCTATATATGAGAAACCCACAGCCAACACCATCCTAAATGGAGAAGAGCTTGTAGTCAGGAATGAGCCCTGGCTGTTCACTCTCCCAACACCTCCTCCATATTGGGCTCAAAGCATTAGCTGGAACAGTGAGGCAAGTGAAGGAAATCAAGGGAGGAAAGAGTTAAACAATCCTTGTTTACATGTATTAGAAATGTCAGAGAGTCTACCAGGAATTCTCTAGAAACAACACACAAATCCAGGGTATGTTTTAAGGAAGGGCATCATTCTTTAAAAACGTGAAAAGGACAAGCTGAGGAGATGGCCCAGTGGGTCCAAGTGCTTAGTGTACAAGTGTGAGGATTTGGGTTCAATTCCCAGAGTTTACATGTGAGCCAGATATGTAGGGCAAATGTCTGTAATCCCAACACTGCTACCAGGAGGTGGGAGGTGGGGATGGGAATCCCCAGAGGCTTTTGGGACAGCTGATCTTGTATTCAAAGCTAAAGTAAAACAAGGCCTTGTCTAAACTGAGGTGGACACACGCACACACACACTTCATTCTTTATTTCAGTTCTCTGAGATACTTGGACAGACATCGAGAAAAAAGAATTTCACTGGGTTGTCACCATCACAGATATTTCATTGGGCATGCAGCCCACGTTCGTTACTGTGTTAAGCAAGGTGTGGTTGGCCCTGCCATGCAGAGGTACCAGTACATGTTAAGAACATGCTGGACAAACGGCATGGATGGGAGGGTAAAAGTTATAAAGCTGCCACTTTCCAGTCTCCTGTTTTCTAGTGCCCAGGGCCTTTGTGTGGGATATCCATAGATGCCCACGACTATGCCAGAAGATGCCGTGATTCCCACCATGTAGAGGAGGCAACTGATGCTCAGAAAGTGTGGCTAGGATGCCATCATGTGCACACATAGTAAACAGAAATGTCAGGGTGGCCATCCAAGTTGGTGAGGTCTTAGAGGGTAGTCTTTCTGGAATGGCCAATGTGTAAATTGAGGTAGGTGGGACTGGTCACGGTCACTGTTCAGATGTGTGAGGATTTCCTCAGTCCCTCTCCTCAGCAGCTGTTGGGTGACTTTTTCTGGGGAGACAGGAACAAATGCCTATCCACCCCAGATAGGGCAAAGACGACAGATCTAAGAAACAATACCACTCAAGTCTAGCCTGGTGAATTCATGAGGTTATTGGGGTTAAATACCAAAGCATAGGTGAGGGGCTACTTACAGGATTATGGATGTCTCAAAGGTAGCTGTATTAAAAAAAAATCCCACCCCAGCATTGGTGACGGCTCACAAAAGCTGGTAGTTCCACAGAAGGGTCTCCCTCTCCCAGGAAATTTTTACTGCTTATATGGCCACAGGAGAAGGCTCCTGAATTTCATAACTTTATGAATCTTTCAAGTCTCCCTCCTTCTTTCAATTCAGAGGAAATAGCTGGACAATGGCAGCCTGGGGGTCAAGGTCACCACTACCTTTCTTATGGTGGGTATGTTATGCACAATCATGAGTGCAGGCATCTGTGTGTATGCTGTGTATGTGTGTATGTGTGTATGGTGTGTATGTGTGTATGTGTGTATGGTGTGTATGTGTGTATGGTGTGTATGGTGTGTATGTGTGTATGGTGTGTATGTGTGTATGTGTGTATGGTGTGTATGTATGTATGGTGTGTATGTGTGTATGTGTGTATGGTGTGTATGTGTGTATGGTGTGTATGTGTGTATGGTGTGTATGGTGTGTATGTATGTGTGTATGGTATGTATGTGTGTATGGTGTGTATGTGTGTATGTGTGTATGGTGTGTATGGTGTGTATGTGTGTATGGTGTGTATGTGTGTATGGGTGTATGGGTGTATGTGTGTATGGTGTGTATGTGTGTGTGTATGTGTAGGCCAGAGGACAGGCCAGGGTATTGGTCTTTACCATCCATGTTCTTTGACAGGGTTTGTTATTGTTGTTGTTGTTCTCGTTGGTGTACCCCAGGCTAGCTGGCCTCCAAGCTTGTAGAAATTCTCCTGTCTCTGCTGCCATCCTAACATAGACATGCTGGGCATACGGACACATGCTACTGCATTTGGCTTCACTTGGGAATTCGAACTCTAGGGATTTGAACTCACATCCTCACACTTAGGTAAAGCACCAAGGGCTCTCCATACCGAGGCCTCTCTCAGCCCGGTGACTGCGGCTCCAAAGCACCGTTATGGGCTGAAGGTATGAAGTAAAAAGCACGAAGTTCCCAAACCTCTAGACGGTGTTTGGAGACGGGGCATTTGGGAAGCAGTTAGGGTCAGAAGAAGTCTCGGGGTGGGGTCCTCCTCATGAGCTCCGTGGCCTAATTCATACAGAGGAAGAGAGAACGGTCTTTTCCCTCTCCTTGCCGGAAGGGCACGGAGAATGAAGACAACTACCCGTACAGTACAAGGAGAATGAACCGGCCGACAAGTCCTTCTTGGACTTTCAGCCTCTAAAACTGAAAGTCAGTAGCCTGTTTCAGCCACCCAGTCTAAGGTGTTTTTATGATAGCCACCTAAACGGATATACACTCTGGTTTCTCTTCAGGTTGTATGAATATTTTACCTTTTTTACCAAACTGACAAAGCCAGCCACTCAGCACACAACAGACCAGCCCCACATGTTTATAAACTTCCTCTTTTCGGTCACAGGAAACAAATGTTACAGGGAAGGAAAAAAAATGATGCAACCTCTGACCTTTGTTTGTAGTTTCAGGTTACCTTGCAGTCTGTGTGCCCAGACTACGAACATGAGATTCTCTGACAAGGGGACAGAGCTGTGTGGGGAGAAACAAGGCGGCTGGGTTGTTGGAGACTCTAGAAAACCATGAGCAGATCGAACGTAGACAATGTTTATTTTTATTCTTAAGGCGGCACAAAACAACACCATCACTATATAGTCATCATAGTGCCTTTCCACACTGAACCCCTGACTCTAGAGGGAATGTGCAGTCTACAGTAGTGTGAGCACCCACCTACAAGAATATAGAGATTTTCCCTTTCTGTTTCCTCAAAAGGCCCTCTTGTCTGAGTATCAAGAATGTGCCCTCTTCTCCCCAGTGTATGTTTTATAACATTGAGGTCATCAGTGTTTTGTTTACCTCTTTAAACAGAGACCCAGTGATAATGACTCTCACAAGCGGAAGCTTTGCTTCTAGTGTGTGCGGGCCTCGGTGGCTGGGCAGGCCAGGAAATAGAGAATTATGTCGTGAATCATCTACAGAACAGGGCTATCCTGCCCTCGGTGTTCAAATACTAGATACATCACAGGGTGAAAATCGGGTCCTGACCCCTGACCTCACAAAACCTGGCTGGGTGTGGGGCTGGGATGAAGATACTAGTACAGGTACATTATAGAGATGTGCCAGTAAAGATATGGCTTGCTAGATGGGAACAATGTGCAGGAAGAAACTCTAACCAGGCTAGAGAGGGGTTGGGCAGTCAGGGCAGATGGACGTTAATATGGCAGTCAGCTGGGCTGCAGCAGAGGGAGCTGGTTAAGCGGAAACCCGAAGGAAGCAGGAGAATAAGATGCAGAGGTATTGGAGGGATCAAGGAGCGGGAACAGCGAGTTCAAAGGTTCTGGGCCTCGCTCACACCTGACCTGCTTGTGGACTACAAAAGTGTGGTTATCGCATACAGAGGGAGTCTAAGAGAGGCCCGCGGCAGCGAGGAAAGAAAACCAATGAGCTTGGGCTTCTGTGATGTGAGATAAGAGCCCTCGGTGGACTGTGGGCAAGAGTGCATCTGTTGAAAAGCAGGGTACATTCAAATCCCAAGAGAATCACAATCTTCACCGTGAACAGACTGCAGCAGGCAGATGTGAAAACAGAAAGGTCAGTTAGGGACGTAGATGGTTCATGCGGAGGGGTTTGTTTGCTTACGCTGCGTGAGAGACCGGGCGTTCAGTTCTAGCAGTCAAACTATGGATGTGTTTGGAGGAAGGACATGTCAGTAGGATTTGATGACGGAGGGAGGGATGGCTGCAGGAGGGATGAGGGGTGGGGGTCAGTTGTGGGCATCCTGGCCTGAGGGACGGGGGCAAGTGGACTGAGGCTAAACTGCATGGAAATGGTTTTGGAAGGGTATGTTTAGAGGAAAGACCAGGGCATTCATTTGGGATGTGCTCAATGTGATTTTCCTACTAGATGATTAAGGGCAAAGTCCACTTTGGACATATCAAGAGCTCAGAGACAGGCTGGCCGGGGACGCATGAGTCAGCTAAGGATGCATTAAAAGCCTGGGTCAAGAAACGGTTGTTGAGTGAGTGCAGATAGATCCCAAAAGAAGTGGAAGGCAAGCAATGTTGTTCCTTCTGCTGGCATCCATATGTCCTCCCTATCTGGCTGCAGAGAAGGTTGAGATAACTTTCTAGTGGCTGACTGACTAGGGACCCGGTTCAAACACGCAGTTCTAATACTTTAAGTAGAGAGGAGAGAATGAGGGACCAATGGCTTCCAGGCCAGAGGTTTACGGTACATCTAATGAAAAGGAGCTGGAGGCCAGGAGAGAAGTGGCCAGAACCAGAACAACAGGAGAAAAATGCCGATGGCTGAGCTCTGGGACCAGAGACGGAGGGTCCGAAGGCACCAGGGAATTAAACAAGATGTGATGAGCTGCAGGCAGGTGCGATATATTTTATTCTCTCTAGACAAAGGCACATGCCCTCGGTCCTAAGGACATTTCTACAGAGTCTCACAAAAGTGGCATCTTGCCAGAACTGGTTACATAACGAGTTATTTAACAGTCACATTTTTTGCATACTCATGGTTCCCCAGATATCATTAGCTGCCACCTTAACTAAGTCATTCTGAATATCCATGCCAGATGTTGTCTAAACCCTTATGTGGCTTTTATGGCCATTATTCACTTTTGGTGCCTTGTGGATGCATGGAAACCTGCCCTTAGAAGGTTCACCATCTAATCAGGGAGGTGGTCAATGAATCATAGGAGCCATTTGGTGTGGTGGGTGATACCCTAGGGGACAGAAACAAGCTAGGGGCTCCATCTTCTGGTGTGGAACAATAGGAAGGCTCCGAAAAGAAAGCAAATCCTTAGGAGGAGAAAAGGCAGAAGATTCACGGTGCAAAACACAGTTTGGACTGACTGGTACTCGTACAGTGGATGCAGGCGTTGGGACCAGGTCCTTTGGGGCCTTAGATACTGTGCAAAAAGACTTTGGGTTTCATCTGAGAGCATCAGGGAAAGTTCTGGGTCTTTAGTATGGAAGTGAAACACTCACATTCGCCTTTAGGAAGATCACAGAAGAGTCAGATGGACATAAAGATGATAGAGATAGGAGGAGGCGGGGAACAACGCCTCAGGCTATTTCCCTTGAGTCCCCAGAGTAGGAAGTATCCACTTCTACTAAATCCAACCTGTCCTATGAAACGGGCATGCTGGTGACTCTTGGCTCTTTGTCTAGAAGCTTGAATGAGGCCAATAGCTGTGTCTGCATAAGTTAAAGCATATTTATAACCATTGTTGTCCAGAAAAGGGTCAATATAATAGACCTCCAGTCCTGTGTGATCGGATGGCTCAGTGTATCTCTATCTCTGTGTGGGTCAAACAATGCACCCAGAAGCATGAGTGTACTTCACATTGGGATACAACCACTGAGTCACTATATTTTAGGGACAATCTATCCTCCATGTCCCATCCTACTCTATCATCTTTATGTCCATCTGACTCTTCTGGACCCTTAGGGCCAGGTTCACTGCTTAGGCTGGGAACGGCACCTTAGTGAAGCCATCTCTCATGTTTTTAGGCGCAGAGATCTTAACACAGGTGAGTCCATGTATGCACTCAGTCATGGCTGTGGGTCATGTAGCTCTTCCCACACTCCATGCCATGTAGAGACTCCCCAGAGAGGCTTTCCCAATGCAGATAACCGTTCTGCCTCCCTCAAGCCATCCTCCTCCCAAGTGACTACTATCCACACCGCCTGTAGCTCTTCTCACTGGTTGCTCTGGTTTTCTCCTGTATCAAACCAGAATGAGAAGAAGATTATACTGCAACCGCATTCCGGATTCTCTTATTGGAGCTGAAGACACATTTTTTTTTTTTTAGGCATGGGAATGGTACTGCTGGCTGCTGGCTGGAAAACGTATTTCCAGGTTCTTGACATCTTGTCCACAGAATGGAAGAAACATATACAAATAGTAAAGTAGCAAGTTTTTTTTTTTTTCAGAAGCAATGGGAAAGTACAGAGTGGTAAGTTTCAAGAGATCAGCCAGTTCTGAGCAAGATTTACTCAGGAGGCCCTGGTCCCTTTTGTGGGCTCAGGAGAAAGAATGGTTGCTAGGTCCGAGGTACAGGTGACTTTGTGTTTGGATGAATAGGCTTGGGTTGTGCACATCTTTGTTCACTGTGCATATTCTTTCCCATGATGCAAGTGATTTTCATCATATGCATTCCCAATCATGCACAGGCATAAGACAGTAAATATGAAGTTTCCCTAAAAAATACACTAAGAGGGAGGGCATAGTGGCTTCATTCCAGCACTTGGGGAGCTGAGGCAGGTGCATTATTGGTGAAATTATTAAGGCCACTCCACGTAGTGGAGTGTTTATTTAGTGGCGTACTTACAAATGAAGGGATAGGTAGGTTACAGGGTCTGGGAAAGGTGTAGCACAGTCCGGCGGTATTTTCTGGAGAACTCTGCTCAGTCTACCTCCAGTGTCCAGGGTCCAGGAACCAAGAGAGCCTGAGCATCAGGATCTCAGGTCTTCAGGGTCCCCTCTTGGCCCCGCCTTGTAGGTGTGACAGTTACCAAGTCTCAATGGGGGTTGGCTTCCAGATCGAGGCTGGAATGGCTACCTACTGCAGTGTGTCTCTGTGATTTTGAGGCCAGCCTCACCTACACAGTGAGGTCCTATCTAAAAAACAAAAACAAAACACCAAATTCCCTCACAACACACCAAACTAGTCCAGGCTGGATCAGCCCATTGCCTCTAGCTCTGGGATGTGTTCCAGGATGTATTTGACCACAAAAGGGTGCTTACTAAGGAAATGTTAGGGTGAAGGGGCCATTGCTTTGTAGGGAGAAGGGTGAGCATGTAACTTGATCCAGGTAGAGGGGTCTTGGGTTGCCAAGTGAATCCCTTTACCTGACTCAGGGATGGACTGACCACCAACTCTTGCTGTTAATACATATGCTGCTATTCAGAGTGGGAGTCTGCAGTCCAGCAGGCTGAGGCTTATGAAATAGGTTCCTAAGTGCCCTCTTATAGGAAGGCCACTTCACACTGTGATGGGTAAAGTCATGGTCAGTGGTTTAGCGTATTGCTAAAAAAAATGTTCATTGTTCTGGAGAATATGCCTGTTCTCAGTTCCTTTTCAGAGCTGTGACCAAGAACTTTGAAGTGCTTTTTGTCCTCATTTTTGCCAGAGAACCCACTTCATACTATCACGGTTGTTGACAAGTCACTGCAATGGCAGAGGAATGCCAGGAGCCTGTCCCTTTGTATTTTTGGATGCTTCTTGCTGGGATATATACCTGTTTCATGTAGCTCCATTCTTAATACACAGACTAGGGAGAGTCTTAATGAATAATGAGAGCCAACCAATAACCCAGGAGCCCCCCAGGCCCCTAACCACCCTTTACCTCAGGATAGATGGTGAAGGGCTGCATTTTAACCTGTACCATGCCTTGAGTCAAGTGGTCCTTATCCAACCAGACCAGGCCTAGGAATTTCGGGTGGGTCTGAGTTCTGAATTCCAGAGCTTTATTGGAGTTGACAGCTCACCCCGTCATATAGAGGTGAGTGCAGTCTCCCATGAGTCTCCTCATCAGCTAGCACGACATCCTTGATATGATGGAAGCCGATAATGTCGGGAGGGGAGGAGAGAAGGGTGAGGTCTGCTCCCAGCCATCAGGGTGTAGCAGTGACAGGTCTGTGTAGGCATACCAAGGCGTGCCTGGACCACCCACTGCCTTCCCTCCTGGGTAAATACAAGCTAGTTTTGCAGGTTTGTAGTTATTCTCCAAGTTCTAGCTGGATTTTAAAATTTTTATAACAGCCACCCAGAGCTCTTGAGGGTACTGAACATGCCATAAAATCTCAGCCTCCTTTAATTCTTTTATGGTCTCTCCAGTCTCTCCATGCCTACCTGACAGCTTGCAGCGCCTGCTACTCACCACCTCCCTGGAAGCCGTAAAGCTGACAGCTACAAAGCTAACATTTCCCCGTCAACATTGCCTTTACTACCTGAGCGTTGAGTCCAACTCCACCCCTCCAGACTCCCCAGTCCCAGAGTCCCTCACTGTCTTTCTCAAGAGAAAAACCATCCCCGGAGAGTTTTCCAGGACAGGGACATTGGTACCAAATACGGAGTGGGGGTCCTCTTAAGAGCAACAATGCTTGTTTTATTCTGATGCCCTTCCCTTGTTTTTGAGGAGCCAGTAAACAGAGAGATACTGGTCTCTACACATCCCTACAGCCCTTATTTTAGGGTGACTTCTGTCCCATCTCCAGTCACAGAGGACGAAGGGATTTATCCTCAGAGCCAGCAGTGAGTGCCAGAGGGAAGAGAGGGGGAAGAGAAGTTGTTTGGATTTTTTCCATGAAGCCACCAAGATGTTAGTAGCTTTCCCTGTCTTTTCTTGGGTGGTGCTGGCATGAACCAAATAATAGACTGTCTGCTCGATATCCTAACTGGCTCATTTCTTTCTTTCTCATTTTCATTTGCTCTTTTTTCTTACCAGATCCTGTGACAATATGCCCTCTGTCCTGAGCACATTTCCCCTCTCCCAGGCCAGCAAATAGCCTTGTCTACACCATAAATATCTTACTCAACAATTAGGCTAATGAAGCAGAGAAAAGGGACATACTATTTTTTTCAAAAGTAATTTCTAATTTATTCTTTGGTGGTTTCATGCATGTACATAACATATTTTGATCATATTCATCTCCCATTCTCCACTCTTATTTCCTTCTCACTCCCTTCTGGGATCTTTCTTCTTCCCAATATACATCCTTCCTACTATTATGTATTTTTAACAACTCAGTGAGTTAGATAGGGTTGCTTGCATTGTATGGGCGTGAGGTTATTTACTAGATCATGAGCAACTTAACAGTGGCTACGCCTCTGGAGAGGACATACCATTCATGAGGGAGTGCCATTTTTATTATTTTTTTATAATTCTAGTGTAAAAATGAGCTATATTGGGTCCTTGAAACTCTTGAACATGAGTGATTCACTGTATGTCTAGTTTCTAAGGAATGCTCTGGGATTCTGTAGTGCTGTTGTATGGACTACATTTTCCTGACAGTTCTCTTGATTTGATCATGCCTTTCTGATGGGTGATGTTATTCTGTATTCTGTGAAAACGTGTTGCTCTGACTGGTTGATAAATAAAGCTGTTTGGCCAATGGTGAAGCAGAACAAGGTTAGGCGGGACATTCTAAAGAGAGAGAGAGGAAGGAAGAGGACAGAGCAGGGGAGACGCTGCTAGCTGCCCCCAGGTAAGCCACAAGCCACGTGACAAAGTATAGATTTATAGAAATGGGTTAATTTAAGATATAAGAACTAGGGAACAAGAAGTCTGCCATGGCCATAGTTTAAAAATAATATTAGCCTGTGTATGTTTATTTGGGTCCGAGAAGCTGTGGGACCTGCAGGTGAGAGAGATTTGTCCTGACTGAGGGCCAGGCAGGACACAGGAAACCTTTCAGCTACACCTTTCTCTTGCTTAAGCTAATTCAGTCTATAAGGGGATATTTCTTTGGGTCTGGTAGGGATGTGTAGGTGTTTTCTAAGGCCCTAGTACAGTGGTTCTCAACCTTCTTAATGCTAGGACCCTATAATACAGTTCCTCATGTGGTGGTGACCCCCTAACCATAAAATTATTTCATTGATACTTCATAACTGTGATTTTGCTGCTGTTATGAGTTGTAATGTAAATATCTGCTGTGCAGGATATCTAATATGTGACCCCCACAAAAATGTCTTTCAACCCTCAAAGGGGTCACGACCCACAGGTTGAGAACCACTGCCCTAATAGCTGTACTATTACTAATTCTCTCAGATTCATTTGTGATGAGAAATACTACCCCCTATCATGCCATAGACTCTCTCCATGCAGGCAGACAGACTCTCACAGGGGAGTTTGGAAGTTTTCAAAATATCTAACAGTTCTGCAGCGGCAGGGTCCCAGTCTCAATCCCAGTTTCTTAAGTGAGAGGGACGGCTCCTGCATATGAATATCATGACCCTTTGCTTGGGATCCTAGGCAGGAGAGTCTCTAACCCCAGCCACTTCAATGGCAGGTTGTTCCTCACTCTTCCAGGGATTCAAAGTCTTTGCGTGCCACTGATTGTGAAGCGGTTGGTTTTGTCTGTTCTCCCTTCTAGTTCTTTCCTGCAGTCAGGGAAATGATGGGCTAAGCTTCCCCAGGCAGGCTAGAAAGTGTGAGAGAGGGAGACAGATGCATGTCCTTTGTAGATTGTAATGCTCAAATTTCTTTGCTCTCTCTCTTCAGTAGCCACTGGGCATTGATGTGCACCTGACCAGCCCACAGTCATGGCCACCCTGTGCAGTGCCAGAATGCTACCCTTACTTTCCATGTTAGCTGAACAGTACTCAGCAAGATGGCTGCTTCTAACCCCATGGCAATGATAGGGTATCCCATAGCCACGAGGCAGGCAGAAGACACTTAGCATATAGCATGCTCCTCCAAACACAGCTAAGTTGGCAAGCCTGAAATTTCCCAGGATGTTTTCTTTCCCTGCACTTATTTGCTTGGTCTCCTGGATGGCCTCCCACATGCCCTGTAACAACCTGGTTGCAGTATGTAAAAACCAGCCCCCAAATGAGGCTGAAGAAAAGAGGCAGACAGATATACAATTTATAGGCATCTGATAAAAGACTGGCCCTGGGCAGCAGCAAGACCAAGTAGATCTGTGCGATTTGAACAGAAAAATGAGAGCTTAAAAGTGGTCAGGGCAAGAGTGACCTCATCCCATCCTGAATGTGCCTGGTTTATTTCAAGAAAGACTCAGGCAATTTGTCGGCACCAAGGGCTGGTTGTAAAGCTCCGTATGCCGATCTAATGGTTCTGTGTATTCGTAATATGCTGAGAAACTGTTCAGGGAAACTGAGCAGAGTTACTAAGGAGCAATCCTGATGACTATGCTCCAGAATAGATGCAGTCATATGCCCCAAGTCCATTTCTTATACATACGCCAGCAATGAGCAAGCAGAGCTACAAATGGAAAACCCGGCACCATTAATGTCAACATCTTCCAACGATAACATCTTAGTTACTAATATTAAAGTACATGAATAAGAAGCATATGAGGACAACTCTGGAGTCAAAAGGGCAAATTATCCCTTGTTCATGAACAGGCAGATTCAACATTGTAAAATGTTGACACAGTACAAATATGGTTAAGACAACAGCAGTTCTCTCTTGGGCCTTTATAAATCGTCCTTCACTCGCTAGCACGGGGTCATCCTAAACTGAGAGCACCACCTCTCTCCTTCCCACGTTCCCTTGTGGTCTCTGTCCCTCCCCACATCCACTGACCCCATGCTGGGTTCTACTTCTCAGTATATGAGTGAATTTCTCAATTTTTGGATAGATCACAGTTATAAGCAAAGCCACAATGGATTTGGAATCGTCAAAACGAGGTCATCAAATGTCCGTTTAGACCAACACCTGACACAGCGACCTCGTTTTATGCAAACCATTCCTCTCCCTTCCTTAAGCTGCCGATTCCTCCTCTTTCCCCACAGCCTCACTTTACCTGCAGGCATTCAGCACTTGTAGCTCCCCATCCACAACAGTGCCTCAGAAGACGGGCTCGGAGAAGGGAAATGCCCACCACCAAAGCACAGCCGTCCACGTTGAGCGCCCCACCTCAGCTACTGCTCTGGTGTTAGGGGTTCAAACTCTCAGGCCCATGCTATTTTTGGAGCACTGAGAGATCAATTATAGGTCACTAAATTAAATTTGAATATCAAACAAAAAACCCAAGCAATTCTTCTAGTATGGTTATTTCTTCATACAGCATTTGGACATGCTTAGGCTAAAAATTACTCATTGCTTATCTGAAATTTATATTTATCTAAGTTTCTATGTTTTATCATAGTTGTGAAAAAAATCTGAGAACAATTTAAAGGGGTATTATTTATCCTGGCTCACAGTTTTTTTTTTTTTTTTCATTTCACTCTCATTTATTCTTTTTTTTTTTTAATTTTAAACTTTTAAATTTATTCTTTGCGTCTTTCACATCATGCATCTTGATCCCATTTATTTTTCTGCCCCTTTGTATTCACCCTCTGCTCTTGCAACCTCTCCCCCAAAATAAAATAAAATTTAAGAGAAAAATCTCGTCATGGAAGCTGTAGTGGGACACAGTGAGTCACACAGTATACCCTTTTGTCCATACATGTTTACTTGCAAGTGTTCATTGCAAAAAGTCAATGGTCAGATTCGAGGCCTCTGGTTTCTGCTACACTATCAATACTGGGTCCTCACTGGGACTCCTCTTGGGTATCCTGTTGCTGTCCTATGTCATGGAGATGCTGCAACTTTGGGTCTGCAGGATATGACCCTTCCCATGCTCCAGCAGATCACAGATGGGGTGGATGTTGGGGTGGGCCAACTCATAACTCTGGTTCTGGGCCTGGGTAGTTGCAGGGTTAGTCAGCCCACCAGCTCTTCCTGTCCTCTCCACCAGCTCACCCTTTACAACAATAAACAAGGGGTGGGACCCATTCTCCTGCTTTCATGCCCTCAGGGTCGGCTTGCCCACACCTATACTACACCATCAGGGCCAGCTCTAATGTATTGCCCAAGTGAGGTACAGGGGCCACTCTTTGGAGTCCTGTGGCTGGTGAGGACAAGGACAGCTCTCCTGCTCTTATGACCTCAGGGCCAGCTCTCCCATCTGCCACAGGTGCCAAGGGGGGCATCTCTCCTCACCCATGCCACCATATGGCAGATGAGGGGCAGGGCCAGATCTCCCACATTCTTGGCTCGCTCAAGCTCAGTCAACAGAGTCAGTTCTACTGTGCTGCCCAGACAAGGTGCAGGGCCCGCTTCCCCAAGGACTGTCTCTGGTAAAGGGGAGGGTCAGCTCCCTAGCCAGTGCAGGTGCAAGCGTAGACGGGGGAGGGCATCTTTCCCTCACCTTTATCATCCCACTGCAAGGGGGGTGCAATACCAACTATCCTATGCTCTCAGGGCTGTCTCACCCATGCCCCTGTCTACGGGGTCAGCTCTGCTGTGCTGCCCAGGCGAAGTATAGTACCTAGTCTCCTAGGTGCTTCAGCCAGGGAGGACACGTTCTCCACAGGGTTGCAGCCAGTGAGGGGTGGGACCAACTCTGTCGTTTTCCCCTCAGTTTTCAGTGATATCAGGAGCCAAGGACATTAACACAGACCATGGCTGCAACAGGGCCATGAACCCAGACATGGCTCTGGATGGCAATCCAGCCATCTGCTTAAGCCTGCTCCTCACTGCTCCTCACTGCTCCTCCTCCTCCTCCTTCACCTCTTCAGATATGCCTCTGTCCATAGGGCATGAACCATTCTGTCTCTCTCTCTCCCGTACCAGACCATACATTTGCTCACCATAGTAGTGCTGACTGCCTGGTGCCTTGTGGTGTGTTTTTCTCCTCAGAGCCCAGGGTGGACCATCCCAGGCATGTGGGTCTCCTTATCCTGTTCCCTGGCCCATAGTTTTAATGAGTTCAGTTCACAGTTGCTTGGCCCAGCTTGGGCAGGACTTCATGGTGGTGGGAGTGTGTGGTAGGGAAGCATTCCCAACTCAAGTCAGAGGGAAGCAGAGAGAGCAAGTACAAGAAGGGGCCAGAGGGAGCTAGATTTCCAAATGCCCTACTTCCCCCAGCCAGGCCCACCTTCTACCCTCTACCACTTCCCAATCATGGCACCAAGTAACGGGTTCATCAGTGGACTGACCCCTCATTAGGTCAGAGCCCTCAGGATCTGCTGGTGGCTGGGAAAGCCATCACACCGATACAGAATTAGAGGCCTTTCTAGTCTCTAAGGTTGCTCTCAGTCCAATCAAGTAGACACGATTAAACACCACACTAGGTGTCCTGCCTTTTAAAAAAAATGAGAAGGGGTATAGGGATTAAACACAGGGCCTTGTATTAAATACAGGGCCTGTATGTACTAAGTAAGTGCTCTACCATTGAGTTACATACTTTGACCAGTTGTGTTGTTTTTTTTTTTTCAAATGACTTGTAATGGTATGTATTTGTGGGGCACAGTGTGATATTTCCACTCACATAGACAATATGCACTGTCTGATCAGGTCATTGTCATGCCCATGACCTGATATTTACTATTCCTTTGTTGGGAACATTCAAAATCTCTTCTCCTATTTAGAGGTATGTTGTTATCAGCCATAGTTACCATACCACCTTACAGAATTGTGGGCCTTTTTTTCCTTTCTGTTAAACTGCACCCTTTCTGCTAACCACCTCGAGTCACCCTGACTTCCCAGCTTCTGGTAAGTGATATCTTATCCCTTATTTCCGTGAGCTCAGCTCCTTTCGTTTTAACCTAGGAATGAGAATGTAAGATAGTAAATACGGTGTATTCTTTATTCTGGCTAATGACCAACAACCCTGATTACTGTGTCAGGGTGAGGGCTGGCACCCCACGGTGCTGTACACACAAGCCACTCCCCCTGGTTGAGGAAACGAGAGACACACGTCATCACACCCCTCCTGTCGCCCCGCGATGCGCACACCTGCAAAGTCTTCCCTGGAGGTGGAGGTGTATCCTGTGGTCTCTCTTGCCTTTCTTCTCCCTGTCTCTTTTGGTCACTCCTCAATCTGAATGGGCTGTATGAACTTCCTAAAAAAAAAAAAATCAAAGTTCCCAAAGCACTAAGAATGATTGGACTATAAAAGTACCCACCGAGGAGACAGTTCTTGCTGTTTCCTCTTTGCTGTGGTCATCATGACTGGAATTGATCATTGATAGGAAACTCCATGGTCAGAAAAAAGCAGAAACATGACTTCCTGGTTTATTTTTCTCTACTACATTCCCAGCAGTAAGCTCATTTCATTGACTTGTGTATTCAGTACCTATTTATGGGGAAACTATTAATGTGTCACTCTGTCAGGTACTGGAGGTACAAAGAAAAATAGGACATGGCATTTGCCCTACAAATCATACAGCCCACGCCTACAGGCAAAGCTATAGGAGTTTGTCCCTCTGTTAATGGTCAATGAGAGAACAGCCCAAAGATCTTTCTCTCAAATGAATGAAGCCATCTTTCCTTTCCTTAAGTGAGACTCATCTACTGCCAACATGTAGGAGTTCAGCTGTGTTTTAATCTACCTGGAGGGCGTTTATCACGTGACCCCAAAGTTGGCATTTTACTAGATCCCCATTAGTCACCTTGTGGGTGTCCTCACACCCTCTTCAGTCTCATGTTCAGACATCTTGCTCTTTTTTGATTAAGTTCTTTCCTGGGACCTCAATTCCAGTAACCAGGCTCTTCTTCATTCCTTGTCTGTTATGAGCTATTGCAGGCCATGA